>NC_134688.1:29312166-29663416 GCF_050947455.1 Rhinoderma darwinii
ACAGCAAGTGTCCAATTTCCCTGCAGCGCCACCACAGGGGAAATGAAAAATTACAGTTTCTTTTAAAATCAGTGGGCTGTCCATGTAATACATGGAAGTGCTGAGTCCTCCAGAGTGAGAGACATTCATATAGGTGCACTACGGTCTTCTATAGGCTAATAGATGAGGATCCTGAATGAAGAAACCCCCTTTACCAAATCGTAATTGGCTAATAAGGTATTTGAACATGGGTTTTCAAAACCAGACAACCCCTTTAAGCTTTATTTATATAAAACTGGAAAACCTTAACTCTTGGAATTTGTGGTTATAATTCCAGTGCTCGTGAGTTGGGGTCGTGATGTCTCAGGTTTATTCCAAAAAAGGTAAAATAACCATTCATTTAACCCAGCATCAAGAAGGATGCCCTATTTTCATTTTTAGATGGACTTGTCCACCGCTGGATCTCATGGGTCTTATTGTGGCTTGGTCCACTTACAATGCCAGGGCCCACCAGAGAATAGTCTTGTAGGACCCCACTACCCATTTTTATATGGCCCTGGGCATTTCATTTTAGGGCCTGCTCTATATGTACATGAGCCCTGGGGCAACATACTCACAGCATGCTTCATGTTTAACCCATCCATGGCTTAACAGGCTAGAGCATTTTACCATAAATGCCATGGGCCCATAAAGCCCAATGGGTCTTGACATCTCTCTAGGTCGGCCTGGCGCTGCAGTCGGCCTTCATTTAATTTTTTATAGACAATCCATTGTGATTTACCAATTGTTTACTAGTCATTTTTCTAAAATATTGTCCTTTTTTTTTTTTAACTATACAACTGATAAAATAATAGCCATGAATGTGTTCATACAAAATCTTCTTTATTCCGGATTTAAAGAGGCTCTGTCACCAGATTATCAAATCCCTATCTCCTATTGCATGTGATCGGCGCTGCAATGTAGATCACAGTAACGTGTTTTTTTTTTTTAAAACGATCATTTTTGGCCAAGTTATGAGCAATTTTATATTTATGCAAATGAGCCTTTCTAATGGACAACGGGGCGTGTTTTCTCTTATTTCCAACTGGGTGTGTATTGTGTTTGTAACATCTGGGCGTGTTTACTTGTTTTACTAGCTGGGCGTTGTGAATAGAAGTGTATGATGCTGACAAACACTTCTAATCACAACGCCCAGCTAGTAAAACAAGTAAACACGCCCAGATGTTACACACACAAGACACGCCCAGTTGAAAATAAGAGAAAACACGCCCAGTTGTCCATTAGAAAGGCTAATTTGCATAAATATAAAATTGCTCATAACTTGGCCAAAAATGATAGTTTTTACATTGCAGCGCCGATCACATGCAATAGGAGATAGGGATTTGAGAATCTGGTGACAGAGCCTCTTTAAGCCTCCTTTTTGGATCACCAAAATTATTGATCTCTAACTTTCTATTAAAAGGACACTGCATTCTCATAAGGAGGGCCATTAAACACATTAGGGGCGCAATAGCCCAATAATTTATGATAGAGAGAATTAAATTATTATTTTATAATAATATTGATGGCATTTTAAGATTTAACCCCTTCCCGCCGCAGCCCTTTTTCCGATTTTCATTTTCGTCTTTTCCTCCCCACCTTCCAAAAGCCATAACGTCTTTATTTTTCTGTCGATATAGTACTATGAGGGCTTGATTTTTGCGGGACAAGTTGTAGTTTTTCGTAGCACCATGTATTTTGCCATATAATGTACTAGGAAACAGGAAAAAAATATTCGTGGGGTAGAAAATGAAAAAAAACTGCGATTCCTCCATGGTTTTTTGCGCGCCGTTATTACGGAATTCACTGTGCAATTAAAACAACATGTAAATTTTATTCTGTGGGTCAATACAATTACGGCGATACCAAATATATATATATATATATACACTACCGTTCAAAAGTTTGGGGTCACCGAGACAATTTTGTGTTTTCCATGAAAACTCACACTTATATTTATCAAATGAGTTGCAAAATGACTAGAAAATATAGTCAAGAAATTGACAAGGTTAGAAATAATGATTTTTATTTGAAATAATAATTTTCTCCTTCAAACTTTGCTTTCGTCAAAGAATGCTCCATTTGCAGCAATTCCAGCATTGCAAACCTTTGGCATTCTAGCTGTTAATTTGCTGAGATAATCGGGAGAAATTTCACCCCATGCTTCCAGAAGCCCCTCCCACAAGTTGAATTGGCTTGATGGGCACTTCTTGCGTACCATACGGTCAAGCTGCTCCCACAACAGCTCTATGGGGTTGAGATGTGGTGACTGCGCTGGCCACTCCATTACAGATAGAATACCAGCTGCCGGCTTCTTCCCTAAATAGTTCTTGCATAATTTGGAGGTGTGCTTTGGGTCATTGTCCTGTTGTAGGATGAAATTGGCTCCAATCAAGCGCTGTCCACAGGGTATGGCATGGCGTTGCATAATGGAGTGATGGCCTTCCTTATTCAAAATTCCTTTTACCTTGTACAAATCTCCCACTTTACCAGCACCAAAGCAACCCCAGACCATCACATGTCAGGCACTCTTCCAGCATCTTTTCAGTTGTTCTGCGTCTCACAAATGTTCTTCTGTGTGATCCAAACACCTCAAACTTCGATTCGTCTGTCCATAACACTTTTTCCAATCTTCCTCTGTCCAATGTCTGTGTGCTTTTGCCCATATTAATCTTTTCCTTTTATTAGCCAGTCTCAGATATGGCTTTTTCTTTGCCACTCTGCCCTGAAGGCCAGCATCCCGGAGTCGCCTCTTCACTGTAGATGTTGACACTGGCATTTTGCGGGTACTATTTAATGAAGCTGCCAGTTGAGGACCTGTGAGGCGTCTATTTCTCAAACTAGAGACTCTAATGTACTTGTCTTGTTGCTCAGTTGTGCGGCGGGGCCTCCCACTTCTCTTTCTACTCTGGTTAGAGTCTGTGTGTGCTGTCCTCTGAAGGGAGTAGTACACACCGTTGTAGGAAATATTCAGTTTCTTGGCAATTTCTCGCATGGAATAGCCTTCATTTCTAAGAACAAGAATAGACTGTCGAGTTTCACATGAAAGCTCTCTTTTTCTAGCCATTTTGAGAGTTTAATCGAACCCACAAATGTAATGCTCCAGATTCTCAACTACCTCAATGGAAGGTCAGTTTTATAGCTCCTCTAAACAGCAAAACTGTTTACAGCGGTGCTAACATAATTGCACAAGGGTTTTCAAGTGTTTTCTAATCATCCATTAGCCTTCTAACACAGTTGGCAAACACAATGTACCGTTAGAACACTGGAGTGATGGTTGCTGGAAATGGGCCTCTATACACCTATGTAGATATTGCATTAAAAACCGGATGTTTGCAGCTAGAATAGTCATTTACCACATTAGCAATGTATAGAGTGTATTTCTGATTAATTTAATGTTATCTTCATTGAAAAAAACTGTGCTTTTCTTTAAAAAATAAGGAAATTTCTAAGTGACCCTAAACTTTTGAACGGTAGTGTATATATATATATATATATATATATATATAGTTTTTTCTATATTTTACTACTTTTACAAGTAAAAACCTAAGTGTAAAAAAGAAAATTTATTTTGTGTCGCCAAATTCCGAGAGCCACAACGTTTTTATTTTTCCGTCGATTAAGTGGTATGAGGGCTTATTTTTTGTGGGATAAGCTGTAGTTTTAATGATACCATTTTGGGGTACATACAACAGTTTGATCACTTTTTATTTCATTTTTTTGTGGGAGATTAGGTGACCAAAAAATAGAGATTCTGGCGTTTACAATTTTTACGGCGTTCACCGTACGGGTTAAATAATGATATTATGTAATAGTTCAGACTTTTACGGATGCGGCGATACCAATTATGTTTGTTTATTTATTTTTTTACTATGCTCTAGGGGGAAAATGGGAAAAGGTTTTTTTTTTTAACTTGTAATATTTATTTATTTATTTTTACACAAAAAAAAACAACTTTATTTAACTCATTTTTACTTTTTTTATTAGTCCCCTTAGGGGACTTCAATCAGCGATTGTTAGATCGCTTGCACGATATACTGCAATACTAATGTATTGCAGTATATCGTGATTCAGACAGGCAACTATTAAGCCCTGCCGGGGGCAGGGCTTAATAGGAGCACGATGATGGCGGACCTGGGGGTCTTCATTAGGCCCCCAGGCAGCCATAGCAACCATCGCCGATGAGCTGTTAGAGGGGGTCGCCCCCTCTTTCTAACGATTTAAATGCTTCGGTCGCTATTGATCGCAGCATTTAACGAGTTAAACAAGCGGGATCGCGCTCGAGTGCGATGCCGCTCGTTACTCTGAAGTGTCGGCTGTAACAAACAGCCAACACCTGTATCGTATGGAGCGGGTTCACTCCGTGAGCCCGCTCCATACTTCCCCTACCCGACTTTGGCGTATGGATACTTCAAATGTCAGGAAGGGGTTAAAGAGGACCGGTCACCTCTCCTGACATGTCTATTTTAGGAAATAATTGAATTCCCCATAATATAAAAATTCTGTACCGTATTTTGTTAGGGTATGTTCACACGGCTTATTTTCGGTCATTTTTCAGGGGCGTAAACGGCCGAAAAATCGGAAGCAGACTCCAAACATCTGCCCATTGATTTTAATGGGAAAAACGGCGTTCTGTCCCAACGGTGCGTTTTTTTACGTGGTCGTTTTGAAAAACGGCCGCGTTAAAAAACGCCCGCGAAAAAGTGCATGTCAATTCTTGAGCCATTTTTGGAGCTGTTTTTCATTGACTCTAGAAAAACAGCTCAAAAAACGGCCGTAAAAAACGCGAGTTTGCTTAAAAAAATGTCTGAAAATCAGGAGTTGTTTTCCCTTGAAAACAGCTCCATATTTTCAGACTTTTTTTTTGGGCTAAGTGTGTGAACATAGCCTTAGAACTCTCAGTTTTACCTTTCCTCTATTGTCCCTCCTAGAAATTTACGATTAAATTGACAACTGGGTGTTACCGGTTGGGGGTGCGTCCTTACAGAGTGAGACTGGATTGACACACCCTTTTGAATAAGGAAATGGTAACACCCAGTTAATTTATTCATACATTTCTATGATGAATAATAGAGGAACGGCACAACGCAGAGTTCTAAGAAAAGCTGCTCCAGAATTGTTATTTCATGGGGAATACAAGTATTTACTGAAATAGACACGTCAGGAGAGGTGACAGCTCCTCTTTAATCATTTAACCACGGCCAATTTTTTTGTAGATTTGAATTCATTTTTGGGATAATGTTTTTGTATATTTTTTACATTTTGAGATGTAAAGATTGAAGTTATATCCACAGCCAGCTATGTTTAAGGCCGACAATTGTACTAGTAGAGTTCACCATATGACAACATACTTTGATGATCTTTTTATATGCTCTTGAACGGGTCATAAAAGAGCTCAGAAATGTAATGCGTTCATCAGTCTTGTGCAGAGATTACTTTTTCTACTGAAGATAAATGTTTCCCCCTTTATTCCTGGCACAGTTAATGTATTTCTTAGCTTCATAGTCCACCTTGATGAATATAAGCTGATTTCTTCAGAGTTACTTTCTCGGCGCTCAGGATTACACTCAGTTATAGTACTTAAAACTGATTGCATAGGAGAAAATTTATTGCAGCTCATCGAGTCCAGCTCGGCATATAAATTATATAAACTCATTTTACAGGGTAATTCATACCATGGGAGGGACAGGCTTTACATGATTTTGCTGTTATTATTTTTTCGTCTCACCGAGATACTGCTCAGTTATATTTTTATTAGCATTGTACAGTAGGTGCTTTCAATTATCTGGCAGATTGCATCTATCCTATGAGTCTGTGATAAAAGTATCAGAGTTTGGTCTTTTATAACTCAATTTCATTGCGGTCTAATTGAAAAGGTCAATTAGCGTATTTATACAATGCTTTCTTCTATTTCTGTTGGCTTAAAGAAATTGGGAATGATTAAAAGACTAAAGACCCTATTACATGTGCCAACCATCGGGCAAACGAGTGTTCATGTGAATGCCCATTCCCAATCATTGCCCTAAGCAACGATCAGCGATCAACGAGCAAACGCTCGTTCATCGACTGATCTGCTCTATTGTGCAGCATTAAAAACCTGTGTAAACCGGGAGATTGGCTGCAAACATGAAAATGTATGGCGATGAAACATTGGTGTAACGAGCTCTCGTCCCTATACATAAGCAATCATTTCTCTGTGTGAAAGGAGCAAACGAGCGCCGATCAACGAGCTGTCTCATTGATCGGCACTCGTTTACACGGCCCACATCGACCCTAAGGGCTCATGCAAACAATAGTCTCCGTACAAGCTCCGAATTATATAGAGCTGTAATATGGCACCAAGAAACATATGGGCCCATACTACCCCTCCGTATGCCTCCAAGGTCATAAAGAAGATTTTCTTGTCAGAAATGGAATCAAACAGATTTTTTTTTTTACATGTTTCATCGGATGGCATTGTCTTTAGGGGAAACTACCGGCATAATATGGAGCATCTTGTGTGGCATACAGAATAGGTAGAGCTCCATAGTACAGAACCATAGAGACTCAGCTTTTCCTCACTCTGTGCATGTACAGATGTAGCAATCCTTGGCTTGACTCTGATAAGTTATCACAATGGAGGAAGTTATCACTTAAGCCATTGAAAACAATTGAAAAAGTCAAGATAAAGTTTTGCCACTGTATTTAATGCGTTAAACGTCAAGTTAAAGATTGCTACATCTGTAGTGCTGGATGTATGAGCCCCTATTTAGTATTCCTACATCACACATATATTATTCACTTACTTTTGGATGGAGTAGAGTCCTGTGTGGTCTATGTTGTCAGATCCTTACCTGGATCCTTACCCAGATAACCTTAATAGAACCAATTTTTTTCCCAATTTAATCTTTAAGATCTATAATGAATATTGTCCTAAATAATGAATGCATTGTATATTTTTTGTTATCCATTAGTATAAATACTCCCTTCTATTTTGCAGATGACCTTTCTATCATTTCTCAAAGCACATTGAAAATTGAACAACAATTACAAAAACATTTTGAATGGACTTAGCCTTTAATTATTTATATATTGTTAGTATCAAGGGGCGGGGCTGTGACAATATCACAATGTGGTTTGACAGCATTTTTATTAGATTCTGTTCACACTAGTGTTAGACAGGCTTCATTTTGTCACATTTCTGTTGCTTTCTGAAATGGCATAAAGTGCTACTATATTCTTCTTTTTTTTTAAAAATTTTAAGAACTAAAAAAACCTAATGGACTGATTGTAAGTTAATATCAAAATCAGTGGGGATCTGTTATAACTTAATGAAATGTAACACAATCAGTTAGGATCCATCATGACACCTGTAATGACAAAAGCTATGAGACAAGTGTGAACAGAGCCTTACTTATGACAAAAGCAGCATCATAATTAGAAGTAGATAAAGGTCTCCTTGACTTTTCCATTATTTCACACTTTCCTGTTATGGATTTCCACTTTTTAAGATAAATGATAATGGATTACAATAAAGGGCAAAAGCATATTCACATGATATTGATATAAAAATACATTTCTGATATGTGGGGGTCCATCTTTGGAACCCTCACCTATCTGGAGAAAGCGGGTCGACTGGACATCCTTTCCCGCACCTATTGGGAGGAAAGATGCCCCATTACACCATTCGGCATAGTGAGATGGCCACATCCAGCTGCAAATTGAATAAAGAGGTGGTCAAATGTCCTCAGCTCTCTCCACGGGCAGAACAGTGGCTCAGTGGTTAGACATAATAAATTGATAGCCTATTCTCATTATTGGCCATCAATATCTGATCGGTGAGGGTTCAACTCCCGGCACCGCCGCCAATCAGCTGTTTTAAATAAGCCACAACGCTAATGCTTCCTCTTCATTACTGTCCCTACTCGTACTGTGAATTGCCGACACACTTGTAGTGGCGGTTTACAGTATTCACTGAATGTTAGATGGCTGTAATACTGTGAACCGCCACGACAAGTGTATCGGCGATTCACAGTGTGAGGAGGTAAGGAGTGAACGGGCAGCATCGCTATTACGAGCGCTGCAGCCCCATCAAAACAGCTGATCGGCGGGGGTGCCAGGAGTCTGACCTCCACTGATGGGCTATTGATGGCCTATCTTGAGGATAGGCCATCAATTTACTATGACTGAACAACTCTTTAACTGTGAGAGTAGGACAGTACAAGAATATCAGAGAGATTATTTATGTCTTAAGGCGGAGTCACCTTTTAAAGGTGTCATTTTTAGGTGCAGTTACCTAGTTTAATTTTTTTAAGGAAGGAAGCAATAAATAAATATTATAAGTTTTGACTATATACAACCCTCAATAGCTTTAGGTTACATACTGAGCATTGTGATGGACTGCTGAATATATAGAATTGCATAGAAAATCTAATGACCGATGCTTGGCACATCAGTTTGAAGGGTTCAGTATATTTTGATATTATTTCTTCATTGTATATTGTATATGTGCAGTGAAACATGCAGGTTAATTACATACGCCATGATTATTTATAACCTGAATGAACTTCAGGAGGACTATTTCAATGCTGTGAAATTATCCGTGGCTAAATAATATTCACTAATTATAATATTTTTCACTCTCAGACTCCAGAATAATCAAGTGTATTGCAATGCCTAATTTACAAGGTAATCTAGCTAAAATAGAAAAAAATATCACTACGGCAGCAGTGGAAATATATTGACTATTGGATGTTATCTATCAAGTGCTTTGTGTGCAGGGTTGGACTGGCTCACTAGTGGATTCTCCTTTGGATCAAGGCTCTAATGGGCCCCAAAGATCAACACCCTTCGGAGCTGAGCTTGAAGCCAATCCTTTACCACTAGGGTCTAACCTGACAAGGAAAAGAGAAGTTTCTTTGGGTGTTTCTATTCAGTAGAGATGATGCCATCCAGTTTAGATGACCCGCATACCCTTCCGGGTTGTATTTATTGCCTCTACTGACCAGGTGCCAATTTTCTCGCTGGTTACAACACAAAAGTGGGAAAACTGCCTCTGTTCGTAGATTCCTTTTTCGGTATGACTGTCACCAGCATTTTCCAGAAAAATTCTCATTGGTGGTACATCATATACATTGACTAGTACTATTTATACAATCTGGCAAGACAGAGCGGAGGAAGTGCAGAGAGTAAAGTACCAATTTAGCCATCGTTATCTTAACTCTGATAACTCGTTGCAGTGGGATATCACGCAACAAAAGCCATTGAAAAGTCATTGAAAAAGTCAAGAAAAAGTTTCTCAACACTGGGTATTTAATGCGTTAAAGTCAAGATAAAGATGGCTACATCTGTAATGTTTCTGCCATCACCGTTATGGGAGTACCGGGGCATGCAATTGTTTTTTTTTCCGAAAATTCAAAAAAGTTTTGCCACTCCGGCTCTCTTGGCTGTCACGACTGTAAGGGGCCTTATTTTTCATGGCAGAGTTGCTTCGCACTGATAACGAATGTCCCAATATATTTAATACCAATTATCTTTACGGTCGTCGAATATTCCAGAACTTTGTTTAAAGAAATTACTTGCAACAGGGTCAATCCCAATAGGGTTCCTGGGCTCATTACAGAGCCCAAGAACCCAACTAGTCTTGTAGTGCAGAAGAAAACCAAAGGTCGTATAAACATGGGGAGAACATGCAAACTCCACGCTAGTGTTGCCTGCCTGGGACCCATAACCTCAGTTCCCACTGAGCCACGTTGGTTTCGATATCCTTGAGAAAGGCATTGGTTTTGCACGGGTCTCCCACCATATATGTGTACAATTTGGGGACTACACAATCATACTTCAGTCATTTATAGAATTATCCTTTAAGATTCCTTAACATTGGAGCTGGAATAAATGTGGCTCCATGTTTGTTTGCCTGTAGGGATATAGTGTATATTTAAGTCTCACGTTCAATATGATTATCTCTAAACCAAGTTACTTTTTCTGGTTTGGGTGTTTTAAGTCAATGGGAACGCAACCGCTTGAAACTGTATTACGCAGGCAGCAGAAGAAATGCCCTTAGGATTAATTCTCTAAAGGCTACAGTAACGAGCAATGTAATAATTGTATCATAGACACATAATCCACCCTCAGCTTGTTGAAGACAAGTAGATGTTTTCTCTTCACATTGGATTCCCATCTGCAAGCACTTCGCGTAAAAGGAATTCTGTAGCTGTTAAATCATACATTTGCTTGGAGTCTTGGAGGCTGCAGCGCACAGGTAATAGATTTATAAACACGGGGGCTCCATGCCCGTCTATACTTCTCCATTTGTTTTCATCTTTTATTGATTTTTATATTTACCGTAATATCCATGATACTATTGCATTTAATTCTACATTCTTTAAGGGATGGCGAGCTTCTTGTAGAGTCAGTACAAGGGGCTGGAAATGTGGTGACATCTAATTTCCAATCTTAACCCCTTCATGACCAAGCCAGTTTGGGACTTAATGACACACATTTTTTTTAACATTTTGCCTCTCAGCAGCCATAAGTTTATTTTTTCGAACTGACATGGCAGCAAGAGGAGAAATTGTATTTTATTTGAATTTTTTTTGACTCATTTATATAATTTTTTGTGGCGCGTATATAGAAATTTTTATTTTCCTTCAGGTTATTATGGTTTTGTGTGGATGCCTAAAAAGTGCAGTTTTAGAATATTTAGCAATATTTTAGAATTTTTTTATATTTATTTTTACATTTTTATTACTTTTTTTATTGTTTTGCATGTTTATTTTAGACTTCTAATTTATTAACATACTTCTTTATGAAAATACATTATGTTCTGTGTGATTATGACACAAGCTCTTCTTAAGGCTCCCGACGTACACGCGAGACGGACACGTTATTCTAACATGGGAGCCTACGGGTGACGTATGCCAATGAATGGCAAATGGTATTTAAAGGGTAACTAAACGTTCAAACTTCTGACTTGTCATAGTGACATGTCAAAAGTTCTGATCGGTGGGGGTCTAAGCACTGAGACCCACACCAATCGCTAAAACAAAGCGGTAAAAGCGCTCGTGTGAGTGCTGAGCCACTTAGTTTCTGTTCGGCTTTTCTCGGGAAGCCGATGGTGGGGGGGACAGGCACAATAGAAAGTCTATGGCCCTGTACACCGCTACATCGACTTTCCGAGAAAAGCCGAACATAAACTATGTGGCTCAACGCTCACATGAGCACTTCTGCAGCTTCATTTTAGCGATTGGTGGGAGTCACAGTGCTCGGACCCCCACCAGTTAAAACTTCTGATATGTCACTATGACGTGTCAGAAGTTTGAACGTTTAGTTACCCTTCAAGGGTGAAAATTCATTGATTACTTCTTCTCTTATTTTACCTATACAAACAATAAACTGTACTAAAGGAAGTGAAGATTATATTAATAGAAATACTAGTTTAATATTCAGCACTTTACTGCAACTTTTATTGTTCTTTCCTCTCTTAACATTGGTCTGTACATTGGGTATTTGCTTTGAGATGCCGATATACTGCACATTTTGCACTTTTCAGAAACGTGATTAAAGTCATTTAAAGCTTTTTCAAAATCTACCACTAATATATTTCCAGTAAGTGTCAAAGGGGTTCAGGTTCATTACTGAGTGACACACTCCCTTCATTCTACTCAGAAATTAGTGGCCTGGATACCCACCAATGTTATCCTTCACCAGCCTTCCATTGTATAATTCAGATATTGCTTCTTACATCTAAGCTATAGAAACCAATGTCAGGCAGCTGCTGCCAAGGCAAATAAAATCATGGGATGCATCAAAAGGATAGATGCACATAATGAGAAGATAGTTTCGGATTGCACATGGAATATTGTTTACGTTTACTGTTCTGGGTACCAGTGTGCATGTGCAAAAAAATATAATAAAATAATAAAGACTGCAGTACGCAGACAGTTTATCAGTGTTGGGGTTGTTTAATTTTGAAAAGAGACAGCTTAGAGGTGAACAAATTTAATTTAGGCTACATGCACACGTTGCGTATTTTGCTGTGGAAAACATGAATCAAAACTACAGGGAAACACAGGAAATTCGCAGGCAAAAACCTAGTTTAATCGTGCATTTTTCTGTGCGGTTTTTACATTTTGATGCGTATAACGGTGCGTTTTCATGCTGTGGGTTTTGGTGCGTGTTTCTTTAGAACTAGACAAATACAATTCCCAAGCGTGAATGCAAGATAAATTGACATGATGCAGATTTTAGTATACGCACCGCAGGTCAATTTACGTGCAGGAAAAAAACGCAAGTGTGCATGAGATTTATTGAAATCTCATTTACTTTGCTGGTACTGTATTATGCTGCGGATTTGCCGCATGCAAATACGTGCGTCAACACCGCACGTAATACACCACTTGTGCATTCAGCCTTAAATGTATAAAAAAAAATCAGTGATCTATGATCTAATGATATATTTATAGCTAGAACTGTAAATATAAAAAGAACATCCACTATGTGTAGAAAAAATAAAATAATTAAATAGAGTTTCACCATCATAGAAGAGGATTCTTTACTGTAAAAGCAGTGACACTATGGAACTCCCTACCCCAGGATGTTGTGCTAATTCTTTCAATAATTGCAAAAGGGTTCTGGATTCATTTCTTGAAAGTAATAATATTACAAGTAGAGATGAGCGAATAGTTTCTACACAAATCAAATTGGGTCAGAATTTCCCCAAAGTTTCGGATTCGGTGAAACCAAAATGTTTGAGTTTGCGGTGCAGGAGACGCAGCAAAATGGCAACAACTGGTGAGCGCCAGCCACCATTTTACAGATTAGAAAAAGGATCACATGACCACATGGGGGCTTCCCCATAATATCTTGCAGACAGCCTTCTCAAAGTGCACTGCGGTTATCCCTCCCTCTAGCACAGCCAATTATGAGGGGTATAGGTGGATGACATTACTAGTCCTGGCTTGGTGTTACAAAGCTTGAAAGGGGTTGGATACAGTCCTAGAAGACATCAGAGATTCAGAAACAAGTTTTCAGGGCACTTGCGATTCAATCGGATGGCCAATTCTATCGAACCGGACACTAAAACTAATTTCAGAGAATTCTCTCATCTCTAATTACAAGTTATGTGTATTAATATTAATACCAGATATATGTTGTAGATCCAGGGATTTATCATGATGGCCACATTTGGAGTTGGGAATTATTTTTTTTTCTCTAAGATGAGTAAATTTGGCTTCTGCGTCATGGAGGTTTAACCTTCTTCTGGATCCACACTGCAGCATAATAGGTTGAACTAGGTGGACCTGTTTTTAACCATAGTAACGCCTTTACTATGTTACTATTGACAAAAGTCTATAAGAGATTATTAAATACCAGTAAAATGTAATATGTTCTACGGAATTGGTCAATATTTTTGCATCGGAGCATAAAACAGCGCAGTGAATTGTAACTCCACCACCGTAATCACTTTACTCTTTCTAAATGACAGTTTCTGATATATGTATTTGACACACTAAAGAGCCGACATGTAAATGTATGTTTGCTGCCGTTTATATTAGACTTGGTGCCCAGGGCACATTTTGTTTCTGTCTGTTTAAAATAGATTTGTTTTGTGGAAGACTTTCATCTTTCTGCTGAGAACACGCAAGACAATTGTTTTTGTACATTTACTGATATTTACTGTTACCAAATTCATTTTTATTTACAGATAGAACAATTCTCCATAAATTATCTTACCGGGAAAGACTAATACAGTGCACACATTAACTGGTGGCGACAATAATCAAATGCAATCGCGGAAGGTTAATAAATTCAAAGCACAAAACAAACCTAGAATCTCACTAAAGAAGGTAAACTTTACAAAGTTCAGTTGTAGAATGAAAGATTAAATAGCTTAGGGAGTTCTGTGCCTTACTATTTCAACATGTACATATGCTGCGATAGATAGATAGATAGATAGATAGATAGATAGATAGATAGATAGATAGATAGATAGATAGATAGACCACATAAGAAAATGGCGACAGCACTCAAACACTAATGCCACCTAAACACTATAAATAAATAAATATGCATTACTGCTAAATCTACTTACAATAGTGAGGTTCTTATTGAACATTTTGATCAAATTGTGTGAGCCCATCTGCCATGACAAGGCAACCTCTATAAGGTGGGTCCCTGCACTGCTCGTACCCCCAGAACTGGGACTAAACTTACATATATCTAGGATCCAGCGTTAAACAAATTAAAAATCACCGAGGGCAAAATGAGATTAGTGCAGGATCAACAATGGAGGGGTCACCAACCCCACATTATATTCAATACTTACAGGAAACACAAAAGTTTGAACAGCACATTCCAGCAAAATGAAACAAAACGTGTATACAGGTGCAAGAATGTCTGTGACTGCAAATTTATACAGCACACTAGAAAATGGTGACAGCACTCTATGTGGGGTTAGTGGCTGCCTCCATTTTTTTATTTTGCACTCCTCCAATTCTGTACTGGGTGATTTTAATTAGTTTAATGCTGGTTCCTACAATCCCCAAGTATATGTAGGCTTAGTCCCAGTTCTGGGTGTATGAGCAGTGCAGGGACCCACCTCATAGAGGTCGCTTTGTCGTGGCAGGTGGGCCCACACAATTTGATCAAAATGTGCGCTAAGAACCTCCCTATTGTAAGCAGATTTAGCAGTAATGCATATTTATTTATAGTGTTTAGGTGCCATTGGTGTTCGCAGAGTGCTGTCGCCATTTTCTTGTGTACTATATGGTTTTGCAGTCACAGGCATACTTGCCCCTCTATACACGTTTTGTTTCATTTTGCTGGAATGTGCTGATCAATCTTTTGTGTCTTATGTATTAGATAGATTAGATAGATAGATAGATAGATAGATACAGTGGCGTAGCTATAGGGGTCGCAGCGGTCGCACTTGCGACCGGGCCCCTAAGCCTGGGGGGCCCATGGGCCCCCGTTGCCATACAGCACGCTTCCTAAAGAAATCTTCTGTGCCAAGCCGGCACTTCCTGGTTACGATCACATGGTACACTTAGTGTACCATGTTACCGTGTTGTCACGTGACACGGCTTCCAGACAGTGGAATGGAAGAGTCGGTGCGGAGGACTCCAGGTAAGCTGCAGTCTGGAATGTAATGTATTGTGATGTAATGTCTTGTGTTGTAATGTATTGTCTTGTAATGTATTGTGTTGTATTGTGCTGTTTGCGGTGGAGAGGGGGGGGCGTTAAATCACAGCCCCCCCTCCTTTCTCCACCGCAAACTGCACAATCCAACACAATACAGTATAGTACACATGACTGAATGAGAGCGGGGCTGCGGCTGTGTAATACAGTCACTACCCCGCTCCTGAGTCCTGACATGTGCGCGCCGTCAGGATGATTTGCGGCACTGAAGACAGAACATGGCGGGCGTGCTACAAAACACCCCAATGTTCTGTCTTCAGTGCCTGAACCGCCGCTCATTAGTGCAGCGTCGGTCGCATCACCTCATGCTGACCGCGCGCGCACTTCCTGTCACAGCCGCAGCCCCGCTCTATAACGGTGGAGATCAGAGAAACCGCTCATCTCCGCCGCTATTCTCCTGAATGCTGCAATCACAGTGGACTGCAGCATTCAGGGGAAAATGAGAAGGGGAGATGCCCCTGGATCGTGTCACAGGGAATTCCTGTGACGCGATTGAGGGCCATACCATATATGGGCAGACAGCCCAGGGTCCATTGAAGTACCCCAGGGCTGTCTTACCATATTTCCTGTTGTTAGGGCATACTGAGGTATGTCCTAACAACTGCCTGTGTGCTATCCGTCCACAGGCTAATGTACTGGCATATATTGGATATATGTCAGTACATTAAAGTTTAAAAATAAAGTAAAAACAAAGTAATGTTAAATAAAAAAAGTACACATTCACCTTTTTTATAATAAACATTAAAATAAGTCTCAATACATAAAACATACACATAATCAGTATTGGCGTGGCAGTAATAACCTGCACAACATTTTTTTTGCATCATTTATGATGTGTACGCACTCCAAAAGAATTCCAATCCAAAATAGTATTCCTCCTTGATGTGATGTTTCAGCCCTAAAACACCCTATGATAGGGCTGAAAGGTTGCATCATGGATGAATAAATTACTATTTTGACTGGACTCCTTTTGGAGTGTGGCGCTTTCTTGGCTGGCTAGATAGCATTTTAGGAACAATATACTAGTGCATGCCGTAGTCTGAAAGGAATACGAGTCATGCACTTCTACACCCTACCCTGGATGTATCCCTATCCCTCAACTGCTTAGTCTTTGTTCCTAAATCTCTTATTTCCCACATGCTTTGGCTATGCTTATGTGTATTTGATTCTGCCGAGAAAGCTTCCTTTATTTAAATTGATAGATAGATATGAGAGAGATAGATAAGAAAAGTCCAAAGCAGCAGTGGAAAAATATGTAAAAGTAACAACCTTTCGGGTGCACGCCACAGGAGTTTGGCTAGGATCCCATGTCAATATGTTCAAAAAAGAGGCAGCACTCTTTATTGAACATAGATATTTTTCAGAGGCAGCAGAGCTATCTATCTAAGTTTCTTATTTGTCACATCATAATATCATATTGTACTATCTGTAGATTTCCATGGACTGCATGGAAAAGGGAACCAGTCTCCAGGACAGACATTTATTAAATTTCTACCTAGTTCTGTCATACTATTCTATCATAAAGTTTGTGAAATCACTCTTTACTAACATATATCAGGTCAGTCTCTCAGTGGGGAATATTTTTTAGAGTCTGTATTACGGGTGCAACATCTGGACCTCCTGCAATTCTACTAAACCAAACTTAAATCACCATAGAACCCGGGGATCTGGCTGTCGCAGCCATAATACATGTGCCGAAATGCAACCATAATACAGCCATGTACCTAATGTAGCCGCTGCCAGTGCTGTTAATATATCAGTTGATATACTGAATTGGATGATTGCAGATATGATGCAAGCTAAATTAAATAAAATAAACGTACACAAGACCCCGGGACCAGATGGGCTACACCCTACAGTTCTTAAGGAGCTTAGTTCAGTCATTTCTGTCCCCCACTTCATAATATTTAGAGAGTCTCTCATGACTGGTATAGTGCCAAGGGACTGGTGCAGGGCAAATGTGGTGCCTATTTTCAAAAAGGGCTCTAGGTCTTTGCCGAGTAATTATAGACCAGTAAGCTTAACATCAATTGTGGGGAAAATGTTTGAGGGGCTATTGAGGGACTATATACAGTATTATGTGACAATAAATAGCATTATAAGTGACAGCCAGCACGGTTTTACAAAGGACAGAAGCTGTCAAACCAACCTGATATGTTTTTATGAAGAGGTATGCAGAAGCCTAGACAGAGGGGCTGCTGTGGATTTAGTGTTTTTGGACTTTGCAAAGGCATTTGACACTGTCCCCCATAGACGTCTAATGGGTAAATTAAGGACTATAGGTTTAGAAAGTATAGTTTGTAATTGGATTGAGAATTGGCTCAAGGACCGTATCCAGAGAGTTGTGGTCAATAATTCCTTCTCTGAATGGTCCCCGGTTATAAGTGGTGACCCCAGGGTTCAGTGCTGGGACCACTATTATTCAACTTATTTATTAATGATATAGAGGATGGGATTAATAGCACTATTTCTATTTTTGCAGATGACACCAAGCTATGCAAAATAGTTCAGACTATGGAAGATGTTTGTGAATTGCAGGCAGATTTAAACAAACTAAGTGTTTGGGCGTCCACTTGGCAAATGAAGTTTAATGTAGATAAATGTAAAGTTATGCACCTGGGTACGAACAACCTGCATGCATCATATGTCCTAGGGGGAGCTACACTGGGGGAGTCACTTGTTGAAAAGGATCTGGGTGTACTTGTAAATCAAACTAAATAACAGCATGCAGTGTCAATCAGCTGCTTCAAAGGCCAGCAAAATATTGTCGTGTATCAAAAGAGGCATGGGCTCGCGGGACAGGGATGTAATATTACCACTTTACAAAGCATTAGTGAGGCCTCATCTAGAATATGCAGTCCAGTTCTGGGCTCCAGTTCATAGAAAGGATGCCCTGGAGTTGGAAAAAATACAAAAAAGAGCAACAAAGCTAATAAGGGGCCCAGAGAATCTAAGTTATGAGGAAAGATTAAAAGAACTAAACCTATTTAGCCTTTAGAAAAGACGACTAAGGGGGGACATGATTAACTTATATAAATATATGAATGGCACATACAAAAAATATGGTGAAATCCTGTTCCATGTAAAACCCCCTCAAAAAACAAGGGGGCACTCCCTCCATCTGGAGAAAAAAAGGTTCAACCTGCAGAGGCGACAAGCCTTCTTTACTGTGAGAACGGTGAATCTATGGAATAGCCTACCGCAGGAGCTGGTCACAGCAGGGACAGTAGATGGCTTCAAAAAAGGCTTAGATAATTTCCTAGAACAAAAAAATATTAGCTCCTATGTGTAGAAATTTTTGACTTCCCCTTTCCCATCCCTTGGTTGAACTTGATGGACATGTGTCTTTTTTCAACCGTACAAACTATGTAACTATGTATCCTTAGAGAAATGCCTAAATAGCATTTCTCTTATAAATCTGATCATAATGTATAATTATATATTTTTTATTCTATTTTCTTTATATGACTACCCCGGCCATCTTGTCTGAGCGGTAAACAGCGGTTGCAGAGATTTTCTTCACAGCAGACATCTAAACGTTATAAAATTCCATCAAATACCTATTAACTTCTATAGGAGAGTGTTGTGGGCATGCTCTGTGACATGTACCGAGGTCACTGTGCAGGGAGGTGGGAGGAGAGAGGAGGAGCTGAGCGGTTTTATCAACTATGGTGAATGGTGGATCCTGCGTTATCTGCCTCCAGCTTTATAATAGAGGTGTTACCTTTCATTACAATCCTGCCTGTGATAAGGAGGAGACTGTCCCAACCAGTGTACAAAGCTGACGCGGTCTATAGAGATACTGTAGTGACATAAAATAGATAAACTTAATTTTTTTTCAAATGTATGTTTAAAATAACTTTATTAATTTTTTTTATCAAATACTGAAAATAGATGGATACATAAACTTGTTCTCTTATTGTATTTAAAATAACAAAAAACTTTTGAATAAGAAAAATTGCACTATATATAAAATAAGAAAATCCATATTTAACTAGTAATGTATAAAAGAAAACACTTTAGGCTGCATAATTCCATAGTAAGATGCAGAGTCCATAGAGATGAATATAGGCTTTGCTTGTGTTTATGAAAACGCTAAACAAATACCCAGAGGATTAACCTTGAGCTGGAAGTGATAATTGCTTCTGAAGTCATTAAAATGACTCTTCGTAGATACTACAAATAGGTTTTATTTTGTTTCCTGTGTTTGAGAGGAAATGAACTGTGCTAAGAGGTCTGCAAGATTGTGTCTGCACAGTCCTGATTCTCTGCCGGCGTTCCATGTGTGCAAAGTTACGGATAGAGGTGTCACTTGAATCTTCTGGGCCCCCTCCATATGCCCTTAAGAAAATACCAGTATTATAATGTGACAGTGGGACTTTGAGCGTCTGACAGCAGGGCCTGGGTACAACTGCTACTTCTTCATCCCCTATAGCAGTGATCCCCAACCACCGGGCCGCGGACCAATACCGGGCCATGGATCATTTGGTACCATGGTATCTAGTATCCGCCCTGGTGGTTGCAGGGAACTCCGATGGTCACAGGGAACTCCGGACGAAAAACGGCACCAAATTGTGGAGCAGTTTTTCCCCCCGGAATGTCCGCTGCGGAAAACTGCTGAGCATGATGATGTTTTATCCCAGGAAACCGCTGCAGCCTGTGATTGGCTGCAGATGGCAACGTCCAAACCAGATTACGGGTATGGAACAATCATTAGTAATCAATATCTTACTTCCTACTGGGATTGAACTTCTTCAAAAACGACTTTAATGTTGTCCCTTATCTAAGTTTGATTCATTTCAGCTAGATCTCAATTTAAATCAATTTTTTTTCAGCATATTAGATTGAAAGCGCACTTTGCTTCAGATGAGACTAAACTGGATAAAAGTTTTCACTGCTGCGGCAACGCATGCGAATTTGTGTATGAATAATTTTAGTTTAAAATTGAAAAGTACATTTATGCCCCCTAGAGAACTACCAGATAAGTTCCGTGATAGATTAAAAAAAATAAAAAATGGCAGATTATCTGATAAAAGACTCTCCCATCACACTGGCTTTTTATATTTTACCAAAGGTACACAAAACGTTGATTGACCCACCGGGTGGTCGGATAGTGGCAGCAGTTGACTCTGTCCTATCTCCACCAGCCATTTTACTGGAAAAAATATTAACTCCCCTTATTAAGAATACAAAATCATTTATATTGGATACCAATGATTTTCTATCGCATTTAAAGAGCCTTGGAACAATACGGGCAGAGAGCTTTCTGGTTACGATAGATGTTACAAGTTTATATACATCAATTGATTACGATAAAGGCATTAAGGCTGTGCATGATTTGTTATCTACGAGTACTTACTCGATGCAACAACAAGATTTCATGCTATATTTATTCAATTTAGTATTAAGGGATAACTATTTAATCTTCCTGGACACTTTTTATGCACAGCAATGGGCTCGAATGTGGCCCCTCCATATGCAAATAACTAAATGGCAGACTTTGAAGAGATGTATATACAAATTAATTATTCAAAAATGTTGCCTTAATTTGGCGTCGTTTCATAGATGACATATTTTGCATATGGAAGGGTCCACTCGAGTGGTGTTTCTTTCCAAAGAAATGATTTGGTATCGGTAGTGGTAAGTTTTCACGTCAAATGGTGGATTTGGGTTTACAAATTCGGTCCTTAATGCGTTGCATTGTTTCCCCTATGTACAGTAGACCACATGGGCATTTTATCAGCTAGATGCCATTACTAGAGTCACAGGTATAGTATCCATGGATGTCAAACTGACGTCCTGAATACGGATGGATGAATTGTGGTCCTTTTATGACAATGAAGGCAACCAAGGCATGGAAATGTGCCCATTTTTATTAAACCTAAAAAGGATTGTTGGTAAGATTTCTTCACTTCCTAAATCAGCCCTTATTAATTTATCTCGGAGATTACCTGATTTTTTGTTACAAAAGAGGTCGGTGAGAAAATTCCTCAAGCTTGGGCTATACTTTCCTCAAAATGTGCCAATGCTATTTTTGTATGACTGAATTAATTTTAGAATTAAAGGGGTGATATTTATGTATGAATGCAATTCTGTGATCCGAGCACTCTCGACGTGGTGTGGTGTCAGTTTCAATCACATCCAGGGTATCAGGTGGATATCCTCTTTGCATAAATGTATTTATCATTTCATTCATTCTTTCCTCCAATTGATCGACATATGTCACAATTAGTTTTATCCTGGTGAATTGCGATTTCAGAATCTACAGTTTTAATGTAATGACGGAGTAGGGAGAAGACAGGTGAGCCCTAATCTACCTGCCACTCAGTCCCTGCCTACTTGCACGGCCCGTCCCAGGCGACGGTGTACAACTGGGCGACGGTCCCTACGCTCAATATGTGCATGACAGACAAACAGACGAGGGTACACAGAAGCTAAGGGAAATGGGGCAGTTGCCCACGGAAAGACCGTGAGCAACAAGAGTAGTGAACGAGCCGAGTCAAACCAGGAGTGTACGAGGTACCAAACGCAGAGCAGGAGCGTAGTCAGTAAAGCCAGGGTCAAAATGAAGCAAGGTCAATAATAATAGCAGGAGCAGCAGAGCCAGGAAACAAGAAAGAATCACAGGCAGAGACAAGCAGGAAATGAAGGTATAAATAGACCGAGGGCGGGAGCTAGAACCGTCTGGCCAGGCTGTGATAGGTTCTCCCACTCCTGAGCCTACCAGCCTGAGTGGTAGCAGATCGAGTCACTCTATCAGACATAGGAGCTGGTGCAGCCTGATTAACCACGGGCGTCGACACAGAAGCTGTGTCTGGCAGATCCTTTACATTTAAAGTATGAGGGTGTGAGCTCCAAGATAGGGGGGGGGGGGTTGATGACATGAAGAAATTATTACGGCGTTGTGAGTTGTTCTGGATTCATATGCTACAAACGCGTCACCCAAAGGGTTTTAATAGAGATTATGAGGTCACCAATATTATGTAAAGTCACTTGAATAATTTGACGATATTCAATTTTGATTATTATGAACACATTTTCTCTTTTTTTCCCTTAGACCATGAGGCCCAGCAGATAACTTTTTTATATTACAATCCAAATAAGTCTTATAAATGAGCAATTTTCGAGAAGAAATACTCCTCATCACTTCAGTTTATTTAATTTAAGAGAAGATGTTATTATAACTACCTTGTTTATTCCGAAGTTCAATTATAGTATATGTACGCCATGTTCTTCCTCGATCTGTGATGTACTCTTACGTATTTCTATGAATGAACTCCAAACCGATGTTGGTTATTTTTCTTTTTGTTTGCGACTAATGGTTCCATTCATTGAGTTTTCTTTATCACGTATGCGCAGATACTAGAGTTGCAGTTATTTGTGAATGAAATGCCCTTTCCTTCTATTTGACAATGAGAACATGTGATCGGAAAGGACATAGTATATATATACGTTCACCATTTGTGTTTAAATTGAGATAGAGAAAGGCTGATGAATAGCCGAAACGCGTCTATTGTTGACAGAAATAAAAAGAAAATACAAATCATCAAGTGAGTGTCAGGAGTTTGTCTATAAGCAAATACAATTGACATGCTGCGGAATAAAACTCTGCACCGCATGTCAATTTCTGAGCATTTTTTTCGCTTATCATTTAGCAGCGTGTGGATGAGATTTGTTCTATCTCATCCACTTTGCTGCTACTGTGTTATGCTGCGGATTTTCCTCAATGAATCCCGTTGTGGAAAATCTGCAGTATTTACGCAACGTGTGAACTGACCCTAAACCCCGAATCACCCCCCCCCCCCACCCACCCACCCAACCGGTCTGTGGAAAACTTGTCTTGCATGAAACTCGTCTTTGGTTAAAAAAAAAGGTTGGGGACTGCTGCCCTATAGCTATGCCCCTGGTTAGAGTTAATGGCCCTTATTTACTGTGACTGGTGTATGTCACGAATAGATAGATAGATAGAAAGATAGATAGATAGATAGATAGATAGATAGATAGATAGATAGATAGATAGATAGATAGATAGATAGATAGATAGATAGATAGATATGAGATAGATAGATAGATAGATAGATAGATAGATAGATAGATAGATAGATAGATAGATAGATAGATAGATAGATAGATAGATAGATAGATAGATAGATAGATAGATATGAGATAGATAGATAGATAGATAGATAGATAGATAGATAGATAGATAGATAGATAGATAGATAGATAGATAGATAGATAGATAGATAGAAGATGAAGCTGGAGTAATTGATTAAAAGAATAGTAAGAGTGTGGGTTATAGTCCCATCATCTTTATTTAAGATATAAACTCCACAGCAGAACAGACTACAATGCCTGCCATCCGAATGACACAGAAATATGAACGTCTGGCGCGCACGGTAATTGATTCCTATAAGGCATTGTCTGAAAATCTAGGACATAGCTGGCAATAATAAATTATGGGTTGATCAAAAGGAAATATTCCATTGTTTTTTTTAAAATAAATATTCCTTTCAACGAGGCTGAGTAAATGCTACAAGCTCCGCGCACATCTGGCCAAATGTCACAACAAAGTTAGGAGACAGACGAGAGACTGTACATCAAGAGTGTGTTTATCTAATGTCTTATTCCCAGTTGGGGTCATGCTCAAGCAAGATGGAAAGCCAGGATATTCTGGAGGCATGCTCCTGCATTTCATTTACTGGCTCCCGGCTGTAAAGGGATTCAACACAAAGAGTCAGTGCTTTATTAAGTACACACGCTATTAATCTTGTATCCAAATTAAGGCGGTCCCTTTTATTTCTCATCTGAGTCTATATCTACTGATGCATTGAGTTTAACTCTTAGGATTTCTTTTGGGAGCTGATGCATTTAATATTATACTCCCCTTTAATATATAACAGATTATATTTAGTATATTTGTTGGTATAACCATTCCCCTAATATTCTTTTCAATATTCTCAATGCCATAACGGGCTTGTCTGGTTCAGAAAACCCATTTAATAAATCGTAAGAAATTTGGAGTTAACACTTTGGAGGACCCGGCACGTCTATAAATTACACATACACTTTCAATGGGAGTTGTGTAATTCTTCATTTCTCCTGTGGTGGCACTGTAGTAAATTGAATGCTGGATTCTCCATTGTTTACAGCTGATCGCTGAGGGTCCAGGCAGCTGGGTACCCTGTGATCAGCTTATCATGGAGGGACCCTTCGAACAAATAGGGATTGTCCACAGTGGTCACCTCCTTTAGCATTGTTATATTGTTACAAAATATAAATTATATATATATATTGCCGCTGCAAAAGCAACAATAAATGGGCAAATGTCTTACTGACCTCATCCTATCTTTGCACCATCTATTTACTATGAGGGATCAGCCAATATTGGCAAATCTAAATGTGGGATAGTGAATGCTTCAAAAAAAATTGGAAAAATCTATCTATCTATCTATCTATCTATCTATCTATCTATCTATCTATCTATCTATCTATCTATCTATCTATCTATCTATCTATCTATCTATCTATCTATCTATCGTGACATACACCAGTCAAAGTAAATAAGGGCTATCAGCTCTAACTAGGGGCATAGCTATAGGGCAGTAGTCCCCAACCTTATTTTAACCAAAGACGAGTTTCATGCAAGACAAGTTTTCCACAGACCGGCTGGGTGGGGGTGATTCGGGGTTTAGGGCCAGTTCACACGTTGCGTAAATGGATCTATCGATCTATCACATATATGTTGATCTATCCATATTTCTATCTCATATTAATCTACCTATCTATTCAGTACATTGTGATACTTATTCTTATCATTTGGCACTGAGCTGCAATACCAAAAACAACCTACAGACAAGAGTGGCACTGTTCCTAAAATAAAAAAGCCATGTATTTCTAATCTCATACAACTCCTTTACAGAAACATTTTTACAGAAACATTTTCAGCATTTCCTTGCTCAGTATAAGAAAACCATCAGAGTAGTGGCACATAACAACATTACCATGAATTACCTTAATTGCGAGACTCAACCCCAGACCCGGTATTCTTATACTGTAAATTAGTTTTATCTACCTGTCCTCCATTAATCAGACTATTATTTAGGGCACCATCATTTTCCACAAATTTTTCTAATTTGTATCCTATTGAGATGAAGACTTATTTTATACCTTTATATTTAGCACATTATATTTCCCGTTCTGATAAGATGGAATGCTTCTGTTCTATAACCTCAATTCTTCTTCAAGCTTCTCAGTTTGTAAGAATAAACTGTATCGGGCTCGTAACTGTGCTGTAAAAACAATGTTTCTCGTCTCTCGGACATTACTAGGTTTGTTGTTATGGAAGCAGTTACGAAAGTGGTTTAAAGTTGTCCGGCATATGTACAGAAGCAGTAAATAATATCAGGTCTATCACAAAACACAGAAGGATTCTAACAAATAAATAGGGACCTCAGGGTTTTCTTAGGCTTTATGGGAAATGCTGCTTCAGCCCTTGTTTGAGTGTTATTATTTTCAAAGTGTAACCTTGATTCACCTCTGAGGAATACATTCATAAATGGACATATTTCCAGATTAAAGCGACCTCCAGTCACCCACTTAAAGGGAACCTGTCACATTGAAAATGCTGTATGATATGTTGGCAACATGTTATAGAGCAGGATGAGCTGAATAGCTAAATATATAGATTTGTGGGAAAAGATTCAGTATAACTTGGATTTTATTCATTTTAACGACTGCTCAATCTCAGTTTAGGAGTCCAGTGGGTGGTCTCACTTGATGATTGACAGCTTTGCCTGTTATAATGTGCATAGAGAAATAGGAGTAGGAACAACCACTTGACTACTAATCCCAGAATGATATACAACAAGAAATCCTATATACAGGGCATACATGCTGCATCATCTGGCACAATTTATGTATATCATCCCTTATAACTTACGACTGTACTCCCAAAATATATTGCACCAAAAAGAAGAACCAAGGAGTCTCTAAGTCAAAAATTACATAATCTTTTTATTTAACAATATTACACTGTTTACAAAAAACAAGTTTCTAAAAATGAATCACAAATAAAAGCATGGCCGCCACATGGGTCAATATACATCAGATATGGTCATATATGTAAAGACACATTACAGTATACCTCAAAAACAGCAGTATAGGTAGTGTGATGTAAATAGGATGAGGTATACAGGCTACAGGTAATATGTTAAACTGCTTCAGGAAAACGGTAAAAAGGATGAGACTCCCATGTATGGAAAATGCAAAAGAGAACAGGACTAAGAAACAACGTGTTGTGATGTCCAAAAAGGAAAGCTCAAGTATGTATAAATATCGGGGAGTTGTTCATGCATATATAAGAGAGTCCAAATACCATGAACCAGCAAACACTGAAACAAGGAGCACTATCAAAGTACTAACCCATGTAGCTAAGATCAGGTTGGACTACATGTTCAATGTGACAGATTGCCTCTAAAAGCCTCTTAGGATATGCACCTCATGGTGTAGATTCAAGTTTCTAATCTAGAATTAAAATGCTGTGTGTTGTCTATTTGCTTCATTCACTTGCAGCAGGAAGACAGTTGAATTACTGCAGCCCTTTACTTCCTCCCTGCTGAAGTCAGTTGCAGGAGCAGATAGATATGTAGAGAAATAGCTAAAATAACTAAAAATATCTTAACCCAACAGAGAATTACAAGATGTCTGAGAATTGAAACTAACAAAGTTCTGTGATTATAGCAGCATCTGCACAGATTTAAGCACATAATCTTATGCAAACAGTAGAAAGAAAAACAGGGTGATTGTAGCGCTGCTAAACATCAGAAACGGACTTCCAAGTAAAGATGACGGTACGTATTGGTAAATAACGGACATCGCGTTTCAGCTCCGAACCGGAGCCTTCATCAGGTCCTAGTGTCAGCCCATAGAACAGGCAGCTATATATACACACAGACAAATGCAGTTTGCTTGTTTGTGTGTGTATCTATAGCTGCATATATAGCTGCCTGTTCTATCGCCCTGTTCTTTCTTCCTACTGTTTGCATTTGAATTACGGCCGTTACTCACGGATCCGGTACCAGGGAAAGCAGCCGCTCGCATCATTTTAGCCTATTCACAGAGTTGTGCCCGCTCAGCATATCCTGACCAGGTAAACAGTTCAACTTTATTTTATGTTCATCCAAACCCACTAAGGTTCCACGCTATGGAGCGCCATCTTGTTCTCTTTTAATCCTCAATCACATAATCTTAGGCAATGTTGGTAAGCGGCCGGGAGAGAAGAGGCTAAAGTAGAGACAGTAACCGTGACTGGAAGGCAGCTCCGCAGTATCGGTAACATCACAGACAATTTCCGTATTGTAAATTAGGTAGAAGGGTTTTTCAGCAAAAACATATTTCAAAAAATTATTGTACATAAGGACCTAAGAAAACTGAGGTTCTGATTTTTCACTGGTGTAATGCTTTAGGCTATGTTCACACATTCAGGATTTAGGCATGGATTCTGTGCCTAAATTATGATGAAATCTGCTAACATTCTGCTGGTAATGCATCAGAATGGAGTATTTTATACCCCATTCACATGTTTAGGAAAATATCTGTGCGGAATAAACACGGTACAGGTTTTAAAACCTGAAGCATCTTCATTACTACATATATTAGCTCCATTGCCCTCAGTTGTGCAGTTCCTCTGTTTCTCCTAGAAATTTACGAATAAATTGAGAACTGGGTGTTACCAGTTTGCGACATGTCGCTGAATAGTCTGACACTGTCCAATCTGTGCTGACAAAGTAAGGCTGGACTCACACGAGCACATTACGTCCGTAATGGATGGAACGTATTTTGGCCGCTAATCCCGGACCGAACACACTGCAGAGAGCCGGGCTCCTAGCATCATAGTTATGTATGACGCTAGTAGTCCTTGCCTTGCTGCGGGACAACTGTCCCGTACTGTAATCATGTTTTCAGTACGGGACAGTTATCCTGCAGCGAGGCAGGGACTCCTAGCGTCGTACATAAGTATGATGCTAGGAGCTCGGCTCCCTGCAGTGTGTCGGTCCGGGACTTCCGGCCGAAATACGTTCCGTCCATTACGGACGTAACATGGTCGTGTGAACCCAGCCTAAGACTTTTTAGAGACACACCCTTTTGATAAGAGAAACAGTAACATCCAGTTGTCAATTTATTAATACAATTCTAGGAGGAATAACAGAGGAACGGCACAACGCACAACTAAGAAAATATGTTCCAGAATTGTTATTTCATGGGGAATACAAGTGTTTGCTAAAATAAACGTGTCAGGAGACATCCAGACACATATGAGACTAACGCTGGCCGTCTAATGTGTATTTAATTTTGAGCCGATGTTCATTGGGCAGATGTTGGGGGAAAGAAAGTTTCACCCATCATGCCCGATACTTTGTTCTCAAGGGAGAGAAGCCTCTGCCAGAGGTGTGTGGCAGCTCTAAGTCCCCTCTCATCTTTGAGAACACGTGCACGCTTGGCTGAAACTAGTATGCATGTGTATAGGTGGGTCGGGAGTAACAGCTGTCAGGCGAATGACCTGTTACCTGCAGATTTATAAGGCAAGGCTTATAAATTTGAATGTTTTGGATGTGGTTGTGGGGGAGAGGGTGCAAAGTTACTACATAATTTGCCTTCTATTTTCCAAGAAGTGATGATTATTTCTGTAGCATCAGGTGGTAATTATATTTATGCTCGTTCCCTATCATTGCCCTATGTAATCGGGGGAATTATCCGCCAATGAACGAGCAAACGCTCATTCATCTGCTGATCGTATTGTTTCTGCAGCCTAAAATATAATTTTTTTTTTCTTTTCTCCAGTTCATCTAAAATAAAGCAACTTCCTTCATTATGAATTAAAACATCTAAAGTTTGGATGACTTTTTCATTTTCCAATAATCTAACTATAACTTGTACCTGTGAATAGAAAGTAACAGTAGCAAAAACCCACTTGGCAGAGCGTAACAATGTGTGAACAGGATGTATAGTTTGACATTTAATTAAATCACTGAGACTTTTATATTATTTATTTATACTTTTCTTCAGAAGTGAACATGTTTTTCATAGTAAAAAATTAAAAATGCATCATATACATGTAGATACAATTTGGCTGACGGAGCGTATTAAATAGAGAAAAGCAGACTGTATGCATTGTAGCACGATTTCCCTGTGCAATGAATATCTGTAAAGGATCTGCCAGGTACTACGTCTGTGTATACTCCCGGGATTAATCAGTCGACACCTGAGGCCAGACCTCTTAGACTGACACCGGCTCCCACCAACCAGGGTGGCAGGCTCAGGAGTGGGAGAGCCTATCGCGGCCTGGTCAGTCGGAGTTAGCTCCGCCCCCTGTCCATTTATACCTGCCGTGTTCTCTTCCTCAGTGCTTGTTATTCTTCTTGGATTCCTGGCCCCACTGCTGCCTTGCTCCAGCCTGTTTCTGCCGTGCTTCTGCCTTGCTTCAGTTCCGCTTATCCTGCTTCGCTTTGCCCCTGGCCTGCTTCCTGCTCCGTGCTCTCGTTGATATACTCCACTTCATCCTGATCCTGACTACTCATTCACCGCTCCGTTTCCTCGCGGCGTTCCGTGGGCTACTGCCCCTTCCCTTGCGTGTTCCCTGTTTGTACTCCCTTGCACTTAGACAGCGTAGGGACCGCCGCCAAGTTGTACCCCGTCGCCTAGGGCGGGTCGTTGCAAGTAGGCAGGGACAGGGCGGTGGGTAGATTAGGGCTCATTTGTTCCCTTCACCTCCTTCCTGCCATTACAATATCGTTTGTAAAAAAGTTTTCAATCCCCTTAGAGTTTTTCTTGTTTTATCCTGTAAGTGTCATATTAATGGTTGTGAATAGTTATGCATTCAATTATTTTGTGTTTAATATTTGTAATGGATGTTTGATTTCCTGTTCAATTAATGGGTTAAAAATGAAGTCATTCAATTGTGTTACACCATAAATGGGGAGAAGGGCGTCTCGTTGAATACCTTTCATTGAGATGTTATATAGCTAAGCGCTTGGTTTTGTATTTTGTATAAATCTGTTTGATTGAGTAGATCCCAGCAATTTTTGGGAGTTCCCATTACTGGGTTCCCTCTTGATCAGCTTTTATCAATGGGGAAACAACTTGGCAATTGGTCAATATATGATTGACTAAAATCAATAGGCTGCTCATGTACTAAAGGAATGTGCCGAGCCCTCCTGAAAAAGGTGCTAATTTTAGAGATATTCTGTACTGGCTAATAAAAAAGGTACCTGAAAGTAGGTTCCCAGAGATAGATACAATAGATAAGACAGACAGAAGATAGAGATAGGTAGATAGATAGATAGATAGATAGATAGATAGATAGATAGATAGATAGATAGATAGATAGATAGATAGATAGATAGATAGATAGATAGATAGATAGATAGGGTATGTGCACACACAAGATTAAAAACGTCTCAAAATACGGAGCTGTTTTCAAGGGAAAACAGCTCCTGATTTTCAGACATTTTTTAATCAGTCAGGGGTTTTTTTCTGCGTTTTTAGCGGCCGTTTTTGGAGCTGTTTTTCTATAGAGTCTATGAAAAACGGCTCCAAAAACAGCTGAAGAAGGGACATGCATTTCTTTTTCACGGCCGTTTTTCTTACGCCGCGGTTTTGAAAAACGGCCGTGTAAAAAGTGCCCCGTTGGAACAGAACGCCGTTTTTGTCAATGGGCAGATGTTTGGAGGCATTCTGCTTCCGACTTTTCAGCCGTTTTTCGGCCCGAAAGACGGCCAAAAATAAGCCGTGTGTGAGAGAGAGATAGATAATATAAGAGATGGATAAATAGATAATGAATAGATAGAGAGATGACTAAATAGATTCTGTAAGAGATAGACAGAGACACTCCAAAGTCCAGCAAACCCGACCAGTATGTGGTTGCAAGCCCTGGGGAACAGACCAACGTCCCGTGTAAATAGAGGCGATAGATTAGATAGATAGATAGATAGATAGATAGATAGATAGATAGATAGATAGATAGATAGATAGATAGATAGATAGATAGATAGATATTAGATAGATGATAGATAGATAGATAGATAGATAGATAGATAGATAGATAGATAGATAGATAGATAGATAGATAGATAGATAGATAGATATTAGATAGATAGATATTAGATAGATAGATAGATAGATAGATAGATATTAGATAGATAGATAGATAGATAGATAGATAGATAGATAGATAGATAGATAGATAGATAGATAGATAGATAGATAGATAGATAGATAGATAGATATTAGATAGATAGATAGATATTAGATAGATAGATAGATAGATAGATAGATAGATAGATAGATAGATAGATAGATAGATAGATAGATAGATAGATAGATAGATAGATAGATAGATATGAGATAGATAGATAGATAGATAGATAGATAGATAGATAGATAGATAGATAGATAGATAGATAGATAGATAGATAGATAGATAGATAGATAGATAGATAGATATGAGGTAGATAGATAGAGAGATAGATAGATAGATAGATAGATAGATAGATAGATAGATAGATAGATAGATAGATAGATAGATAGATAGATAGATAGATAGATAGATAGATAGATAGATAGATAGATAGATAGATAATAGGGAATTGCACAAGTTCTTTTCACTTTATTTTCGAAAATGTATTTTTTATTTTAACTTTTCTTTTACCTTATTTTTACAATTCGGAGTACTGCATAAGGAAATTATTTTCCTTCTCCTTTAATAACTTTTTACAACTGTCTCAAGTTGTGATAATAGAACAAATCCTCCCGCGCCACCGTCAGACTTTTATTCCAACCGGTGTATCTTATTCTCTTTCAAGTAGATTATCATATTCTCTGTCTTTGTTCTAGTTCAACAAGTAGTTATTCTCTTTCTTTCAATATATTCATTTACTTTGTGGTTGTCAATTTGGTAACTGTTCATTTTTTATATTCTGCTGATGTCTGGAGAAGCAGCTGGACAGATTACATGATCTTTTCATGTCCCCTTGTACAAAGGGATAATTGTCAACAGATATGGTTGTAAATTAATATTTAATTGTAATATAATTGTATATTATAAAAATTTTCTGCAACTTTACTTTCACCATTGGAAAACATTTTACAGTTTATACATAGAAAGATGGTATGAGAAAGTTGAATAGATAGGAGATAGATGGAATCCACATAAAAAGTTGGTTCATGCGTAAATAAAATGTATTGCTTTACTTCTCTGGTGCTGATATCAAGTTGCAACCTTTATTATAGTCCAGAGCTGCATTTATAATTCTGCTAATTGCTAAACAGTCAACAAACCTGTCGACAGACACAACTCTAACCTCTTATCTAAGCTCCTATAATGCAGTTAGATAATTGTTATCTAATACATCAGATGACTGCAGTGCCTGGTATAAAGATTTCCAAGAATGAAAATCAAGAGATCAAGCTCTGTGCAGAGATTGACCAAGTAAAAAAAAAATCCATGGAGGTTTAAGCTTTGAAGCCTGCAGATTTATTAAAGCGGTTTCCCCATAAACAACATTTATCACCTATCTACCAGATAGATGATAAATGTCTAAGCTCTAGAAGTCCGATCACTGGGACCCTCAGCGATCATAAGAACGTGGGCACCAAGTCCCCTGTGTGAATGAAGCCGTAGTCCGCATGGGTGACAACCATTCACCTCCATTCACTGTTTATGGGACTGATGGAGTAATCCAAGCGCTGTAGTCGGCTTTCTCCGTCAGCCTCGTAGCCAGAGAATGGAGCAGTGGCCATGCATGCACCCCATCGCTCCATTCACAGAGGAGACTCGGGGACCTGCATTGTCGTGATCACTGTGGTCCCAGCGATCAGACATTTATCATCTATCCTGTGGATCGGTGATAAATGTCTGATCGCTGGGACCCCAGTGATCACGACAACGCATGTTTCCTGTGTAAACATATACAGTATCTGGACATAAAGAGTTAAACAGGCTGCAGTTAGAGAACTGGTTCCATTTTCTGCCTCTTAGTCCTAGATTGTACAAGCTATTCTATTCACCATACAAATTACAGAGCACAGGACAGATTTGTCAAGTGAATGGCTTTTAGTTCCTTGAGAAAATCTCTAAAATCCCCTTACAAATGCAAAAAAAAGCTCCAGTTCCCTGACAGAAAACTCCCCTCACATCCACTGAAGACAGAAAACTATAGTAACAATGGCAGATACCTCACATCTTCTAGAACTGTACACTTATTCTTTCCTCATAGGAAGCTAAGGAAATTCTACGAAGATAGCTGTAGATTTAATTATTAAACTTAAGGGGTGTCTTAACAAAGCAACTTCTCTTAAGTAGGCCCTCTGGTGATCATTGCAGATCCCGTTCCTGAAACCCCCAGCAATCTACTTATATCACTGGGGAAAGTTGCTGCTAACCAGACATTTCTCCTGCAGCGGCCACTACAGGGGAAATGTAGTATTACATGACATCCATTCAAATGAATGGACGACCACATGGCCAGGTCGAGTTTGACAGAGAGGAAGTACCCTCTCTTAATGGCTCTTCGATTTCGGTGGTCCCGAGCAGTAGACCTTCCTCTATGAAGTTTTTAAGGAATGTTCTTAAAATGATCATGAAATGCTACTACATATTTGATATATGGGTAACTGTTGTAATTGTTCTTTATAACGCATTGAGTCTGATACTTCTCAGCATAAAAAAAAGATGTTGTGATCTCATAGTAAAGATAAATAGAGAAATACACCAGTTAGATGTCACAGTCGAGTCTTCGATTTTTGAACACCATTTTTTTCTGCAAATAAGTAAAACAATTCTGTATGGATTATTTCTTAATTTATCTTTACACCGGTCTGAACTTTTTCTTACACAGAGCTCTAAATCACCTGCAGTTAAATGATACAATTCTGGCTGGGGAGGGAGCTTACTGCATACTGGAAATACATTGTGCTCAATAATAAAAAAAAAAAGTATGCATTTAGCTCCCCCTAGTGGTGGATGCAGGCAGACAGAATTTGATCCTTAAACTTAAATTTTTAAATAGATCTATATAACATTTGGGCCTTCTTTTTCTAACTCTAAAAGCAACACGGTGTTAGGAAAAGCAATAAAGATTGTTCATGAGCTGAGACCATCACCGATTACTAGAATGAAGGTGATGAAGCCCTTTTGGTTTAATTTTGCTTTAAGATCTCTGCTCATGGACAAGCATCAATGGAAACTTCTGACATTTGTCTTCAAATACTAAAATTTCAAATTGGCTTTTTTTGTCAGCCCCTCAGCAGACACCAGCTGTTTTATGACAGCTTGTGTTTGCGGCTCCATAGACATCCATATATACCCTAGTAACCCTGTGACGAGTGATAGATTCACATCCGCATTATTCAAGAATGGGAAAACTTCAATATGACACACAAATACAAGGACAGATATTTTAAGGTGGATGGTAATTGGGAAGAGATCATTTTTATCAATACACCGCCGTATTGTTGTTATCAGGTTCTTAGGAAGGTTATAGTTATAGTGAAGTGGTGTATAGTAGAACGGTGCCGTATAATTGCTTATTATGCAGTCATTCAATGGATTCATCTTTTCAAGCCTTAAAATTGCATTTTGACTCCATATTTGACATTGTTAAATATTTGAAGCATTTTTGCCATTAAAGCTTCCTGGATAATAGATACTTTCTATTGCACTGTGGATATTATTCATTTACTTAGAAAATATTAATACCAGGAATTTTAGTGGGAATATCTTTATTTGATATATCTGTTTAGTGAAACCTAAGTGCTTAGGTTGTTTAATATTCTGTTAATATGTTAGATAGAATTATTATTATATAGTTATTACATAGATAAATATAAAAATAGATAGATAAACTTTAGTATAGTGCTTTTTCTTTTCATAAATGATCATCCTGGCTCACTACATAGTTACATTGTTGATAAGGATGAAAAAAGACACAGGACTATTTAGTCCAACCTAAATTCTACCTTGTTGATCCAGAGGAAGGCAAAATCCCTTTAATGTGTATTCCAATTGCCCTATATTAAGGAGAAAATTCTTTCCCGACTTCAAATATCTGAACAAATCCCTGGATCAAGGTCAAATCTTCAGAATCTAGTACTCATAACTTGTAATACCATATTTTTCAAGAAAGGCGTCCAGGCAATCCTTGAACTTGTTCAATGAATCAACCATCACAACATCCTGTGGCAGGGAGTTCATAGTCTCACTGCTCTTACAGTAAAGAATCCGTCTGTGATGAAGCATTTTTTCCTCTAGACGTAGATGATGCCCCCTTGTCATGGTTACAGGCCTAGGTGTAAAAAGATCATTAGAAAGATCTCTGTACTGTCCAATTATATATTTGTACATTATAATTAGATCGCCCCTAAGCTGTTTTTTTTTAAAACTGAATAAGGGTCACGGTTCACATCAGCGTCGGCTTCCGTTCATGGGTTCCATTTGACCTTTCTGTTGGAGGAACCCATGAACTGAGAGCCAAATGGAAACCATAAGTTCCTTTTGCATTACCATTGATTTCGGAGGAACCCATGAATGGAAGCCCGACGCTGATGTGAACACACCCGTACCCCAAGTTTGATAACCTTTCTTGGCACCGCAAACCACCCATTCCCTTAATTACCTTGATGGCTCTCCTCTGTACCCACTTGAGTTCAGCCATGTCCTTCTTATACATAGGTGCCCAAAATTGCCAAAATTGTACACAAAATTCCAAGTGTGGTCTGACTAGTGATTTATAAAGAAGCAAAACCATGTTCTTGTTATGAGCATCTGTGTCTCTTTTGATGCATAGGATATTTGTGCACAAAAAAAAAATCTTGAAGTGAACCAGGCACCAGGAGAAGTTTCCTTTAAATTGAGCCATTCACCCAATGGTGATATCATGGCCCAATTGTGCCCAATGGATGGTCCCAGGAATAGCAACCCCAAACCCTAACTGCGAACAGGATACTTCCTGTAAAAAAGAAAAGGGGAGTATTTGCCCTTACTCAGCTCTAATGTGTGGCTCCGAGGGCTCACAGAAAAGAGATGTATGTAGCAAACTATTCTCTGGCACCCTCAAGGTTATTTGGCATCTTCCACATGTAATAAATGTAAATAGGTCTGTTCTTCTGATAAGTTTACTTTAATAGAAGCAAACATTTTTCACGTAGACCATTTTTTCCAATACATATTTACCAAATTTCGTTTTTATTCTTCACAACAATATATCCGGTCGTCATACTGTTTCTTTTTATTAATCATTAAAAATGGAATTAAAAGGAATTATTCCTCTTCCAAGGAGAACTTTGCTGTTCTCGGCACATTCTCCAGACGTATTTATACAAGCCACTTTGTTTTATTGAATCATTTCACAGCTTACTACATATTGACTTTAGCATAAACGTCGCACACGTCTTCTATATGAAGGGGGAAAGAATAAATAGCTATAAAATGCACGTGTTTCGCCAGAGCAAAGATTTCTGCTCCATCCAGTTCATGCTCATTGACACATTGCTTCACTTGACTTTCTCGAGATGCATAAACTTGCTTTACAATGCCAAAAACTAGATTGGCTGATGTGATTTATTGTGAAAACAAAATCTATAACAGATTTCGCACGACGTTGCCAGACTGCGCCGAGGTGGCTTTATCTGTAACATTCGGAAAAGACTTCAGATAACTCTTGATTTATGACACATAATATTTATACTGATTTTTTTTTCTTTTTGAGTGAATTCGAGCCCCATGGTTTGCAAATATATTCTCTGACTGTTCCTGTAGAACGTAAAAAATTAGATTGTAATCCAAAAAGTTAAGTAGCGAGACGCTTTATAGATTATTTTTTATTAAAAGCTTCAACAATAGAAAATATTTCCCATTTGGGTTGTATCAGTTATTATAATCCACATCTTAATAAAAGCAAATAAATGAGAGACCCGAGGCATTTAGGATAAGGAGAGAACTAGTTTCCTTGTCAAGTGTTCAGTGAAGCTTCTTGAAAAGCCTTAGATGGAAATTTGTACATCTACATGCATTGCTTTGATATCCTAACCATAGAGGTATTCTTGGCACTGGTCTGGGGCCGTGACATAGAGGAGGCCAGTCTCTGTCCCTTCAAAAAAGCCAATGGCTGAAGAGCATTTTGGTGATAGGGCGCCTTCTGTTTATATGTAAGACTACTCACAGTGCTGGGGCTCTAAGGGTAAGAGCAATGATGTACAAAGAAGTGGCACCCGGGACAAAAGGGCCTGGAGTTTGTTTGCCGCACTACACCTTTTTAACGACCCTTGAGCCAACTCCCCACTCCTTGTGCAAGTTCTAACCACCCAATAGCAAAGCAGATGGGACCATCCAGGGATGGGTGCCCACTCTCCAAGGACCTCATAGCAGCCGCATGATCTGACTCTTTAGTATCAATGTCCTTGGGTTATAAATGGCCTGTTGAGGAGATGCAGGAAGGGCTAAGTTTTTTTGCTGTTTTTTGATAGATATGGAGTGCTTCTTTATTAGCGTATCTCAAATTACCAAGCGTAATTATGAGATTTTTTTTTTACTGTAAATATTTTTTATATATTCTTTTTCGTTTGCTAGGGAACTCTTGAAACTGGATATAGTGCAGGGCTACTGGGAACATTACTGATTTCCCTACCGTGATGAGGAAACCATAAAATATGTAAAGAGTAAAAAAATTACATTAAATGGGACCATTGCTTCTTTCATTGACCCCGGATTACCATGAAATCAGGTTCTTGCTGTATTTAGTCCCAGTGGTCTATCCATCTACTCCAATGCGTCTTCTTGACACTTCTTCAGTACCTAAATGGTAGTAACCATACATTATTTCCCACTGAATCAATTAGTGTGAATTATTTTTAGTGGCACAAATCATGACTGAAATGGCAAGCGTTGCTGGTTGCTCCAGATGTCTCAGAAAAGGGCATTCTTCTTAAAGCATATGACACATTGGAGGAGAGACAATTTTATATAGTATTATAATCCTATTATATTGGTTCTTTTTGTTATTTTCTACAAGACATTTTTTTTCTTATTTTTTGGTCATTATAAATTGGTTTCAAGGCTTTTATTCACTGCGGGACTTACATCTTTATAGAGCAATGTTCACCTGGTTAGGGAATCGCGAGCAGAGACCAAATTTAGAATTCCAACATAGTTTTAAATTGCCTCACAATTGTACTGAATTAATGTGCATATTGGCGTAGAATCCTTGTAAAGACTTGTAGTTTAATAACATCTCAACATAAGGAGGGCACGGTGCATGTAGCAACCCTAGTAGGAGATATGTCATTTCATTTGATCCTAATTATCACCTAATGACATTATCACCTTCTAATTAGATTTTGGCTGTATAAAGGCTAAAATCCCATCCACCATTGGCAACTTCAGAAGACATAGAGCCCCTGAAGCGCTGATATCTGTCACCTGTACTATAGAAAGATGTTACATAAAAATAATGCCATGTACTACACACTCAAAAGAGAAAAGACAGTAACAATCTAATCACATTCATTATATGTAGTACAAAATATATCCATAAATTGTACGTGTCCAGAGGCGTAATTTAAAGCTTCTGGGCCCCAATGCAAAATCTGTTAAAGTGCCCGACACCTTCCATGTGCAATTATTAATACTGGTGTCTTACTATGTGACGACTGCTACCTCTGAACCCTCTATAATAGCTACACCCCGACATAAGATCATGAGGTGCTCTGGATTCCAACAATCTCATTGACTCACTATCAGGTTAACTCTCAGCTATGCAAGAACTGTGACCATAGACCTTGATGTAATGAAACCCCCAGTGAATCTGTGAAAATTTGCTTTGCCGCTATTCACTGGACCGTATTTCCCTCATATAAGACAATGGAGTTGAAAATCAAGATTAATTAATGTATTTTACCCTCTATTGTCTTATATGCAGAAAATATAATACCCTAGTTGGAAATTCACCCATTTCTAAAACGCGAATTCAGAAATTTTTTCTATAAATTTGCTTATCTCTACTATGGGCAGTGAGCCAATTTTTTATTTTTTACACTTTTCTTGTGGAAATCTCCATTAATACCCATGACCATGAATTGAAAGACAAGTGAAGGTGCTGTACATCAACTCTACAAGAAAAAATAATGCAATGAATTATGCTTAGTGCAGGGACTTAAAGGGGTTTTCACAGTTATTTAAAAAATTGGTCAAGGCAGCAGGGATGCAAATAAAAAAAAAAAGGAAAAAAAAAAAGCCATTACTCACCTCACAGTTCCGCGTCATTCCAGCGCCGCCGGTCCGTTCCTCCCCACCACTGTTTATTAACATAGCTGCAGTGATGATGTGTCCATATACCCACTGAGACCAGAGATTGGCTGCAGCGATCATGTGGGTATATGAGCACATAATCGCTTCAGCTATGTCAATACACAGCGGCGCGGAGGACCAGAAGCAGCGGCGCTGGAACAACGGGGATCTGAGAGGTAAGCAATGGCTCTTTAAAGAACATGAAATATAGAAGTCTCCCCTTCCCCCCCCCCCCTCAGGTCCTTCAATAGCATAATATAGTTTTAGCCAAAGAGTTAGGCTTCGTTCACATTTGCGTCAGGGTCCCGTTCAGACGTTCCATCGGAGCTTCCTGTCAGAAGAAGACCCTGACTGAAACAAACGGAAAACATTGATTTCAATGGTGACGGATCCGGTGCCAATGGTTTTTTGATTTTTGCAACTATTGTCCCACTTTATTACTATTATATGGTTTAATCATCATGATTTTTTATCCTATTTATCTTTTATCTGGTGACAATGACCATATTTGTACTCTATGGTTAGTCTCACGGTGAAGCAACTTAAATGTGTCTTGAGTAAATGTCATAGTTCTCTTTTCCAACTATATACAGTATCAATCCTAATGCATTTATTCAAACAGTTACAACGTCAATAATCCAAGGGTCTAGTCAATGATCCCAATGTAGGCTGACGTATTCAAATGTGTGTTTTGAAATACAATCGCTTGATAGTTTGCAATCTACAGATGGACAAGTTTGCAGGTATGCGTCAGTTTTCCAATTCGCCAACCTGTAATTTTTGCCTATTTCCTATTATGGAACCTTTTCTTCCATTGTCTTGCATAGGGGAAATACCATTCCATAGTAAGAAATTCACATATGTTTAGTTCATCTCTACTCCATTTTACAGCAGGAAGTAGGTGTTCCTTCTAAAAATGGCAAAGGATAAATAAGTTTATCAAATTATTCAAGTACATAACTATCGGGTTGCCAATGTGTCCATGACAAATGGAAATAAATCATAGATGATTAGGTTATTAGCATCTCACATGCAGAGAAAATTAGGAAACTTTAAAGTGTACCTAACTTTCCAGGTGACTTTTCAAAATAAGCTGTTATATGTGTGTACATGAATCACACTATTTCTGGCCATTATATGACTTGTATTCTGCATTATTTAGCCGTTTTCCCCTCTGCAGGCTCCATCTCTAAATCTCAGTCGTCTCTGAGCTAGTGGCCGGAGCCTAACTGCTATCATATCTTCTATACACTGCACACAGAGACGAGGATCCTGCTTCAAAATCTTTTTCAATCACATGTATAAAGAAGCTGCAGCAACATGGAAGAGATTATACAGCAGTAATGAGTAGTGTAGCTGAGAATCCAGCACTGAGGTGACATAGAAATCTTACCAGCAGCCTGTGTATTTCTCACTCTGCTTCTGTTACATCCTCCATAGACTTGTATGAGTGTTTAAGAGCTTTATAGAGAGGACCCTAATGTACTAGTTTTTCATGGATAATGATGGGATGGCTACCAATTGGCTACCTAGTTGCACTCTGAGATATTTTAATAGACTTTAGTTTACTTCTAGACTCTCTGGACAAAAATATGTGATCTAGTACTCAAGTTCACAACTATTTGTTCTTCAGTCTTAGAATTCTTGTCTTCTTCCTGGATAGCCCTAGGGAGCTCACAATAGTTTTAATTGCCTAGTCTTCTTTCCCTGTATTGTGATGTATTTTGATTATTAATGTTCCGCCTGTAATAGTAATACATATATACTGCATTGTGTAACAATGGTACAAGTTACCTCCACTTCTGCTGTGCTGTGTTTTATTGTTCTTAGCAGAATTTAATGAACAGTATTGTGTAGTGCCAAGTTCGATCAAGTATCATTTCAACTCGGTGATAGACAATTCAATACTCAGTTATAAATAGGAATAATATGGTTCGTCTTTCGTTGTATTTTTTATGCCATATGAAAATAAAGACGAGCGATAGAGATAAAGCCCCACAAATGCTATTGATCTAAAGGCCCAGGAAGATTATGTGGGTCATAAGGGTGATATTAAAAGAATATCAATTACATCAGATTCTTGATCACATTGACGATTTGTATTTAATTTTTTGTTATCAGGTATCATATTATTGTTCACAGGGCATGCAATAGGTGCTACATTTTTGGATATTTTAGGTAATTTTAATACCTAATGGTATCTGGTGGACCACAGATAGCTAGCACTGACCCACTGCTTCCATATTTCTCACTTCATTATTTCAAACCATTGGGTATTTTTTTTACCTGGGATTTCTATTTTAGTTGTTTTTCAGACAGTAGGAAAGTTAGGTCAAGAAATCAGGTCTATAAGGACACACTGCCCCGTAAAGTTCTCCATTTGCTATTGACTACTATAACAAGTCTTTATAGCATGTATTTACATCTTATACTATAAAACAAAGGTGCATCCAGTATACAATACATAAAAGGGAAACTTCAATCGACACATTAAATAATTCTCACCACCGCCTAACCTAGCTCCCATTCTAACATAGTTAGCACGGCTGAAAAAAGACACATGTCCATCAAGTTCAACCAAGGGAAGGGAAAAAAGGAAAAATCCCTACACATAGGAGCCAATATTTTTTTGTTCTAGGAAATTATCTAACCCTTTTTTAAAGCCATCTACTGTCCCTGCTGTGACCAGCTCCTGCGGTAGGCTATTCCATAAATTCACCGTTCTTACTGTAAAGAAGCCTTGTCGCCTCTGCAGCTTGAACCTTTTTTTCTCCAGACGGAGGGAGTGCCCCCTTGTTTTTTGAGCGGGTTTTACAAGGAACAGGATATCACCATATTTTTTGTATGTGCCATTAATATATTTATATAAGTTAATCATGTCCCACCTTAGTCGTCTTTTTTCAAGGCTAAATAGGTTTAATTCTTTCAATCTTTCCTCATAACTTAAATTCTCTATGCCCCTTATTAGCTTCGTTGCTCTTCTTTGTATTTTTTCCAACTCCAGGGCATCCTTTCTATGAACTGGAGCCCAGAACTGAACTGCATATTCTAGATGAGGCCTCACTAATGCTTTGTAAAGTGGCATTATTACATCCCTGTCCCTCGAGTCCATGCCTCTTTTAATACACGACAATATCCTGCTGGCCTTTGAAGCAGCTGATTGACACTGCATGCTGTTATTGAGTTTATGATTTACAAGTACACCCAGATCCTTCTCAACAAGTGAATCCGCCAGTGTAGCGCCCCCTAGGACATATGATGCATGCAGGTTGTTGGTACCCAGATGCATAACTTTACATTTATCTACATTAAACTTCATTTGCCAAGTGGACGCCCAAACACTTAGTTTGTTTAAATCTGCCTGTAATTCATGAACATCTTCCATAGTCTGAACTATATTGCATAGCTTGGTGTCATCTGCAAAAATAGAAATAGTGCTATTAATCCCTTCCTCTATATCATTAATAAATAAGTTGAATAATAGTGGTCCCAGCACTGAACCCTGGGGTACACCACTTATAACCGGTGACCATTCAGAGAAGGAATCATTGACCACAACTCTCTGGATACGGTCCTTGAGCCAATTCTCAATCCAATTACAAACTATATTTTCTAAACCTATAGTCCTTAATTTACCCATTAGGCGTCTATGGGGGACAGTGTCAAATGCCTTTGCAAAGTCCAAAAACACTAAATCCACAGCGGCCCCTCCTTCTAGACTTCTGCTCACCTCTTCATAAAAACAGATTAGGTTAGTTTGACAACTTCTGTCCTTAGTAAAACCGTGCTGGCTGTCACTTATAATGCTATTTATTGTCACATAATCCTGTATATAGTCCCTCAATAGCCCCTCAAACATTTTCCCCACGATGGATGTTAAGCTTACTGGTCTATAATTACCCGGGGAAGACCTAGAGCCCTTTTTGAAAATAGGCACCACATTTGCCCTGCGCCAGTCCCTTGGCACTATACCAGTCACTAGAGATTCTCTGAATATTATGAAAAGGGGGACAGAAATAACTGAACTAAGCTCTTTAAGAATTCTAGGGTGTAACCCATCTGGTCCCGGAGCCTTGTGCACATTTATTTTATTTAATTTAGCTTGGACCATCTCTACATTCATCCAATTCAGTATATCAACTGATATATTAACAGCACTGGCACCGGCTACATCAGCTGCTCTTTCTTCTGTTGTATATACAGAGCTAAAGAACCCATTTAGTAACTCTGCCTTCTCTTGATCCCCTGTGATCAACTCCCCATTACCATTATCTAGGGGTCCTACATGTTCAGACCTTGGCTTTTTTGCATTTATATGCTTGAAGAATTTTTTAGGATTTGTTTTACTATCCTTGGCCACCTGCCTTTCATTTTGTATTTTTGCTAATTTTATTACATTTTTACAGATTTTATTAAGCTCTTTATATTTTACAAAGGCTGCAGATGTACCCTCAGATTTGTATTTTTTAAATGCCCTTTTTTTGTCATGTATTGCCCCTTTCACAGAAGGTGTAAGCCATGTGGGGTTTAATTTGAGTCGTTTATACTTATTACCTGTAGGAATAAATTTTGCACTATAATAACTCAAAGTAGATTTGAAAATCTCCCATTTATCATTTGTTCCATTATTTGACATTAGTTCTTCCCAGTCTATATCCTGAATTGCAGCCCTCATCCTGGGGAAATTGGCTTTCTTAAAATTAAATGTTTTTGCCCTCCCAGCCTGCGTTTGTTTTTTACAGTATAGGTAAAATGTAACTATATTATGATCACTGTTACCGAGGTTTTCACGAACATTGACATTCCCAACAAGATCTGCATTATTAGAAATGACCAGATCCAACAGAGCTTCACCTCTAGTCGGTTCTTCCACAAACTGGCCCATAAAATTTTCCTGCAACAGGTTGAGGAAATGTCTCCCCTTTGCAGTTGAAGCCGAACCATGACACCAATTAATATCCCGGAAATTAAAATCTCCCATTATCACTACAGTACCCGCCTGTGCAGCCCGCACCATCTGTTTATATATCTGACCTTCCATCTCCTCAGTTATATTGGGGGGTCTATAGATTACACCAAAAGTAATTTTTTCAGTGTTTACCTCCCTTTCCAGTTCCACCCACAAGGTTTCAACCTCCTCACAGTCTTCACCCACTATTGTCTCTTTCACACTCGCCTTCATATCACTTCTCACATACAGACATACACCACCACCTTTCCTATTTGTCCTGTCTTTACGAAAAAGTGTAAAACCCTGTATATTTACAGCCCAGTCATGTGAAGAGTCCAGCCATGTTTCAGCAACACCAACTATATCTATATTTTCTTCCAGTATCAAGGCCTCCAGCTCCCCCATTTTGCTTGCTAGACTTCTGGCATTTGTGAACATACACTTTAACTTGCCTGTCAGTTTTTCACTTTTATTATCAGAAATGTGATTTGACATTAATTGGTCCTTGTTATTTACACTGATGTTTTGTAACGAAAGGATCTCCTTATCTTGTTGTCTAGTCCTCTCCCCACATTCTGTTTCTCCCCCCACCAATATAGTCTGACCCCTCTCTAACCTGGCTACCCCTTTTTTTTCTACATTGACCTCCCTCCTCAGCCCTAACCATGTCCTTCTAGTTTTCTCCATGCCACTTTTAACTTGCTTTTAAGAAAAGAACAATCCATCTTCTGTCTATCATCTTCATTGCAGAAATCAAGTCGGCAACCATTAGCTCTAGTAACTACATGTCCCATAATGTCTTGCTTAGTCATCACATAGTGAGGTGTGGCTGGATCACATCTATCAGAAACTATAGTTATAAAATTATTTTAAATTATGAGCATTATCCAGTAGAGCCACAGTTGTTGGTCTAAAAACAAGTAAAAGGCACAAGAGAGGCTGCAGACTGTACTTGGTGCAGCAGCATGCATGTCACTGGCAGTGTCTAAACTCGGAGAGTCAGAGATAACAAACTGGTAATAGTCCTTCAAATCTACAGGAAACAGGGAGCAGCCTGTAGGATATTTAGTGACAGCAGCATAATATGTAGGGCTGTGCAGATTTGCAGTTGTCATACGGGGCATTCTTCGATTGTATCTGTGCAATGCTCAGGCATATTCTGTCAGGCATTTTCTTATTTAGAAATCTTCAAGAGACAGCAGTAGCATCAAACGTGAAGATTATTGAGTATTTTTTTTTCCACTTGAGTTCAATTTAGCTTTTCCCCCATTTCTATTGCAGAGCCCCCTCCCCTCCTAATTACAGTAGGACCCCCGGAGTCGTATGTGTTGTTTTTGCTTTTCAAGCCACGCAACATTTTATGGAAAGCCAGTTAACCTACCAGTTAACTTTAACGACATAGGAAAGTAATATATACATACAGTACATAAATGAATAGTCATTTATTTTATAATTATTATTTTTTTAGAACAGTAAAATAAATAAATGTATTCATTTCTCGAGGTATACATTATGTCAGATGTATTATATTCACTATGAAAATGGATTAGGGCACACACAGATGCTTTGGGTCCCTAGAGTTCACCTTTAATCCTAAATCTCTGTATGAAGTCAGTATACCAGACTCGTCAATGCTCTAGTGAAGTTACCCATGATTGACAATGACCTGATTTTATGTGTTGTATAGAATGGGTAATGTTAACATACGAGTGTAATGACCTTGTACAGGGTGGGATGCATTTCAAACATCAGACATCTTTTACATTACTTCAAGTCAATAAGCATTCAATGTCATATACTGACATACAGTACATGGAAAACCTACGTTACACAGTGTCTCCGGTATTTTATAGATGCAAACATTGTAAGGAACAGATTTTACTGAGACTTGCAGACTGTTTTAATACTTGGAGTGGTTAAATGAGATTATAAATAAGGGTCTATTTTATTTTTATTATTATTATTTATTTTTTTAAACTGCACCACTCATAGGCTGGTTTTGCTATTGCAGCTTGAATAGGAATGCACTGTAATTCCAGACACAGCCTGTGGACAAGAATGATACTGGTTGACATTTTTATATATAGTAATAGTGGTCATGCAAACAACTGGGTGTGTTTCATTCTCAGACTGGATGGGGTAGTGGGTAATGTGAAGGTCTAGCAGAGCAACATTATTCTACTCCATGTTTGATACTAAGCAAAGTATTGACTTTCATTTGGTGAGATTACAGAGCATTTGTGTTACTAATAGTCACCCAAGGATCCAAATCCATCCCCCTTTCCCCTTAAAGGTATTGTCTCATGAAAGACAATCATTTTTAGAATGCGCCCACTGCGGCGATCAGCTGATCACTTAGAGTCCTGTTCCCGACAACCCCGGAAACAGTTGATTTTGCTGGGGGAAGCTGGGACCAGCTGGGCATTTATCTTTCAGGTGCCGCAGTAGTATTACATGGCAGCCATACAGATAAATAGCTGTCCTTTTAATACAAAGATGGCTCGAGACATCAGAGCAGCTCTCCATTCTGGTTCATAGGGGGGGAGACGGGAGCAGGGGACCCCCCTCTATCATGTGTATATGTTCTAATAGGGCATATGGACAGGGGTTGTGTAGTTTTTTTTTTGCAGATATGAGGTAAGATTCATCAAAACTTGTGCAAAGTAAGAGTGGAGCAGTTGTCCATAGCAGCCAATCAGATAGGTGCTTTAATTTTCCAAAGAGCCTCGGAAAAATCAGTGCTGAAATCTGCTTGGTTATTAGACCAACTACTCAACTTTTTAGAAAATCTCCCCCAGTGAGTTGAAAATGGCGCAATCATCTGGCCATCATTTTTGCATGTTCTCAGGGGTTCTTTTAGGGGTCTAGTCTAATGTGCTCCAGACAATGAGCAGATTTATATAGCACGTGCAACATTTGTTACAACAAAAAAGCATTTAATCATTCTACGTCTAAGGTACGCAGCGAATGGATTGAGATTTACTGGTACATCACTGGTCCACAGTAGATCGTCAAAGCCTTAGTTCTACAATGAGAAGGCATTATCCACAGTCATCAACTGAAAGGTCATATCCAGCAGAATGGTGGCCAAAATGTTGGGCTAAACCAACAGTAATGGTAGTTCTCATAGTCTAATGGGATGGTTTTGTTTTTGTTTCTGTGACCATACTGACCGACATATTCTTCCCTCCATTGCTTCATTTAATTAGTCATTTCTGTTATTAGAACATGTATATGCTGATGTCTTTGCTCCATTTTGGAAAAAATGGGGACTTAGGGTTGTGTGTGACAATATGATGGTCTCTGTCCAATATAGTTACATAGTTACATATACATAGTTACATAGTTAGTACGGCTGAAAAAAGACACATGTCCATCAAGTTCAACCAAGGGAAGGGAAAAGGGAAGGAAAAATTTCTACACATAGGAGCTAATATTTTTTTGTTCTAGGAAATTATCTAACCCTTTTTTAAAGCCATCTACTGTCCCTGCTGTGACCAGCTCCTGCGGTAGGCTATTTCATAAATTCACAGTTCTCACTGTAAAGAAGCCTTGTCGCCTCTGCAGCTTGAACCTTTTTTTCTCCAGACGGAGGGAGTGCCCCCTTGTTTTTTTAGGGGGTTTTACAAGGAACAGGATTTCACCATATTTTTTGTATGTGCCATTAATATATTTATATAAGTTAATCATGTCCCCCCTTAGTCGTCTTTTTTCAAGGCTAAATAGGTTTAATTCTTTCAATCTTTCCTCATAACTTAAATTCTCCATGCCCCTTATTAGCTTCGTTGCTCTTCTTTGTATTTTTTCCAACTCCAGGGCATCCTTTCTATGAACTGGAGCCCAGAACTGAACTGCATATTCTAGATGAGGCCTCACTAATGCTTTGTAAAGTGGCATTATTACATCCCTGTCCCGCGAGTCCATGCCTCTTTTAATACACGACAATATCCTGCTGGCCTTTGAAGCAGCTGATTGACACTGCATGCTGTTATTGAGTTTATGATTTACAAGTACACCCAGATCCTTCTCAACAAGTGAATCTGCCAGTGTAGCGCCCCCTAGGACATATGATGCATGCAGGTTGTTGGTACCAAGATGCATAACTTTACATTTATCTACATTAAACTTCATTTGCCAAGTGGACGCCCAAACACTTAGTTTGTTTAAATCTGCCTGTAATTCATGAACATCTTCCATAGTCTGAACTATATTACATAGCTTGGTGTCATCTGCAAAAATAGAAATAGTGCTATTAATCCCTTCCTCTATATCATTAATAAATAAGTTGAATAATAGTGGTCCCAGCACTGAACCCTGGGGTACACCACTTATAACCGGTGACCATTCAGAGAAGGAATCATTGACCACAACTCTCTGGATACGGTCCTTGAGCCAATTCTCAATCCAATTACAAACTATATTTTCTAAACCTATAGTCCTTAATTTACCCATTAGGCGTCTATGGGGGACAGTGTCAAATGCCTTTGCAAAGTCCAAAAACACTAAATCCACAGCGGCCCCTCTGTCTAGACTTCTGCTCACCTCTTCATAAAAACAGATTAGGTTAGTTTGACAACTTCTGTCCTTAGTAAAACCGTGCTGGCTGTCACTTATAATGCTATTTATTGTCACATAATCCTGTATATAGTCCCTCAATAGCCCCTCAAACATTTTCCACACGATGGATGTTAAGCTTACTGGTCTATAATTACCCGGGGAAGACCTAGAGCCCTTTTTGAAAATAGGCACCACATTTGCGCTGCGCCAGTCCCTTGGCACTATACCAGTCACTAGAGATTCTCTGAATATTATGAAAAGGGGGACAGAAATAACTGAACTAAGCTCTTTAAGAATTCTAGGGTGTAACCCATCTGGTCCCGGAGCCTTGTGCACATTTATTTTATTTAATTTAGCTTGGACCATCTCTACATTCATCCAATTCAATATATCAACTGATATATTAACAGCACTGGCACCGGCTACATCAGCTGCTCTTTCTTCTGTTGTATATACAGAGCTAAAGAACCCATTTAGTAATATAGCGTAGAAATAATATTTTCGGACGGCGGGGGTATAGTGAACCCACCGTGTCGTACAAGATTTCTGGTGGGTAGACCGGGGAGTGGATTCCAGGAGACTCTCAGATTTTCACCCCCCAACCCTTGCATAGGGTCTTGGTCTTCAGGGCGAGGAATCCCCTTATCTCTGAGGCCCCCAAAATAGTCTCCCAATACAACAGCCGATAAATAACCAACGGAATAGAAGTGACAAATGGCGCACTTACTACTTAGGTGTACAGTCTCGAGTGCATATCCGTAGCGGTAGTTGTAGGCAGTGGTACTAAAGAATAGGAGGCATCACGTTCCAGGATCGGTGGGTAGGAGGCAAACAAGAATAATTAACGATGCAGTCCAATAGATCAATAACAGCAAATACAGAACCAGGCTTTAAGAGGGAGCAACCTTATTGCTCTGGCAAAGTCAAACTGAGGGTATGTGCACACGCTAGCTGTCATTTACTGCTGAAATGACAGACTGTTTTCAGGAGAAAACAGCTGCCTCGTTTCAGCCGTAATTCCTTCTCCTCGCATTTTGCGAGGCTTGTCTGACAGCTGTAAATTTTGAGCTGTGATTCATTGAGTTCAATGAAGTACGGCTCAAATTACGTCTGAAAGAAGTGTCCTGCATATAATGTATATAAGTGTCCTGCACTTCTTTTGACGAGGCTGTATTTTTACGCGTCGTTGTTTGACAGCTGTCAAACGACGACGCGTAAATGACAGGTCGTCTGCACAGTACGTCGGCAAACCCATTCAAATGAATGGGCAGATGTTTGCCGACGTATTGTAGCCCTATTTTCAGATGTAAAACGAGGCATAATACGCCTCATTTACGTCTGAAAATAGGTTGTGTGAACCCAGCCTGAGAGTATGTTCACACGCTAGCTGTGATTTACGGCTGAAATTTCAGAAGAAAACAGCTGCCTCGTTTCAGCCGTAAATGCTCCTCCTCGTAATATACGAGGCGTCTGTGATGCTCGTATATCTTGAGCTGTGCTTCATTGAGGTCAATGAAGAACAGCTCAAATTACGTTGCAAAGAAGTGCCCTGCACTTCTTTGCCGAGGCAGTCAATTTACGCGTCGTCGTTTGACAGCTGTCAAACGACGACGCGTAAATTACAGGTCGTCTGCACAATACGTCGGCAAACCCATTCAAATGAATGGGCAGATGTTTGCCGACGTATTGCAGCCCTATTTTCAGACGTAAAACGAGGCATAATACGCCTCGTTTACGTCTGAAAATAGGTCGTGTGAACCCAGCCTGAGAGTGAGAGCTTTATATAGGAAATCAGCAGGTGCTGAGGATGACCAATTAGTGCATGCTGCTACTCCAGAGCCAAGGACAGCAGGTGCAGAGAGTTACGTAACTAGTAGTGTGAACTGTCCTCAGTAGTACCAGGAGTAGTAGATGTGGCACTGCGTGAATGGAGGCCAGACCGCAGCCTGAAGTGAATGGAGCAGTACCCTGAAAAGGTGAGTATGAGTCTAGGAGAGAGAGATGCGGTGGTGGAAATTAATTAAAAGATATCTTTGAAATGGTGAGCACCAACTACAATTTGTGTTCTAATCAGGGTCTCTTTGTCTCTTTTCTTTTGTATAAAACAATTCATTTTTATCATTGTAGATCTTGAAAACATTGTAGAAAATTAGAAAAAAGGGTCTACTGTTTTTTTTTCTCAGAAACCGTGCCACTCTTGTCCATGGACTGTGTCTGGTATTGCAGCATTCACTTGAAGGACAATGATCTGCAATACCAGACACAGCTCATGAACAGACATGGCGATGTTTCTGGAAAAAAAGGGATTACCCCTGTACTACCCCTGTCCTACGCCATGGTCAACCCATTTGTACATTGTAAAAGTATTTTTTTAAGGTAGTTTATACTCCCCTTTAAGGTATGTCTATGTGCCCCTTTTGTGAATTTGGAGCATGTCATGAACCTACTGCATCCTACCTGATCCCTACAAGTAATTAGACAGATCTCTAGATTAACATTCTATATATTGTATATTTTATTTTTTTAAATGTCTAAGGTCACATTCAGAATGCCAGAATAACATGCCCAGACCTCCACCTTACAGACATTTATGGCATATGCACCGAATATACCACAAAAGTCTGTAGTCAGAATACCCCTTTAAGACCAGTTTCACACTGTGCAGTTTGGTGTCGCTTTTAACCAAAGACTAAAAGAAGGAAAAGTATAGGGAGATAAAAGTCCCTGTTTGGCTTAAAAAACGAGAAAAAAATAGATTTAAAAAACAAAAAACAAACCTGCATGGTGTGAACATAACCTGTAGGACTTAAAGGGGTTGTCCTATTAGGGCAGATGAGCATAAAAGAGGTTCACTGCTTAGGACCTCCCTCCATTAGCTAGAGTGGAGATCCACTGCAAAGAGCAGCTCCTGCTCTGGAGGACTCTGTGCAGCCAAGTAGTACATGGCCACCATGTAATACCACATTTCTCCTTCAGCAGTCACTGGGGGTTTAACTGCTTGATCGTCTGATCGCCAGCTGTTCCTTATTAGAAAAATGGCTGTGCAGATGGGAAAACCATTTAAAAGGGCTGTCGGCAATGTACTATGTTTAGTCATGAACTGTTAGATCATATTGAATGGATAGACCATGGATCCCACTCAGGATCCTCTTTTTAAGTGCCATATGCCAAAACTTTCATGTAGCTTTCTAGAACTGGATATTTTTAAAAAACATTTAATGGGAATTTTCATGTTTTGTGCGTGACAATGTATAACCTTCTGAAATTAAAATGTAACTTGTGTTAAAGTATTAAACATTACCAGTACTCTAAAAAAAGTTTCTAAAATGCCATATATTAGGCCTCATGCACATGACCGTGCACCATCCACAATTTATCCACATTAATTTCTATGGCCCCATGCACACATTCATTTTTATACTCCAAGCTGGTGTCACGAATCCAGACCAAAAAAACTCAGGACAAGTCATTTTACGGTCCAGATTTGTGGCTTCACTAAACTGGTGACTTGTTTTGGATCCGTGAATCCTGATGACACACGGATGCACAACAAAGTTTTTTGTTCGTTTTATTTTCGTGTGCATGAAGCCTTAGCAACAGTATATACTGTGGCATGTACTTTAGTTGTTCTCACATCTTGTATTTTAAGTATAATTTTCAGAAATGAAGGGAAAATGTTACCGTGTATTGTCTCACATACTTCTGGTGAGACTATTCATACTATTGATGTACTTCATATAATGAGCCGTTACATTAACTAACACAGACCTGAGGTGCTAAAATCAGTAGTCTGGTATTTTTGTTTTTACGATATGTAGCTGTGGAATTATTTCATTACTATCCAATACTTATATAGATCTGTCATAGTTTTCAGTGACGTATGTAGATTGTAGTCCATGTCACCCACAGAGCTGACAATCAAATACCATAATACCATATCTCAGGCACAAATACATACTAAGGTCAATATTATAGGTAGTCAAGTATGTTTTTGGAGCATGGGAGGAAGTTGGAGAACGTGAAGGAAATCCACACAAAGATGGGCGGATATGAAGACCAATGCAGACACTGCCCTGAACAGATTTGAATACGTGGCACCAGGTTTTCAAGGCAATAGAGCTCATCACTGATCACTAAAGGCCCATTTACACTGTGCGATTATCGTGCGTACAAGAGTTCATATAACGCTCGTTGCCGATAATTGCCCTGTGTAAACAGGGCAGCGATCAGCAGATGAATGAGCAAACGATCGATCATCTGCTGGTCGTATCGTTTTAAAAAACTAAAATATTATCGTTGTGGGCAGCACATCTCTCTGTGTAATCAGGGAGACGCGCTGCCGACATGATAATAATGTATGAGGACGAGCGATCAGAGTAACGACTGCTCGTCCCCATCCATAGCTCCGTGTGGCAGGAGCACACGAGCGCCGATCAACGATGTCTCGTTGATCAGCGCTCGCTGCACTGGCCTATTGTCGGCCGGTCTAAAAGGCCCTTAAGTCAATATGATGATCATCTCTGGCAGGAGATGACCTTGGGATGAAGAAACCTGTAAAATATCCTACCAAAGATATTAAAATAGGCTTTCCCCTTGACCCTAAAGTCAACCCTTTTCTTAGTATTCTTAGGGTTCAGTTTGTTTTCCTTAAAGTATTCCTTTTAGGGACCAGTGGTATAGCTATAGCCCTTTGGGCCCCTGTAGTACAAGAGGACAACAGAACTATGAATGAAACGTGATAGTTGGTAGGACCTTGGTAGGGATTAAGCATCAGGATTTAGAATTTTCAAGTTATATTTCTAGTAAGGGCATGGAAGGATGGGAGCGCAATTATACCCACTTGTCCAGCTTTTATAGGACATGTTATGGATTTGCTCAGCTCAAGGGAACCATTCATAGTGGCAGAACTTGTTAATGACATCTTGCAACCCGATAAGATGCCTAAATATTTTACACAGAAAGAAAGTTCCACTAAGCACCTATTTTCCACTTACACCTATTTATTTTTATTTTTTATTTTTACCTTTGGTCCCTTAAAAGGGAAATTTGCATGTGTTTAAATCCTTGGCGCCCAACCTGTGGTCTGCCAATTTTATCTATGGGCCAAAGGCTCCACTTTGATGCCAGACACTGATAAAAAAGATAAATTATCCATGCTAGGAAGCTGCTCAGATAGCGATTCTGAGTACTGATCATGTTTCATTATACATTTTACGCTTGTCATTATTAAAATGTAATCAGTAGAATTAATTAAAGAGTGAATGGCTCAGAGTATGGTGTACCCATGACTGTATCGTGATCAAACACGCATGTTAACAGGGGCAAATCTAACTACGTATGTGGCCTATGTGTGGAATTCAGCCCGATGTGTGGACCTACAAGCCATTACTTTAGTAGCCAAGACTTTAGAGTTTACATCTTTTTATGTTGTATAAAATCATCTGGATTGAATTTTTTTTATCTTTACTTTATAGGATTTTATCTGCTGAAATGTACAGAATTTTCACATTTTGCTCCTCAGTTGAGAAGACGTCTGACTCTTAAAGGCATTTAAAGAGGTATGTTGACATTTTTTTAAAAGTTTAATAAATAGTATGCAGTACAACCAATGATATTTTATTTAAAAAAAAGTTACTGCTAGTTGACTATACATAATAAATAACATATTTTTGACTATACATAATAAATCATATTACTGTCATCTTCTGGAACCCTTTGACCACAGATGGGTACTTCTGGTTAGCTAAATGTTGCCATACACATTTGACTAACATCGGTCGAATCAGAGGATTTAGTATTAGATGTTTGGCTGACTTTCGTTCAGCAGATGTTGGTTAAAAAAAATGGATCAAGCATGTAGAATTCTCAAGAGACAAATGCTTCAAAACCTCAAGGTTTATTCCCCCTTTCACATTGAGACCACATGCACGCTGGGCCCAACCGAGCATGCATGTGTATGCTGAGCTTGGGAGGGATAGCTATTGAAGGCATATGGCCACCTTAAGGGTATGTGCACACACAAACTCAAAAACGTCTGAAAATACGGAGCTGTTTTCAAAAGAAAACAGCTCCTGATTTTCAGAAGTTTTTTAAGCCAATCGCGATTTTCGCTGCGTTTTTTATGGCTGTTTTTGGAGCTGTTTTTCTATAGAGTCGATGAAAAACGGCTCCAAAAACTACACAAGAAGTGAAATGCACTTCTTTTTCGCGGGCATCTTTTTACGGGGCGTTTTTGGAAAATGAGGAGTAAGAAAACGCCCCGTCGGAACAGAACGCCGTATTTCCCATTGAAATCAATGGGCAGATGTTTGGAAGCCTTCTGCTTCCGTTTTGTCAGGCGTTTTTCGAGGCGTAAACGCACCAAAATACGCCTGAAAACACTTCTTGTGAACCTACCCTTCTACTCAAGTCGTCCTCTAAAGTTGGCCATACAGATAAGATAGCTAAAGGCATGTTATTTAAACGGCAGATGAGGAGATACCAGACATCTTCTTTGCTGTATATCTTACTCCCCATTAAATCCTTGCTTGCCTTAAAGGGAAATTTAGTGGACAGCCTGTTGTCCCCATACACATAGGATTATCGGCACATCTCATCGAAACCTGGAGGATCTTCCAACATATATCTTATGTCTGGTCGGTTCAAGACTCTTCCAGGAGTGAGGGACGTTGATTTTCTTAGTGTATATACATGAAGAGTAGACCAATAGCAAATTATAGTGCCGGGCCAAAACAGCCTGGTGTTTGTTTTCCCCTCCTCTGACCCATTCGTCACCTCCTAGTTTACTAAAAATGTAGTTCCTCTGGAGAGGGAAATCCTGGACAATTTCTTGTCACCAGGGTTGCCAATCATCTGTAAATTTCCATTCAGTCTGTAAAATAAAGTTGATGCGTTTGTGATATATATTTTTTTTTAAGTTTGGGGCTCTAGTTCTTTTGATTGTATTTGTCATTATTTTACAGGCTCAGTAAATGCTGCTGATGATTCTATATCAGTATTTGATCTATGGATATTAATATATTTATTTGATAAAAATAAACGTTGCTCTCTTTCTTTGTAAAATGCTTTACTGTGAAATTTACGGAGCAATTATATCATTTTTACCTACATTTTTTTTAGCAACTTGTCCTTATGAACAGTCTACAGGAAATATGATTGACTGTTGCACTTCACAATCCATTACTAATCAGAATGACGCTAGGCGGCATTCATGAACATATTGCCTTATGTGAATAGATGGAATATAATCTGCACCTGTCCTAATCAATTAACAGTTTCTTATTTATTAACATACTAAGGCAACGTGCGGCTCTCCATCTGTTGTGAAGGAATAAACCTCAGAAACTGCTTTATCTTGTAGAAAATTGATGATGATGATGATGATGATTGATTATTAATAATACAAAGACAATGCAATACATTATGGTAAAGTTGATTACTATTAATAAGAAAACAAAAGCATTTCTGCTATCATTTTATGATCTATACATATGTATTAGATCATAATAATAAAGTTGAATCTACATTAAAATGTAACTTAACTTTAAAATAAACTTTCGACATGTCAGAAGTTTTGATCGGTGGGGTTCCGAGCACTGAGACCCCCACCGATCACTTTATGAAGCGGCAGAAGCACTCGGTTGGGCGCTGTGCAGCTTCGTTTCTGATCGGCTTTTCTTGGCTTTTCTCGGAGTGGTGTATTGACTCAATAGAAAGTCTATGAGTTCATACACCACTCATGCCGATCAGAAACAAAGCAGCACGGCTCATCCGGGCACTTCTGCCGCTTTGTTTTAGTGATCGGTGGGGGTATCATTCCTCGGGCCCCCACCGATCAAAACGTCTGACATGTCAAAAGTTTTTTAAAAGTTTAGTTATCCTATTAGCTCTATGAAAAAGTCAACCATGTCACCAATTGTATTGCCAATCTGCATGGCATGAATCAGTAGTGCAGTACTGTACCCCTGTGCGTATCTTAAATTTTATGTGGAGGAACATAGTGTTTTTTTCTCTGTGTGAATTCATGTGCTGAAAAATCTTGGCGTTCTCTATTGTATTCAGAAAAGATGGTGCCTGGTGGAGGTACCATTCAGTGGCACACGAAGAACCTATAGGTTCGTTATATTGATTTGCAGAGACTCGGCACTCCATGTACCGCCGTATAGAGTCCATGCATGTTTCTCACAAAGGGCACCAAATGACGGCACACAGAGTGCCTATGGAGTCATAATATTGACCTATGGGATCTATGTGTACAGCTGCACGGAGTCCATTCACATTGCCGTGTCCTAATACTAATGTTATGTTGTCTTGCTCTACAAAAGCTAAAGCTGCCCAATGGCGTTGGCCAATGCTAAAGGTGACTGGTAGCTGCCCACCTCTTCCTTTCTGCTTAGGACAGCAAGCATATTCATGAGGGAATTGATCATTTTAATAGATCTTTCACCTAACAATTATTTTATTGACATAGCTATCCAAAGACCAGTGCTCCATGGTGTTAAAATCCTTGATAATCACATGTGACTGTAAATTATATTATTCTATGGGATCACATATGTACATCCAGTATTGGATTTATTGCAGAAATCCAATTGAGGACCCTACCCAAAATTCCTACGATCCCGGCTAGCCTATTGCATGCAAAATTCTGCTGAGAGATCGCACAATATGATGCCGTGGTTGTATCAACCTTGTTGAATGTGTATTTAGGGGGGAACATCTCTACGAAACAGGTAATAGTTGGCTGATGTTTTATGTAAATCAACTTATGCAAAATTTCATGTAAAAAGATTGCATTTTTTTTAAAAGAATTTAATTATAATTAAAAAAGATATTTAATACCCTACAAGTCAAAGCTCCTCTGCCATTGGAATATTGCTTATATCAACCTGTCATTAATACTATACTGCAGGTTAATGATGGGCCAGCCGGGATTCATTAGCCACGTCAAATATATAAAAAAAGATATTACAGTCTATAGATGTGTGGCAGAATTTATTGCATTGTCTCATAAATGTGGCACGCAAATGAGAGTTGAAATTGCGTATATTAATTACATTGGCAAGTGCATTTCAACATTGGGACTAGTTAATATCACATATTTTTTTCTGGTCACCATAAATCTGGCTGAACGTCACCGACTGAGGGGTTTTAATTAAAAGAAAGGATATTACTTAATGGTTCAATTAATAAATGTTCTTTATCTCACTTGTATCTTTCACATTCAGTGCTGTCTATGTGATCGTCTATCTCTAAATTTGATCTGGGCTTATTAAGCTTTGATTCATATCAATTTTAATCTTCAGTAACATACTTGGCATTAGAATATAATTTCTTACTGGAAATGTGACAATTTCTATATGGGAAGTAGGATTTCATGGTTGCGTATTCTGTGTTTGTAGATTTTGGGTTCAAAATATTCCCAAAATTTGGTTTAAAATAGCTTTCAAAATTTCTAGTCATAATTTAACATTGATCCCCCCTCTAAAATATTAGTAGGACACCGGTGATTAAAAATTGTATGCATGGACATACTGTATTATGAGTGTGTTTGGTATGGATTTGCCCCTGGACTCTACTGTACACTGTGTCTCATTGTATATCCGATTGTATATGGAGGCGCATGGAGGAAAAAATGGTGGCATGTTTTATAGCATGCCGTATTACAGAGGTGTTACTGAGGCCCCATATAAGTAATGGATTACTTCGAGGTACTATGACTTACAGTTACTGTACGTCATGGTGATTTCACGGGCATAGGAGCTGTGCCTATTCCATCAACAGCAGGAACCCGGAGGTGATTGATCCCAGCCATTACAGTGGGAGCTGTCAGAGAAACCGCCGATCCCGGCTGTTTGCCCTCTTAGGGTATGTTCACCCGCAGTGTTTACAGGCGTTTTCGGGGTATAAACGCCTCGAAAAATGCCTGAAAAAATGGAAGCTGAACCCCTCCAAACATCCGCCCATTGATTTAAATGGGAAAAACTGTGTTTCGTTCATACGGGGCGTTTATTTACTTTTGAAAAAACAACGCATAAAAAAACACCCCGTAAAAAGAAGTGCATATCACTTCTTGAGCCATTTTTGGAGTCGTTTTTTATTGTGTCAATAGAAAAACAGCTCCAAAAACGGCTCCAAAAGACGCATCAAAAAATGTTTGATGCTTTAAAAACTGTGTTTTTTAAAATAAACTCATCAGATACAATTCTGAGAAGGAAATGCAAGATATATTGACATGGTGTAGATTTTAAAATCGGCATCACAGGCCAATTTACATGCAGAAAAAATCTGCAATGTGTTGATGAAATTACTTGAAATTGTATTTGCTTTGCTGGTCCTGTATTACATTGCGAATTTGCTTCAGGAAATTAGGTGTGGCAAATTTGCACGAATTACACGTCGTGTGCATGTGGAGGTCCAAGAGTATTTTCACACGCGGCAGATTTGTTGCAGAAATTTCAGTGACTAAGGCCGAATTCAGACAACTGTAGTATACGTGTGTGTGGCGGAAGTTAAACCAACGGCCTTCACACGGACGCATGTAATTCAATGGGGCCGTTCACACGGCCATTGTTTCAATGGACCATGTGAAGGGTCCGGTGAAAAATAGAACATGTCCTCCTATTTTCTTCTGTTATCATGGATCCCTTAATAGACTCAAGTGTATGGGGATCCGTAAAAACGGGACCCGCACAGGGGGCCCCTTGGACGTGAAAAACATGTGAATGGAGTAAATTTTGCATGGATTTCTTTAGCAATAATGGGAATGGGACATTCACAGAAATTTTTGCAACAAATCTGTCATTGATGAATATACCACAACTAGGTCAAATCTCTGTTAGTCAGGGTCCTGTTGGCTTATGACAACCAGAATGGGTTCTATTGTGGTGCACATTGGGGCTCACATCACAACACTCTCAACAGATCTGCTAGGCTGACAGAACTCTTAAGTTACAATATGTTTGAATTTTAGGTTTAAAGCGGTTCTGTGAGCATTTTCTATAGATGGCCTATCCTAAGTACAGGCCATCAATATCAGATCCGTGGGGGTCCGACTCCCAGCACCACCAATCAGCTGACTGAGAGGGCCACGGCATTCATGACCGCAGTCTCTTCATTGTTTACCCGGCACAGCGGCGTACACATCCGAACTCAGTCCCATTCACTTGAACAAGATCGGAAATGCAATCCCAGGCAGAGTCGCTTCAGATGTGTATGGCACTGTGCCTGTAATCTGTAAAAGGCTGCGGTGATGAACTCCGTGGCACCATCAATCAGCTGATCATTGGGGTGCCGGGAGTTGGACCCCAAATGATCTGATATTGATGGCCTATCCAAAGGATAGGCCATCAATATAAAATGCCTTCAGAACCTCTTTAACCTGAATTGAATTAAGGCCATGTAATTGGTGACATACTGTAGCAAAACCTCTTGATTCTGATTGCATCCTTGTAAAAACATATTCTCCTTAGAAATATTTTCAGGGATTGGCTAAAATTAGAGAAAACAGCGCCACTATTGTCCACAGGCTGTTTGTGGTACTGCAGCTCTATCACATTTACTTTAATGAGGTTGAGCTGCAATATCACATGCAGCCCATGAATAAGAGTGGCGCTGTTTCTGAAATAAAAAGCATGCAATCTCTTTAAGCACGGCATCTGAATTTTGCCTATTACAAATTCCAGCTAGAAACCCTGTAGATTTAGGAATATAGGTAATAGGGATATTCTACTTTTAGTGGTGTGAGGCTTTTTTTGTTTTTTTGCCATGTGGGTAAGTCGGGTAAAATGTTAATGATTGACCAAAGTTGGATTTTATTTTTTAGCTTGGTTGATGTAAAATGTCCCGGCTGCACTGGATGTCTTTGTCTGGCTTTGAAGTATCTGTTATTCTGGTTTTATTTAGCTCACTATATAGAACAAAAAATAAAACCTGTCCCTCGAGGACGAGTGGTCCTGTAAATTATTTAGATTCTGCTTCTCTCGGAGAACAGACAAGGCAGAGATACAGATCTGAGTGCCCGGGCTATTGTCTTGTTTGTCTTTTGTACCAGCTGCTAAATACCTCACTCCTCCGCCCTGCAGATATTTTATTTGCAATAATTATAACGTTCAGTTTTATGCTGTTTCCTCATTAGGATATTGAATAGATTGTGTAAATGTGCTGCTCTCTGCACTAAGGGACCCCTATAAAGCCACGTTGTATGGGAGGTGAGAGCGTGAACATCTGGAGATGCTGAGCCGTCTAGCTTGGGATCTTGTTATGGAAAATATAGGGCAATATTCAAGAAATAAGCAGAACAGAAGTTTGTTATTTATTGTCATGACCACCTGGATATATATCTGGACGATGGAGTGATTATTTTTTCCAATGTAATCAATAGATTCTTGTAGAGTGGTGAAGAATTTCTTGTACTGTAAGGCCCCATGCACACGAACGTAAAAACGCCCGTAATTACGGGCCCATAGACTTCTATTGGCCATGGGTACCTGCCCGTATGCTTACGGGAAGGTGCCCGGGCCGTTGAAAAATATAGAACATGTCCTATTTTAGGCCGTAATTACGGCACGGGCAGCCCATAGAAGTCAATGGGGCTCCCGTAATTACGGGTGACTACGTGCTAGGCAACGTCAGTGGATAGTCACTGTCCAGGGTGCTGAAAGAGTTAAACGATCGGCAGTAAACTTTTTCAGCACCCTGGACCATGCCTACCGATCACAATATAGATCAACCTGTAAAAAAAATAGAATTTCATACTTACCCAGAACTCCCTGCTTCTTCCTCCAGTCCGGCCTCCTGGGATGACGTTACAGCCCATGTGACCGCTGCCGCCAATCACAGGCCAATCACAGGCTGCAGCGGTCACAATGGCTGCCGCGTCATCCAGGGAGGTCGGGCTGGATATCGAAAGAGGGACGCGTCACCAAGACAACGGCCAGGTAAGTATGAATTTCTTGTACTTTTACCTCGGAAAGGGCTGCCCCTTCTGTTTATCCTGCACAGATAGAGAGAAGCGGCTGCCGATTAGTGCAGTGCAATTTTGCAGCGAAAACGTGCCCGTAAATACGGGTGGAATACTGGTGACACCGGACCCGTATTTACGGGCACGGATCCGTAAATACTGGTGAAATATGGGTCGAATACGTGTGACCAAGGACCCGTATTTACGCCAGTATTTACGGGAGGAACAAAATACGTTCGTGTGCATGAGGCCTAATAAAAATCAAAAATTCCAATGTACAGATGTAGCCAAGTTTATCTTGACTCCAATATCGTGATATCACTTAACAAAAGCCATTGAAAAAGTCAAGTTAAAGTTTCTGGTATTTTAATTGAAAGGGAAGATAAAGATGGCTACATCTGTACAATATTACAAAACACAATTAAAGGGGTTTTCAATTTTTTTTTAAATGGTCTATTGCTGCTGTGTTGTATCTATTAAGTCATCCTAAATACCTTGTTCTGTTAATTTACTCCGGTTGTTTACATCGGCCACTTCCATTTAACGGCCGTTTCCTGTCCTTCTCCCAGACTACAAGTCCCGGAATTCAGGGCTGGCCTCTCATTTGGCAATCCCCCCTATACACCTCTTCTTTTGAGTTAGCCCGTCAACTCCCCCGTTCGTCTCAGAGAAGGAGGAGACAGAGGATCCGGTCCGCCCTCTCCTCCAGTGTACAGTGATATCACCAATGACGTGTTCAAACACTCAGTCCACTGGAAGAGGGATCTGAAGAGGATGTATGGGACGTCGGCGAAAGGGACCATTTTTAATATTGGAAACATCACATGACCATCTGGAAGATACAACGATCGGAAAAGATATGGAAACGGACGTATATTACAAAGTGCCCTGGATAAACATTTTTATTTAGTGAAATGATTGTGTAGCAGTCCTGGAGAACCCCTTTCAATTTATAGTTACTTATATTTGTATGGGAATTGAAGCTGAAGTAAACAATGGTATCTCTGAAAAATATATAAAGTTTCCGAAAAGTTGCTTAGACCAAGTATAGTAGAAAATGAACAGAAGAACAAGAAAATACAATCCCTGCACAGACATTTATAAGTGTCTTTTAGATGTAGCAGTCCTGGAGAATCCCTTTAAATTTATAGTTACTTATATTTGTATCTATCACTAGATATTTATAAAGCTTTCAAAAAGTTGCTTAGACCAAGTATAGTAGAAAATGAACTAGATGATGCTTTTTCCCAAGGAACATTTATGAGTAACTTTTAGATGCAAGTCCCAGAGGGACTCTGAGACCCTCACCCATGTCGAGAAAGCCGGTAGCTGTCCCCTGTGCCACCAGGTGAGGTGGCCGCCATTCGCAACATCCGGATGTAGAGTGAACGCACATGTTAACGCTTGTCTCCATTCATTTCTACAGAAACAGCCAAGCAAGCGTGCAAATAACTTATTCCTAGTCCCTGGGGTCAATCTCATTATTTTTGATCTACCAATGTCTCTCCGGTAGGCCCTACAAGCGCATTTGAAAAGAGGTTGATCAAACCATACCCTATTAAAGGTCGAGACAGGAATCAGGGGACTTCGTTCTTGGCATACAGGAGGTGTGGATCCCAGAGGTGGGACCAGCATCTCATAGACATTTATGGCATATCCTGTGGTCATCCTTAGAGATCGAAGATTGACTTCTGGGATTGCGGAGCAGCGGGCGACACATTATCTCTGTGTGACAACAAGAGGATAAGAGGACGCTCCTGGGCTAGTAGCGCAGGAATGGTGCTAAATTTAGAAGTTAAGGTTATTAGCATTTTTATTTTTATTTTTTAATCAGTTGGAGCAACATATAAATGTTTTTAAAGGTCATAAAATTATTTAAAGTATATTATGCAGATTTCTTTCATCATAGGTTGGGCAGTAGTTTTCCTGTTTTCAGTTTTCCTGTAGTGGACTTTATTGGTATCAGGTGGTAATTTGGAAAATTGACCTTTGACGAAAAAAAAAAAGTTTGGTGGAGTCTAGAAAGTTTTCCAGTGTCTATTAAACTTATCTGGGAATACACTTTAACTTTGGAATGACTATTATTTCTCGACCATAATGACCTTTAATTTGCAGAGGAAAAGAGCAATATTCAAAGGCAGCCTTCATCCACAATGGTAATTGAAAAGACAACAGTCATAATTGATACTTGTATAGAGGACATGGCAGGCCATCTACACCTGAGGTCGTACGGCAGAAATGCCTCTAATAGCTTCTTTTTTTCATGATCAAACACATTTTCAGTATCTCTATTGTCTGATAACTCTTACAATTTATTTCAACCAGGTGCGCCAATAATTGCTCTCCTTGTTATGAGGCTTTAGTGAAATACATAGAATAGAACTCACAATTATCTCAATCGTTCCGTGGATGGGTTTCTGATTAGAGATAGGAATGACATTATTTCAGGGATTAATTTCATGCTCCAAATTAGATGTGGTAGACTGAAAATATAAATGAGCCAACCTTAACAGTGTATGTTATACACATCATTTTTGCTTTTTTTAAGGATTTTAAAGCTTATAGTTTAAAAAAAGTAAAAAAAACCATGCTTTTTTAATTTTTTTAATTTTTTTCTGGTAATTACCCTAAAATAGACTTTTTATATATGATCGTCGTTGTCCACCGTAAGTTTTTACATATTACATGTCTATTTTAGGGTAAATTATGTTTAATTTTTATTTAAATAATTTTTGTCTGTTTTTTCTTTTATCTTTTTATTACTATTGGCTGTCCCACAAAAGGTCAGAAAGGACTTTGGGGGTCTTTATTATTTAATTAGATTTTTTTTTTAGGCTATACTTTTCCAATAGCCGTGTTATAATAACTATTGTCCCTGTTAAGTCCCATGCACATGACCAGTCCGCAATTACAGCCCTATTCACTTCTATTGTCCACGGAAACCTTCCCATTTATCTACGAGAACGTGTCCGGGCCGTAGAAAGCTGCCGCAAAAGATAAGACATGTCCTATCCTTTGCTTTTCATGGACTGTGCTCCCATACTTTGTATGGGAGCAAGACCCACAAATGCGGGTGGCTGTCCGCAGCTGCCGGCGGCCGGCCGTGCCCACCGTCGGCTGGCCGTGCCCGCAGACGCAGTCCGTGATTACGGGCAAATCCATGTGCATGGGGTCTTAGGGTAGTGCTGGGTCTAGTTAAGGCTCTATTACACGGACCAATGATTGGGCAAACGTGGGTTCATAAGAACGCTCGTTCCTGATCATTGCCCTGTGTAACAAGGGCAAAGAACAGCCAATGAACGAGCAAATGCTTGTTGATTGGCTGATCTGCTCTTTTATGCAGAATTAAAAATTGTGTAATCAGGGAGATGCGCTGCCGACATGGTGAAAATGTATGGGGACGAGCGATCAGTGTAAGAAGCGCTCATCCCTGTACAGATGTAGCCATCTTTATCTTGACTTTTAACACATTAAATACACAGTGGCAAGATCCTGTATCTTGACTTTTTCAATGGGTTTTGTTGTGTGATATCACAATGCAGCAAGTTATTAGAGTCAAGATAAAGATGACTACATCAGTACATAGCCAATCATTGCTCTGTGTGAAAGGAGCAAACGAGCGCCAATCACCCTTGTCTCGTTGATCGGCGCTCATTTACACGTTCCACGTTGGGCTGTGTAATAGTACCCTTGGACCCATCAGTAGCCTCCTACTACCAGTATCTTGGCGATCATGTGACCAGTAACATAACCACAGGAACCAATAGCAACGGAGATGTTTATTCTATACACGGTGCTCATGAAGTGCTGTGTACGGCAGTTCAAAGAAGACAGAAATGGAGTCAACCACTTCTGTCATTCTTCCAGGGTCCCTGGCGGTCTATGATTGTTGGGCACCCAACATTCAACTGTCCAATAGCTCAGGTAGCAAGCTTTAACCTGCAGCGTATATATACAGTGGGAGATCCACAACAGGTAAATATCATAGAGCAGGGTCCCGCCACTAGGGACCCCTCTATTCACCAGAGCGGAGAGCACTAAAAAGCAGTGGCTCTCATACAAGTGAACTTATGCCATGCATACAGATGTAGCCAAGTTTATCTTGATTCTGATATCTTGCTGCAGCATGATATTTCACAACAAAAGCCATTGAAAAGTCATTAAAAAAATCAAGTTAAAGATTCTTGCTACTGTGTATTTAATGCATTAAAAGTCAAGATAAAGATGGCTACATCTGTATACTGTATTACAGGGAATGGCCATTTATCTCAATACTTGTCATGTAATACTATATTTTCCGTGCAGTAGCTGCTGCAGGTGAAATGCTTGGCTGGCTACGGCTTCCCCTGGCCAAAACAGCTATTTGCCAAGGGACTTGAATGCTGCTGCAACCTTCTTCCGTATGAAATGGGTTGTCTATGGTGAGACTAAGTTGGCAACCCCTTTAACTGGCATTCCCAATTACAATCCTAAGAAATAAAACTAGGTGGCTCTCCAAAAAAATGGACAAGGAAAGTTGCCCAGTTTGCCCCCCCCCCAGTCCAACAATAAAGGTCTTGACCATGATGTTGCCTGTTCCAAAAAAATATATATAATTTGGTGTACAATTTGTCTTCTGCTCACTCTAATTACTCACCAAAACCTTCTTCATTCTGCAAATCCTAGCAAGTTGCTCTATAAACGTAAAGGGATGCAAAAGCCATACAACCAAATAGTCACAAACTGGAAAAAGAATAATACGCCGCCTCCACTTGCCCTTCAGAACTGAACTCTATCAAATAATCAGTAGGAATGTGGAAGAGGAGGCTAGGAATAATTTACAGGGATGCATAATAATGTGATGAATATAAAAAGATATACTTTCACAATATCCAGCTCAGTGTGAACCTTGGAAGAAAACGGCGTGTGTGTTTTTTCCCCATGAAATAATATCAGTGATATAATAATAATAATAATAATAATCTTTATTTATATAGCGCCAACATATTACGCAGCACTTTACAATTTAGAGGGAACATGAAACAAACAATATCAGACATTACATAGTGACAAAGTTCATTTACAATTCAAACCTGGGGAGTGAGGACCCTGCTCGCAAGAGCTTACAATCTATGAGGACATAAGGGAGACACAAAGTGTAACAGTGTTTGTTCTGCACAATAGTCCGGCCATTTTTATACACATGCGGTGGTAACATAAAGCTGCATGAGCCGGTCACCAGCCACTATCCGTGTATGACGGACATGAAGAGAAGGAGTGTGAGGGAATCTTATTCTGATGACTAATCTAAATGGAGGGCCATGGAAAGGAGTCAGATTAGGGAATGTTATAGGCCTGTCTAAATAGATGTGTTTTCAGGGCACGTTTAAAACTGTGGATATTGGGAATTAATCGGATTGTCTGGGGTAGCACATTCCAGAGGACGGGTGCAGCACGAGAGAAATCCTGGAGACGGTAGTGGGAGGTTCGGATTATGGAGGATTTTAATCTAAGGTCGTTGGCAGAACGTAGAGCCCGAGTAGGGTGGTAGACAGAGATGAGGGAGGAGATGTAAGGAGGTGCAGCACTGTGGAGAGCTTTGTGGGTGAGAGTAATAAGTTTGAATTTTATTCGGAAGGGGATGGGCAACCAGTGCAGTGACTGGCACAGATTAGAGGCGTTGGTGTAGCGGTTGGTCATAAAGATGAGCCTGGCTGCTGCATTGAGGATAGATTGGAGAGGGGAGAGTTTAGTGAGGGGAAGACCGACTAGTAATGAGTTACAGTAGTCAAGACGAGAGTGAATCAGAGCAACAATGAGAGTTTTGGCAGTTTCCTCCGTAAGAAAAGAGCGGATTCTGGAGATGTTTTTGAGGTGAAAATGACAGGAGCGTGAAAGTGATTGTATGTGAGGAGTAAAGGAAAGATCTGAGTCAAAAATAACCCCGAGACAGCGGGCGTGCTGCTTAGAAGTTATGATAGTGCCACACACAGAGATGGAGACATCAGGTTTAGGGAGGTTAGTAGATGGTGGGAACACAAGGAGCTCAGTTTTAGAAAGATTCAGTTTCAGATAGAGAGAGGACATGATGTTAGAGACAGCGGACAGACAATCACTGGTGTTCTGTATTAGAGCAGGGGTGATGTCACGGGAAGAGGTATATAATTGGGTGTCATCAGCGTAGAGATGGTACTGGAAGCCAAATCTGCTGATGGTTTGTCCAATAGGAGCTGTGTAGAGAGAAAAGAGGAGTGGACCTAGGACTGATCCCTGAGGAACCCCGATATCAAGGGGAAGAGGAGAAGAGGTGGAACCAGCAAATGACACACTGAATGAGCGGTCAGAGAGATAGGAGGAAAACCAAGAGAGAGCCGCGTCCTTGAGGCCAATAGAGTGGAGCATGTTAAGTAGGAGTTTGTGGTCTACAGTGTCAAAGGCTGCAGAGAGATCCAAAAGAATCAGGAGAGAGGATTTACCGTCCGATTTAGCCGCCAAGAGATCATTTGAGACTTTAGTAAGGGCAGTTTCTGTGGAGTGTAGAGTGCGGAAACCAGATTGTAAGGGGTCAAGAATGGAGTTAGCAGAGAGATAGCGGATAAGGCGAGAGTAGACCAAGCGTTCCAGGAGTTTGGAGATGAAGGGCAGATTAGAGACTGGTCGGTAGTTGGCAGCGCTGGATGGGTCAAGTGTTGGTTTTTTCAATAATGGGTTTATAATGGCATGTTTAAAAGCGGAGGGAAAGATACCAGAGGAAAGAGAGAGGTTAAATATTTTAGTGAGGTGACTAGTGACAGCTGGGGAGAGGGACTGGAGGAGGTGTGAGGGGACAGGATCACTAGGGCAGGTAGTAGGACGAGAAGAAGAGAGGAGCCTCGAGACTTCTTCTTCAGTTATTGGGTCAAATGCTGAGAGTGAAGAAGAGGGAGTGCGGGGGGGAAGGGGATCGATGTTACTAGGGGACTGGGAGATAATATCATGCCGGATGTTGTCAATTTTAACTTTAAAATAATTGGCCAGGTCTTCAGCACTGAGATCTGTGATTGGCGTCTGCACTTTAGGACTAAGGAGGGAGTGAAAAGTATCAAAGAGGCGTTTTGGATTATTAGATAGTGTGGAGATGAGAGAAGTGAAGTAGACTTGTTTGGCGCGGTGAAGGGCAGAGTTGTAAGTTTTGAGCATAAATTTGTAATGGAGGAAATCTGCATCCAAATGCGATTTTCTCCACAGTCGTTCAGCACATCTCAAGCACCGGTGAAGAAAGCGGGATTGAGGCGTGTGCCAGGGTTGTCGTCGTCTTTGTCGGGTGGTTCGGAGTGTAGTGGGGGCTGCTTCATCCAATGCATTTTTGAGAGTGTTATTATAAAGTTTGGCAGCCAGATTGGGACAGGAGAGGGAAGAGATAGGGGACAATGAGGACTGTAGACTGTCTATGAGTTTCACAGTGTTAATGGCATGTAGATTTCTGTATGTCTGATACGTAGGGATGACCTGAGGAGGCAGAGAATATTTGATAGTAAAGCAGAGAAGATTGTGGTCAGAAAGCGGGAGAGGAGAGTTAATAAAGTCAGAAACTGAGCAGAGCCGGAAGAAGACCAGGTCAAGTGAATGCCCGTCTTCATGTGTAGGAGAGTTAGTAAGTTGTGACAGACCGAGGGACGAGGTTAAAGATAGAAACTGGGAGGCAGATGAGGAGATTGGGTTATCAATGGGGATGTTGAAGTCACCCATGATGAGAGTGGGTGTTTCAGAGGATAGAAATTGTGGAAGCCAGGCAGCAAAATGATCCAGGAATTGGCGGGGTGAGCCCGGTGGGCGGTAGACAACTGCCACTCGGAGGGGAAAAGGGTGAAAGAGTCTGAGGGTGTGGACTTCAAAAGAGGGAAATGTGAGTGAGGGGACCGGGGGAATGACCTGGAAAGTGCAGTGTGGGGAAAGAAGTATACCTACTCCTCCACCCTGCCTGTTCTCAGTTCTGGGGGCATGAGAGAACTGGAGACCACCATAAGATAGAGCAGCAGGGGAAGCAGTGTCAGACAGGTGTAGCCATGTTTCTGTAAGAGCCAGAAGGTTGAGAGAGTTAGAAAGGAATAAGTCATGAATAAAGGTGAGTTTGTTGCACACGGACCGAGAGTTCCAGAGAGCACAGTTAAAAGAGACAGGAGAAGACATACAAGGAATGGCAAGAAGATTTGCAGGGTTTCTATGTGTGGCAGGTAAGTGGTTGAGCTTGGCAGAAGAAAAGGGAGGCCCAGGGTTGGGAGAGATGTCCCCTGCAGCTAGTAGCAGGAGAATGCAGAGAGACAGCATATGGTTATGTGATTTATGAGAGTGATTTTTATGTTGGGCAGTGGGATGAGATGGGTTAAGTTGACTGAGGAAAGTGAATAGTGAATGGGAGCTGTACATGGGCGAGGCAAGGAGAGAGGGACTGATGTAGACTGTTTTTGGGCAAGTCTTAAATGGGTGATAGGATTGAAAACCAAGAGCAGCTATAATGATGAGAGCGGTGGCAAACATCTTTGTTTACAGATAGTTAGAAATCTAATATTGAGAGCGTGGGCTAGTTTGTCTGGTTTGGTAATGCAGCTTACCTGTCACTGACCTTGTGCAACTGCCATGTATAACTGCCAGGACACTTTGACAATATGACACTTAGACAGAGATGACTTCTGCCGTCGTGCCCCCCTGCACGAGTGCCTTCCCCATATGCTACATCTAAATTTATAGGGGAGTAGATGCTCAGATCTAGGCCTAATTAAGCTCGTTCAGCTATTAATCAAATCAACTAGACACATGAGGTGAAAAGCTATGCAGAGATAAACAAACAAACTAGCAGGTCTGGATGATCATAAAACTTAACGACGATCAAACACTTTGACAAAACTTTGAGATAACATTAGACTATATAGCAAGACAGGAAAGCAGAGTTATATACCATAAAATAACAGTTTCAGCTTTTTGAAATGCAGCTACAGCAGGGATGAGGTTCATGCAGGAATGAAATGGATTATATACCATAAAATAACAGTTTCAGCTTTTTGAAATGCAGCTACAGCAGGGATGAGGTTCATGCAGGAATGAAATGGATTATATACCATAAAATAACAGTTTCAGCTTTTTGAAATGCAGCTACAGCAGGGATGAGGTTCATGCAGGAATGAAATGGATTATATACCATAAAATAACAGTTTCAGCTTTTTGAAATGCAGCTACAGCAGGGATGAGGTTCATGCAGGAATGAAATGGATTATATACCTGTATGAAGAGAAGAGAGATGGATGTTAGATCTGTGCCATGTATAACTGCCAGGACACTTTGACAATATGACACTTAGACAGAGATGACTTCTGCCGTCGTGCCCATTGACAGCGATATAAAAGGACCAGAAAATTCCCAAAAACAATTGTCTTCGATTCAATTTATTTTCTATGTAATTCCATTATCAGGTCCAGGCAATTGAGAAGGTCAAAGCTTTTACTAGGTCATTGTAAATTATCTATGAAATAATATGTTTCATGCTGTTATAGTGGTTGTGCTGATAACCCATTTATTTTATGATATAATGCTTATAAACTGGTTATATTCATACAAAGCAGCAGCATATATTGTGCTGGTGCAGACTGGTCCTCTGTAATATAATATGTTTGGTATTTGCAGGGACATAGCTTGGGGGGGGGGGGGGAGCTGGGGAGGCATTTGCCCTAGGTGCCTGGGTGGGGGCACCAACAAGCCATTTTGGCTTAGCCAGGGTATTTTTATACAGTAAGTAGAAAATATACAAGAGAAATTGGTCTGCTCACCACTCATTTGAAGTAAGGGCATCACATTCCATGATTGATTGGTGCACGGGCAAGAGAGCTATGTCGGGAGTAGGTAGAAATCCAGGGAACAAAGTTAGAGGTCCAGCACATGATATGATATGAAAAAATACAAAACTGTTTATTTATGTGAAAATAAAGCAAGAAATTAAAAATCTCGGGGTGAGAACGCCTACGCGTTTCGAAATTTTCAGTTCTTAATCATAGCTATGATTAAGAACTGAAAAGTTCGAAACACGTAGGCGTTCTCTCCCCAGGATTTTTAATTTCTTGTTTTATTTTGACTTAAATAAACAGTTTTGTATTTTTTCATATCATATCGTGTGCTGGACCTCTAACTTTGTTCCCTCTATTTTTATACAGTACCATGCAGCAAACTGAATCTTTGCCTCTGGTGAAGGCAAACCTAGCTACACCTCTGAATGTAGGGAATATAATGTCCCTGGAAGGCTAGGTTCACATATGAGACTACATTTTAAAAAATTCCACACCAAAAACACTTTTAATAGTCATTGCTTAAAACTAAAGAGGGCTCAGGAAGAAAGAGACAGCACTGAAATATGAATACAGTGGACCCATAAACTAGTCCTGCTTAGGAGTCCAATGCTTTTACGAATACATTACAGTTTACAAAAACAGTTGCTAATTTTTGGCTGAGATTTGGCACACTAGACCAGCGGACCTATACCTTCATAAGGGAAACATATGAATGTGACAGATCCACTTTAATAGTCTTTTCTAAAGACCGATAATGCTTCAGTCTGCTTACCTGTAATCCAAGTAGACACTTTGGCTTCAATAAATTGAGCATCCACTTTACTTGGTCGTGTACAGAGATAAGCAAATTTCTATTGAACCGGCTGTCTGATTCGATTCGGTCCGAATAAATTTGTCACAAATCAAAGTGCCCGAATTGCTCTGAAAAGTCGTTTATGACACTCTGAGATCTTCAAGGACTGTTTCCAACCCCTTTCAAGCTCCTTAATGCCAAGACTGCATTAGTAATGTCAAAGAGACAGCAATATATATGGCTAAGGGTAAACGAATCGTGAATGATGTGATAAATTTTGGTCATTCACAAATTAATGTGAGAATTGTATAGCTGCAGTAGCACTCACTCACAGCAATGGCTGCCTGTACCTGCATAACTAACACACTGACACTGACTAACTCTTATCTCTCTCTAAAATATATCCCTATATCAAATTATTGTAAATCTATTATTTTCTCCTCACTATGAAGCACACTATTGCACTATCTATCTGTATTCTTTGTTTTACTATCTCTCACTCTCTATCTGACATCTTCTCTCTCCTATTTGTATCCCCTTAAAGCAGCAGCATTTTAAGGTTGGGCTGTTAATAGTGGCTATGACTCATATTACTGTCATCCACTGAGTCATCAGTGACTCACACCTATACCCCTCATGATTGGCTGTGCTAGAGGGAGGGCTGAAAGGCATTATTGGATAGCCCGTCGAGCAACCACTCGAGGTCATGTGATCCTTCTTCTTGTCTTCTTCTGATCTGTAAAATGGCGTCCTCTGTTTTGAGTGACTTGTGCGGGACAAATCCAAAAACTTTCGAACTTGCTAAAACTTATTTGATTTTTGAAGAATCGATTCGCTCATCTCTAGTTGTTTACAGTAACTTACCATGAACAGTATTAAAAAAAAGAGTCACCAACACAGACCATATACTGTTTATATGTGTGTGTGTATATATATATATCTATATATATATATATATATATATATATATATATATATATATATATATATATATTTATTTATTTGATGATGATGATAATGATGATGATTACTGTTGTTATTAGTATTGTTATTATTATTATTATTGTTATTATTAATATTATTATATTAGGATTTAGATTGATGTGTAGCTTCTAGGCCTCAATGCAGAAGCTGTAACAGGGACACCCACCTACCATGTGCCTTTTATAATAGTGGCGTATTCTTATGTGGCAGTGGCACATATGTTCCCCTCAGAACCCAGGCTCTGGTGCAACTTCTACCTCCGCACTTCCTCTAGGCCCCTAGGTTTAGAGTTCTATGATGAACCAAAAAACAACTTCAAGTTGCCTGTAGAGAAGGTCAATTTAACCTTTATCTTTATGCACTTGTGTCGTTCCTCTGTATATTTCCATTGCTTTGATTTTTACCAAAATAAAAATATGGATGTTCCTAGAGCAATTCTCAAGCTTTATTTATTCTCATTGACCTCAGTGACAGCTATCAAACATTCTTCTTGCAGTGTATAGTAGAAGTTGTCTCAGTACAACTAATGCTCCATAAGTCAACAGGTTCCTATGTAAAATGAAAAAAATATGTTATACAGATATTTGCTAAACAAAAACTGAAGTATTCTGATTTATACAAGAAACATAAGACATGGGGTAAATATTCACATTGTAGGATTTTTTTAAGTATCTAAGTGACTCAAATAGAGGTACTTAATATATCTAATTCAATTGTGCATGTACGATGGACCCTGTTACTGCCAAAACCTTTATCCCCCACTTTCCCCCAAAGGTCAGTAATTATTTTCTCTTTTTTTGTTGTATTTTTTGCAACAATAGAACCTCAAGGCAAAATTTGAAATGGGTCCCGCACCCTCAGGACATTAAATATATATGATTATTTTGGTCTATACGCTGCCCCCTGTCTGTACTCTACTCTGCCACTCTGCATCCTGGATGTAGAGTTATTAACAGGGGGGCACTGCCCTGGCACATTTATCAGCTACCATGGCTTGGCAGGGCCATCTAAAAAGAGGCCCCCCACTTCCTGGATCTTTTTTTTTACTAAAAAAAACCTCCTCTGTTGGTGAATGAGGCCTAAAGAGGGCCACTGGCATAGACAGGGCAGTTTCCTTGGAGATTTCCCAGTGCACACATGACCCTGACGCAGTGATGTGAAATCATGCCACCTGCGTCTTTACGCTGGAGCAGGACTGGTGAGAATAGGGCAGGCATGTATTGCTGGAGGACAGCATGGGAAAGGTGACTGGTTGGAATGTTTGTGGCTATCTACAGGGGGCACTGTGTGTGGCACTTTCTACAAAGGAGCACTGTGTTTGCACTATCTACAGGGCAGTATCTACAGGAAGCAGTGTGTGGCAATATCTACAGGGAGCAGTGTGTGGCACAATCTACAGGGGCACTGTGTGGCACTAACTACAAGAGGCACAGAGTGTGGCACTTTCTAAAGGGGGAACTGTGTGTGGCACTATTTAATGTTAAAACGCAATGCATGTGTCCTTAGGTGAGCTCAGGGGGACATAAACCTCCCACAGAGCAGAAGGGACCCTATCTACATGTAGTACTGTGTGGCACTATCTGCAGAAGGCACAGCTTGTGGAACTTTCTTCAGAGGGCACTGTGTGTAGCCCTATCTACAGGGGGCACTGTGTGACACTGTCTAAAGGAGGCACAGAGTGTGTGTGTGTAGCTTTATTTAAGGGGATACAGTGTGTAGCAATCTTGTGTGTTTGGGCACTGTGTGTTTTGTGCTTTTTTTCATATTGCACAGCCTATGGCACTATTTTTATGTGGCACTTTATTTTCATGGAACAGTGTGTTACACGATTGTATTCGGGGGCAAAATGTGCTGCACGGTTGTATTCAGAAGCACAGTGTGTGGCAGTATATTCAGGGGCAGAGTGTACAGTGTTGTTATATTCAGGGGCTTACTGTGGCACCATGAAGATTTTGTCCTAGTTTATACAATAGATGCAGATTTGTTGGATTAATTTTAAGCCAAAGACATCTGAGTAGCAAACTCTGCAGAGGCAGGTCGTGGTCAGGAGAAGTCGTCATGTCAATCTGGATCAGGTGGAGAAGGAAAGAGAAAGTGAACGTATCAAGTCAGAGAAGACCACCTGTGAGTGACTGAAAGTACATGTTTACTTTGCTCTGACATTGATCAGTACTATAGTCACTCATGTGGCGTACATTATGATGATAGGTGGTACCATTATTTTTTGTAAAATAGCAACTCCCAGAATAACCTTACTGTTGTTCATGTCCTACTGAGAGCTGTAGTTTCACATGGTACAAACTTATATGACAGGGATTAAGCTGAGTTTACAAATGATCTCTGTAATCGGCTGGATATTTGCTGGTACTGTATATGTACTAAGCTTGGTTCTAGTGCTGCATATATGTACTGAGCTTTGTTCTGGTTTTGTATTTATGCACTGAGCTTGGTTCTGGTGCTGTGTATATATATATATATATACTGAGTTTGGTTCTAATACTTTATGTCCTGAGCTTTGTACTGCTGTTGTATATATGTACTGAACTTGGTTCTGGTGCTCTATATATTTACGGAGCTTTGTTCTGGGCTGTATATTTGTACTGAGCTTTGTTCTGGTACTGTATTTATGTACTGATCTTGGTTCTGGCGCTGTATTTATGTACTGAGCTTGGTTCTGGTGCTATAGTTATGTACTGAGTTTGTTTTTGGTACTATATGTATGTGCTGAGCTTGGTTCTGGTATTGTGTATATGTGCTGAGCTTGGTTTTGGTGCTGTATTTATGTATTGAGCTTATTTTTGGTATTATATTTATATACTGAGCTTGGTTTTGGTACTGTATATGTACTGAGCTTGGTTCTGATACTGTATTTATGTACTGAGCTTCTATTTGATACCATATTTATGTACTGAGCTTGGTGTTGGCATTATATCTATGCATTCAGTTTGAATCTGATACTGTATATGTATATCAAAAGAGATGTCTAGTCATAAAAAAAATATTGATGTCCTATCCTCAGAATAGGATATCAATTTCCGAACTATGGGGGTCCGACTGCTGGCACCCTGGCCGATCAGCTGTTTTGAAGGGGCCACGGCGCTCATGTTCATTCCTTATCTGCTCGTACTGTGATTCCCTGACACTTGCAGCGGCGGTTTACAGTATTACAGCCTTCTCCCATTGAAGTGAATAGGAGAAGGCTATAATACTGTAAGCCGTTGCTACAAGTGCGTCGTCGATTCATAGTATGAGCAGTGACAATAAAGAACAGAAAACAAGCCATGGCTCCTTCAAAACACATCGGCTGATCGGCGTTGGTGCCGGTAGTGGGAACCCCACACTTCAGATATTGATGCCCTATCATGAGGACAGGCCATTCATTTTTTATGACTGGACAACCCCTTTAAACTTTTGTATTTGGGAGTTGTATCAAATAGCCGGGAGATTTGCCACACTGATTTCCCCCATCTCACAGTGCACAGCCTAACTAAATAGACTGAGCGCACTTAGAATACTGAATGTACACATATAGATCTTTATCTAATGGGGGTGTAATATAACAAGTGTAGAAAGGTATGTATGCTTATGCATTATCTACATGGTGTGGCAATGCAGTTAAACATTCTGGACAAGGAGCCACACAAGCTTGGAAAGTTTCTAGGACACACCCACATATATGATGCAAAATGGATAGCTCCGCCTCTATTGCTAGCTCCACCTCTGTTGCTAGTGCCGCCTATGCTGTTAGCTCCGCCTGCGCTGATTTTTCTTGGGTACTACACCCCTTGGTTGACAAATACAACATTTGCTATGGTTCTTGCTAAAAAAAATAACAACTCTCCGTTGAGCCCAGATCATACAGTCCCTGCTGGCATCTCCCTCCATAGGAGCTCAGGCCTCTGCACTGGGACTCAGCAATAATCTCTAATCTTCTACCAGGGACAATTCCACGGCTTCATGGAGAATATAATCAGTCAATTCCTCTTCTCTAAATAATATGTTTTTTCCATACACAGTATTAAACTACGCAATTCATTATATGTAGAGCCGGCTGCTGGTGTTATAGGGCAGTTATGTAAGACAAGAGTTATAAAAGATGCTGTGCAATGCTGTGACTGACAAGAGCACAATATTAATATCTGTAAGACCAACATGCCATTAAACCCCCCCAGGCATGTTTGTCTATCTCATCTCTTAAAAAGCCGATGGATCAGTCTCTCTAGGCTGCCTTGGTGGGAAGCCCATTACCAGAGATATTGCGCGGATGGGGCTATTGCTGCATAGGTGCTCACACAGTTAATCCTCACACAGTATCTATTGTATATCTGATTGTCGATCTGCTGTTGCTTTCTATAGAGAAGGTTTTCACTGCTTGTTTTTTATTGGTGTGGTTCAGCAATTGGTATTTCTTTTATTTTTATTTTCTTAAGGCCTGAAGGACACTGCTGTCTCTGAGGTTTCTTCCTATCTCTCTGACTGCTCGTTCAGTGTGTCATTTACTGGTTCCTCTTCTTGTCCTCTTCCCCTTACTATCGGGGTTCCTCAGGGATCAGTCCTAGGTCCGCTCCTCTTTTCTCTCTACACAGCTCCTATTGGACAAACCATCAGCAGGTTTGGCTTGAACCATCTCTACACTGATGACACCCAATTATACGCCTCTTCCCGTGACATCACCCCTGCACTAATACAAAACACCAGTGATTGCCTGTCCGCTGTCTCTAATATCATGTCCTCTCTCTATCTGAAACTGAACCTTTCTAAAACTGAGCTCCTCGAGTTCCCACCATCTACTAACCTCCGTGAACCTGATGTCTCCATCTCTGTGTGTGGCACTACTATAACTCCCAGGCATCACGCCCGCTGTCTCGGGGGTTATTTTTGACTCTTTTCTTTTCTTTACTCCTCACATTCAATCACTTTCACACTTCTGTCACCTTCACCTCAAAAATATCTCCAGAATTCGCCAGTTTCTTACTCTGGAAAATGCTAAAACTCTCATTGTCGCTCCGATTCACTATTATTAGTTATTTCCTATTAATTTGTATTTTATTTTTGGAACCAAATGCATGAAAGTAAAAGGTAAGTATCAATCAATCTACTCATATCTTTCTATCTATCTATCTATCTATCTATCTATCTATCTATCTATCTATCTATCTATCTATCTATCTATCTATCATCTAGTTGCACCCTCCCACTTGATGACACTGCCCAGGTCACATGTTGACCAGTCTTTACTAATATAATCACATGAAATGACAGGTCACTGCCTCCCACAAGATCAGCACACTCCTCTCTTGCTGCTGACATCCTTCCCATGATCTGATTGGGTACAAATTGTCCTATATCAACCCACCTAATGATACTGACTATATCATGAATAGATTTGTCCTGGTTCATATAATAATATTTGTGGACAGGTCACTGCCTTAAACAAGAACAGCACACTTCTCTTCTGCTGCTATCATTCCCATAAATTGCCTGGCTGCAGGATGTTACATCATAACATGGCATTTTTCACATGTAGCTCTGTCCATTTTATATGAGTATTCCCATCTTAAACATTGATGGCATATCCTGTGAATATCTCCTCGTCAGAAGTCCCCCATTTGCTGTTTCTGGCCAGCTACTAAGTCACTGCCCCCACAAGATCAGCACACTCCTCCCCTGCTGCTGTCAATATTCTTATGATTTGACTGAAAGGAGGGTGTTTTTTCCCCAGCCCACTATATGACACTGTCAAACGTTACTCTGTCCTGCCCTTATCATACATATATTTAGACACAGAACATTACATAAACATCCAGACAAGGCAGAGATAAAGAAAGGACCCTAGCCAATACACCTGAAAAATAACATCTGTGTTCAAGAGACCCCAGCAGTGACCTGAATGTGTATTAGTCAAGCTGTTGAGTTCCTGTCTGTGTGTGAAGTAAATATCTCAGGAGCTATGACACGAATGTCACACGACGCCGCAGACACATGGATGTTATAATCCCAGAGAAAAGGTTGTCAGGTGATAAAGAGATTTCTTACAGCCCCATCATCGTACAGCTGTAGCTTAAACCTCAATGTAAATGTCACCAGATCTAACATCCCATTCATTTTATGATATCTGCAGTTGTAACTGTTTTCTTAGTCCTGTCAACTGCACTACAAGGTTTATAGTATCCGTGTCCTAATAATCCCAGTGCATCAATCATAATGACTAAGCCACTCACCATAGACTTCTAAGCTTTCCTGGGGATATTATATTTAAAAAAATACAAAGAATGATTGAAAGGGAATGTCCATTTGTGAGTTTAAAATATATAATTCACTATCTATCGGTGACCCTTCCCTGCTATGTCATATCTTCAGTTTTTGCTGCTTGGCTGTTTTTTAGATCAACTCCATCAGGGCAGAACTGTGATGTGTGACTACAGCTTAGCTACCGGGCCTACAGGGAGTCTACAGTAGTCTGAGACACACCTCCTGCCTCATGATTGGCTCAAGCTGCTGCTTTTTCCCTCCTCCACTGCAACTCTGGCTCTTCAGATTGGCTGCTGTATATAGCTTATCCAGGTGATTTTTGGGTGTCATAGCAGGCAAACCCATACCGATCAGATATGCCACCAATGTTTTAGGCCCTGTTCACAGCGTTCTGTGCAAGCAGAAAAGATCTGCCTCAGAATTCGTTCAGGAATTTTGAGGCAGATTTTGAACTGCCTGCACTTATATTTTCACGTTTTATTCGCTGCTTTTTTTGTCTGCGCCCATTGAAGCTAATGCAAGGATCGCGGGCAAAAATCTCTGTTTTTCTGCCTCCCATTTAATAAATTGTGGCAAGAAAGGACATGATGCTTTTATTTCCCCGTCAGCAGACAAAAGCCGCCCGGGAAAAAAAAACACCTCTGAAATCAATGGTGTGATGGCGCAAGGAATAGCGGTATGTCGATTCTATAGAGCACCTATAAAAGCGACATACCGATATTCCTTGCGCCATCACGCCGTCCGACCAGAATATAGAAGTGCTTGAAAAAGGTCCGTGCCAGGACCGAAACGTTACGTTGCACTCTGGTATGAGAGATAAAAGATTTTACTTGCAAAATTATCCCCATTGGTGTGTGTAATGCTTTCCACAGTCTATAGAGGGTTAGGACCCTATTTATGCACCCACATACTAGATCACCCGGTGCTATCTAAATTTACGCTATATTCTATAAGTCTATCTCCTTTTCAATACAAGGCTAAATAACATTTTAAAAGGTTTGGTGGAACAAACTATGAATGGACCTAATCAGGATGACATTTCAAGCATCTAAGTGAATTATCCTATAGTGCAGCTTCACTGCCTGAGGTGAATCTGGTAAATGAACTGCAGACAAAGTAGAGTTCATGCAAAATGCTCAGCCATGGAAATGTCTTGTGAAAAATGTCCAGAAAATCATGGGAGCAGCTGAGATATCTTGCAGCACACAAGACACAATACGTTGTGTGACCTTTATGGGATTTCATAAATACTCACTGGTTTGAAGAGAAAAGAGCATGTAAATATCTATCTATCTATCTATCTATCTATCTATCTATCTATCTATCTATCTATCTATCTATCTATCTCATATCTATCTATCTATCTATCTATCTATCTATCTATCTATCTATCTATCTATCTATCTATCTATCTATCTGTCTATCTGTCTGTCTGTCTGTCTGTCTGTCTGTCTGTCTGTCTATCTATCTATCTATCTATCTGTCTATCTATCTCCTACACAGCTATTTCTGTAAGGCTGGGTTCACACACCCTATTTACGGACGTAATTCAGGCGTTTTAACCTCTAATTACGTCCGAAAATACGGCTCCAATGCGGCGGCAAACATCTGCCCATTCATTTGAATGGGCTTTACGATGTTCTGTGCTGACGGTCATTTGTGTCTGTCACTTCTTGGGACGTAATTGGAGCCGTTTTCCATTGACTCCATAGAAAAACAGCTCCAATTACGTCCGTAATGGAAGCTGCGAAAAACGCCTGCACTAGCCTTTACGCCTGAAATTCCGGAGCTGTTTTCTCCTGAAAACAGCTCCGTAATTTCAGGCGTATCGGACGTGTACGTGTGAACATACCCTTACAGTTAATGACTGTGTTTCAACCTACATATGGAAATGATGATCATTATCACCTGTTTGGTATAATTGCTTTATCATACACCTGACTATAATCCTACAAAATCCATGACTGTGTGCAAGTGTACCTAGAAGAATTGAAGCTGTTTTGAAGGCAAAGGGTGGTCACACCAAGTATTGATTTGATTTTTTTCTCTTCTGTTCATTTACTTCACCTTTTGTTAATTGATAAAAACAAATACTATTAACACTTCTATTCTTCTTACTTTGTGGCGTTTTTCCACAACTGCCTAAAACTTTTGCACAGTAGTGTATGTGTATATATATATATATATATATATATATATATATCTATATATATATCTATATCTATATCTATATCTATATCTATATATATCTATATATATACCATAAAGCTAGACAACATATTACTATCTATAAATGGAGAAATGGCAAATGTGCACAAACTATTTACAGCATATCTTTAAAATAGCTTCAAACTCTGGATTTATTTTTGCCACATTCTTTTGCTTCAGTTATTTTGTATGTGGATATTGAATAGTTGAAAATGTTAGAGAACATTTTTCTTTGATTTTATGTATAGTTTTGGTGTAAATTTACAGGTGAAGATTCATGTAATGCAAAAATATGGGCACCTTACATATTATTAGTGTGGAAATTTTATATCGGAAAAATATGTTGTTTACATTTCTTTATGTTTTTTAAGGTGAAATTGGGATGCATTATTTTCTTTATCCTAATGATTATAATAACGAACTCTACAAACCATCAACAGGGCCAGATGATGGTCTGTGGAGGCCACTGGGCAAGACATTATGTGGGGTCTCTAAACATTTTTATTTGTAGCTCAGCAAAAACCAGGCTACATATGAAAAATGAAAATGATTCGGTTACAATATATAAAAAATTACAACCAGTATCACAAAAATGGGCCTTTCAAAACTTTTATAACATGCACAGATAAAAGTCCCATGCAATATCCAAATAATGGCGCCATACAGTACCCAAATAATAATTCTTTGGAGAGTGGTGGAGACCCTTGGATGGTGGAGACCAGGGAGCATTTGCCTCTTTTGACCTCCCCATATATAGCCTGAGCACCAATAAAGTTATATTTACAGCCAAATACATCACATAGTTTTCCATAAGACAGCAAGTAAACCTACAGATGTAGCAAATCTTTAGGGAGGTCATTGAGTTTAGGCCCTCGCCAAACCCCTATTGAATAGCAATCCTTAAGGGTGTCTATAGGGTATGACTCCCACCTGTCACGCATGGATAGACCATTGATGTTTAAACCCTATTAAAATAGGGTGCTCAGCATTTTTCCGTATGAGAGAGTTGAAGCTTTCCTATGTGGGAACTGTTCTGTATCATTTGCAGACTTAGAAATCAAAATGCAACATAAACCATGAAATGACATCGAGATAATTAACAAGTTTCCGTGTTACATGTATCAATATTTGATACGTTAAAACCAAAATTTAGCACCTCAGATGTTCTCAAGGATAACACATTTTGCATAACTGCATATACTTTACTGCTTAGGCCTTATGCACATGACCGTGCCCGTAATCACGGGTCACAATTGCGGGCACAGCCGGCCACAGACAGCCGCCCGGATTTTCAGCCCATGCTCCCATACAAAGTATGGGAGCACGTCCTGTAAAAAGCAAATGATAGGACATGTTCTATCTTTTGTGGTACACTTCTATGGCACGGACACCTTTTTCGTAGTGATACGGAAAGGTGTCCGCGTGCAATATAACTGAATGGGTCCGTAATTGTGGACCGTATTACGGTCTGCAATTACGGATAATTTTTATGGTCGTGTGCATGGGGCCTTAGTGCGTATTATGTTATAAATTTCCCCAACAGAGGCAGAAACTCATTATACACACCCAGTGGTATACATAGAGGATAGGGGACCGCATTTCAAAGATACACAATTAGGCCACATTGACACGACCCCACCACAATCCTAACCATTTGGGACTGGAGTTCTTGGTGCCCCCACCCAATCTCATGACTCAAGTACACTTTCCACTTTCATGTTTGCTAACATTGCAACATCTTTGGAGACCACATCCTTGTGCAGGTTCTCCTCATACTTACCAATGGGGACTAGAACAACCTGGAATTGGCACAATCTTTTTGGGTACTTTGTAGCCTCTATGGTTCATATGCCCCTGTACACACCCCAACTGATACACTTGTAAATATTTAAGGGGGGATTCATCACTAATTCTTGACATGAAGTTGCCCCTTTCCTCAACTAAAACTAAAGATCTGAGTTCTGTGGCTTGTATAAAATATTTTGCTCTGTTGACTTTTTCTGTATTGTCCCAACACTCCTGTTAGGAAAACACCTGTCCCCTTAAGGTCGCTATGACAACCTTTCTAGCTTTTGGCCAGTTTTTCTTTTACCTTGAACCTATCTCTCTTTTCTGTCCTTCTGCCAATCAGCTGTGGGGTTGTATTTATACCTGTCTTTGCTTGCAAATTTTCCTATCTCTTGGTTTGTGATCAAACTCCTGACTGCTCCTGCACTACTGTTTTCTGGACCTTGTGTATACTGACTTCGGCTTGTCTCTCGGTAACCCTCTGCTTACCAATTCTGATTGTCCGCTCCCGGCTGGTTTTGACCATGGCTTGTTTGATTACCTCTACTCTGTTTCTGGACTTTCAGTTAACCTACTGGCTGTCTGGTTTCCAGCTCAGGTTTGTCTGCATTGCACCTCTTATCCAAAACTACACTCTGTTAAGACAACCTGGGTTATAACCAGCAAAGTCCATCCCACCTTGCGGTCGGCTCAGGCGAACACCTTAGAGTCGCTTTAGATACTGTCGATCAGAGTGGTTACGGATTTGAGGTTGCGGGTTTACGTGCACGTTCTCTACCGGCAGACTCCAGCAGCCTTGAGGTATTGCTCCACTTGCATTTCCATAACTCCCTTAATATTCTTGCCGATTACAGTAGAAGGAAAGAGTACAGTTATTCCTATCGAGTTGTAACACTGAATATTATACCAGCCGACAAAATGTCTAGTTGTTAATCATGTGAAGGACCTGAAGAATGGCTTCAAGGAAAAAATATTTTATTATTCCAGAGCAGCAGCTGGAAAAAAAATAGTCAAATATCTTCAAAATCCCATAAATCACACATCTAACTCAATTGAAAGTTGTGATCTTTGTTTAACCCGTTCCAGAATTGTGTATCATGGGTACCGACCCAATAAGCCAAGCAATACAATAGAACCTTGACTCTTCACCTCGACAACCTGCAATTGGAATGTGTTCAATTATCCGGAATCCCAAGCCGTGAGGTAGAACACTACAAGGAACTGAAGTGTGAAAGAACACAAAGGTCCTTCACACCACGGCATAGCGTACAATGGATTTCTATCTGCTGTGTTCAGCCACAAGGATATTATGTTATTTTGCTAATGTATTAGAAATGGTAGTCTCATTGGCACCTCAAGGAATTCAAGATTGGAAAACATCAGATGGCTAATGACTTTTTATGTCATAGATTTCACTACAATGGTGCAGTCCAAGTATTTACGTGAAGAGATCTAACTTATATTTCAAGGACAAGTCTTGGCTCCTCTTCAAATCTTGACTTCCATTGTGTCTGTGTGTGAATGTAAAGTGCTGAAAACTATAATGAGAAGCAGGTCTTAAGAATATTAGGATTGTAGCCAGTATTTTTGAACGAATCTATCATGAATTTTAGATTATTGCAATGATGATGAGTTTTTTTATTTAAAGAAATATTTTCAAAAAAAAAATCCCAAAATGGAAAAACATTAATTAAAAAAATGCAAACATTTGTAATAATAATAATAATATTAATAATAAATAAATAATATTATGGACACCAATATAGCTTCCATAGGAGTTGTTTACCAAACATTTTGAATGACCAATTTGTTTTGTAGTGATGTGTGGCAGAAATATAATACTTGGCATATATTCCTTTTATAGCCACTTTCTGCTCTTATCTGGCTGTTTTCTTGCTCCCCCTCCCTCTGTTAAACTGAATTTCACACTGAAAATTTAGCTCTATCCGTCTCTAGACGGACTGCAGCCCGCATGTATCAGATTACACATGTCTATGAAAGTCTATGGAGTGGGGAGGGGGAAGAGTGAGCAGAAAGTGCAGGAGATAAGAGCAGAATGACAGGTCTATCACAACCAAAGCACTTTATTCACATCAGTACAGGTCAGTACTCCTCTATATAGGTCCTGTTTGATCCTGGGGCTGTTTCTGAGTGATAGAGAAGGTTATGGAGCAGATTCTCCTCTTCTTACTGTGTGTAGTGTTTGGCTGCCAGTCCCCATCCCCCAACTCAAGGGGAGATGCAAACTACAAATATAGCATGCAAAGGAGAAAACTGCTAAAAATGACAAAATCAAGGTCATATAATGACCAGAAAAAGTGCTGTCCATCATGTACACACACATGGTAGCTTATCCTGAAAAGTCAAATGAAAGGACAGGTACCCTTTAAAGTGAAAGGTTAATACAGTCAATTACAATGTAAAAATGGGAATATTTGAAATCAACTTTAGACGAATTTACAGAAATGTAAGCGGTGTTATGTCAAACCTGCATATTTTGTGTCTATTCCTTTACTGTTCATCATTTCTGGGAATGTTTCTTTTCACTCAATTATTGTGCTGAGTGGCTCTTCCCTGTGTGACATTAGAGCTGTGTGACATCAGAGATTTATTCTGACCAATGAACTGCCTCTTCCTGTGGTGCTCCCCCCTCACCTCTCACAGAATGAGTCTTACACATAGGAACATGAATATATATTAAAAAATAAAAGGGGTTGTCTAGGACCAGAAAAAAGGTTCTGCTGTTTTCACAGAAACAGTGCCCCACCTATCCATGGGCTGTGTCTGGTATTGCAGCTCAACCTGATTCAAGTAAAAGAAGCTGAACTGCCCAGACACAGCCCATGGACAGACGTGGCAATGTTTTTTGAAAAACAGCACAGCCTTTTTTCTAATCCTAGACAACCCCTTTCGTTTCTTAAACCTTTCCCACAAAATGACGTGTCTGGTACGTCAAAGTGCGGAGGGGAATGTATGGAGTGCCAGTGGCGGATTAAGTAGACCATAGGCCCTGGGCTGTTCCACAATCTTGGGCCCCCCTTCCCCACCGCCGCTCTGATGTGTCTATAGTGAAAACCACCTTTCTCTGAGAGCATTGACAAATTGTAACGATTCCCCTTGTCAAAGGGCTGTGTCCATACATACTAACAGTCTCCAACCATCGCTGACTTTATCACACTTCTTCTTGACCATGGGAATGGTAACACACATTTGTCTATTGGTCCTGGGTACACAAAGATATGTAGAACACAAGGATTTACTACAACAGACATGTCAGGAGAGGGGACAGATCCCCTATAGATCCAGTGACTCACAAGTGAAGTCTTCTCTGATGGGAGTCATTTTCTTTTCTTCTCCATCTGACGCAGACCGTTATGGCGACTTCTCCTGATGAGACATCTTTGCCCATCACTTCTGCAGCCATTTACAGCCTCTATAGAAGCACACAAATTCAGACACCAAGGCCCAGAACCATACATTAAAGGGGTTGTCCGGGCACGGACCGTTCTTTATACTGATGACCTATCGATGTGCCCGGAAAACCCCTTTTACGCAGACTAATAAATTTGGATCCCAGACTAGATCATAGAATACATACAGACCCCAGACCTTCTAAACTATTGTAGTCCCCAGACCAGACCCCCCTAAACAAATACAGACCCCCAGAACAAGCATCCTAAATAAAAACAGACCTCAGACCAGACCCCTAAATACAGACCCAAGACCTGACCCCTTACACTACTAATGACCCCAGACCTGACTCCCTTAATGCAGACCCCAGACCAGACCCCCTAAACTAATACAGACTATTAATAATACAGACCCCTAAATAAAGACCCATAAACTAATATCCTAGACCAGGCCCCCTAAATACAGACACCATAAACTAATACAGACCCCAGACCAGACCTCTAAATACAGACCCCAGATCTCAAACTAATACAGACCCCCTAAATACAGACCCCAGACCTGACTGCCTTAAGTAATACAGACCCCCTAATCTAATGCAGACCCCATACCAGACTCCTAACTACAGACCCCTAAATAAAGACCCCTAAACTAATAGACTCTAGAACAGGCCCCCTAAATAGACCCCATAAACTAATACAGACCCCCAGACCAGACCCCCTAAATACAGACCCCAGACATCAAACTAATACAGACCACCTAAATACAGACCCCTTAAACTAACACAGACCCCTAAATATACAGACTCTAAACCCCTTAAACTGATACAGACCACAGACCCCCTTAAACTAATACAGGCACCAAACCTCCTAAATACAGACTAGACCCCCTAAATACAGTCCCCAAACCAGGCTCCCTAAATACAGACCCACACCAGACCCCCTAAATACACACCCCTTAAACAAATCCATCCCCTTATACTTACATAGCAGCTCACCTCAGTCTTCTCTGTGGAGTCTTGCTGCGGTCATGTGACCAGCAGGTCTCTAAACAGTAGTAAGAACTTCAGAGATGAGGTCATGTCACCTTATGTCTAAAGGTCCTTTTTGCAGGACATACACAATGCAGTATCATCGCGTTTTTTGCAAAAAACGCGACAAAACTACATTGTACTTTGGGTGGCCATGGGCCCCGGGCGGCCACCCAAAAAACGCCCTATGATGATCCGCCATTGTGGAGCACACTCACACAATGAGCGCGCCACATACGCTGCGGGTCTCGGCTGTGTTCTACAGCTGACACCCGGGACTAATGGCCAAGAACAGCGATCGCGCTGTTCTTGGCTGTTTAACCCCTCCAATGCTGCAGTCAATCATGACCGCACCATCTGATGCATTGAAAAGAGGGGGTGAACCCCCTCCGACAGCTCATCGCCGCCCTCCCCAATGAGATCGGGGGTGACAATGGTTGTCATGGCAGCCAGGGGCCTAATGAAGGCCCCTAGGACTGCCTTCACTCTGCCTCTGCTAAGCCATGACTGTGGCAGGGCTTAACAGAAGCCTGTAGAAATGACAATATACTACAATACATTAGTATTGCAGTGTATTGTACCAGCGATCTAAGTCCCCTAGAGGAACTAATGAAATGTGTAAAAAAAAAAGTGAAATAACGTTTTTAGTAGAGATTTTTTTTTTTAAATAAAAGTAAAAAAAAAACCTTTTCCAATTTCTCCTCTAAGGTAATGTAAAAAATAAAAAAGTAAACAAAATTAGTATCGCTGCATCTGAAAAAGTCTGAACTATTAAAATATAGCATTATTTAACATGTACGGTGAACACCGTAAATAATAAAACATTAAAAACACCAAAATCTTTGTTTTTTGGTCCACTTAGCTCCCCAAAAAAATGTAATAAAAAGTGATCAAAAAATTATATGTACCAAAATATAATACCGATAAAAACTACAGCTCGTCCCACAAAAAATAAGCCATCTCACCGCTCAATAAATGAAAAAATAAAAAAGTTATGGCTCCCAGAATGTGGCGACACAAATCAAATTGTTTTTTTTTAACAATAAGTATTTTTTTCTTTAAAAGCAGTAAAATTTTAAAAAACCGAGATAACTTCGGTATCAGAATAAAGTTAAGTTGTCGTTTTTACCGCACGTTGAAAGCCGTAAAAACGAAACCCAAAAAACTATTGAGAAATCTCAGTTTTTTCCAATTTTAGACGGCAAATAATTTTTTCTTCAGTTTCCCAGTACAGTATATGGTACTTTAAATGCTACCAATAGAAACTAAAACTCCTCCCGCAAAAAAATAAGCCCTCACACTGCTATTTTAATGGAAAAATTAAAGAGTTATGGCTCTTAGAAGGCGGCAAAAATATAAAAATAAAAAAATGCCTGAGATCCCCTGAATTGAGTGGATTTAAAAGATAACATTTGTTATCTGCAACGCGATTAGGGGGAGATGAGGAGCTTACCGCATACTGTTTAGTCATTGAATTCAATGTATAACCAGTATGCAGTAAGCTCCTAATCTCCCTCTAGTGGTGGCTACATGCAATTCAAAATTCTTACTTTTAAAGGACGAGTGTCACGAAAAAAAAAATTTGGATATCAATTTGCATTTAGTGTTTTATTATAAAAGCTTTTATTTATTTGTGTGTTTGTGTTTTACTTTTTTATTTTTTCTAACTTTTACTTCTCTATGGGGCTGCCATTTTGTTTTTCATCTCTGTATGTGTCGATTAACGACACATACTGAGATGGAATACGGCAGCTACAGTGCATAGGAGTCAATGAACGGGAGCCGTTCCATTGACTTTGCTCTATGGCTCTGTACTGCGCAGACGCAGGTCAGAGTCACACAGCAGAGAAGCTGTTTGCAGGGAGAGAGCAGGCACCATATTGAAGACCAGCTGCACTGCAGGTAAGATGTGTGTCTCCGTCTGTCCCACTCTATCTCACAGACCCCCGCTCTTGTGACCCCCGACGGGCCCACCCACCTGACGCCCCCGACGGCCCCCCCACCCGACAACCCCCCCCGATGCCCCCCCATAACGCCCCCCCCCCCCCGACGCCCCCCCCTGACGCCCCCCCCCCTTTTGTATGAAGGACACATGATGAAACTGTACTGGGAAAGCCCTGAACGATAAATCTCTAGTTGTGCTGAGACTGTTTGGGGATGTGACTAATAAACCTCTCAGTCTCAGCACAATTAGAGAGATTTATCATTCAGGGGTCTGGGAAAGCTGGGTGACCACCATTACCCCCTCCTACTGGAGTGTGTTTGGGGATGTGACTAATGAACCTCTCACACTCCAGTAGGAGGGGCAATGGTGGTCACCCAGCTTTCCCAGACCCCTGAATGATAAATCTCTCTAGTTGTGCTGAGACTGAGAGGTTCATTAGTCACACCCCCAAACAGTCTCAGCACAACTAGAGAGATTTATCGTTCAAGGGTCTAGGAAAGTTGGGTGACCACCATTACCCCTCCTAGTGGAGTGTGAGATTCATTAGTCACATCCCCAAACACACTCCAGTAGGAGGGGTAATGGTGGTCACCCAGCTTTCCCAGACCCCTGAACGATAAATCTCTCTAGTTGTGCTTAGACTGAGAGGTTCATTAGTCACATTCCCAAACAGTCTCAGCACAACTAGAGAGATTTACCGTTCAAGGGTCTAGGAAAGTTGGGTGACCACCATTACCCCTCCTACTGGAGTGTGAGAGGTTCATTAGTCACATCCCTAAACACTCCAGTATGAGCGGTAATGGTGGTCACCCAGCTTTCCCAGATGCAGATATAACCAGGAAAGGGCTGGATGGACGGGCTGAGGGTGAATAGGGTTTTTGGTGACCCCCTCTGTCATGTGATCGGACCTAGGTTACCGGTTCATCAGACGGGGTTCATGTGACTATAAATCTGTCCATAACAAGAGACAGTGCACTCAGGACAAGCCCTGCCCTCATGCCGTAGTTGTGTGGTTCTGTCTGCAGTGATGGCGGTGGGTGGCTCTGACACCCGCCTCCCCCGTCTGGTCATATCAGGTCAGAAGGGGTGTCCGGATTGGAGACACAGCGCCGCACCTGCCCTCAGGTTGTGTCTGGTATTGCAGTTCACCTCCATTGAAGTGAATAGGACAGAGCTGTAATACCACATACGACCTGAGGACAGGTGCAGCGCCATGTTTTCCTGGACGACCCCTTTAAGACTTTTCCCGTGTGTGTGTGTGGCAGAGCGGTGTGTGCACGGGCGCCGCTGATACTTCATAGCCGCTTATCAGCTGTTTTGAAGAATCAGCGGCGAGCACCCCCCCCCACACACACACACACACAAATCCCCCCCAAACACGCAAAATCAAGTGTAATCAAGCGTTTTTTTAGGTGTTTTTTTGCACTTAAAATGTGCAAAAAAAAAACATGTCAAATACACGGCGTGTGAACCGGTCAACTGAAAAGTCATTCACTTCACTTTCATCATTCTAAGGCTGGGTTCACACAACCTATTTTCAGGCGTAAACGAGGCGTTTTACGCCTCGATTTACGCCTAAAAAGATGGCTCCAATACGTCGGCAAACATCTGCCCATTCATTTGAATGGGTTTGCCGACGTACTGTGCCGACGACCTGTAATTTTACGCGTAGCTGTCAAAAAACGGCGCGTAAAATAACAGCCTCGGCAAAGAAGTGCAGGACACTTCTTGGGACGTAATTTGAGCCGTTTTTCATTGAATTCAATGAAGAACAGCTCCAAATTACGGCCGTAATTGACGCCTCGCAAAACGCGAGTACGAGCAATTACGTCTGAAATGACGGAGCTGTTTTCTCCTGAAAACAGCTCCGTCATTTCAGACGTAAATGCAGTTAGCGTGTGCACATACCCTAAGGGTATGTTCACACACAATGTTTTCAGCTGAAAAATCGGAAGCAGAACGCCTACAAGCATCTGCCCATTGGTTTCAATGGGAAATACGGCGTTCTGTTCCGACAGGGCGTTTTTTACGTGGTAGTTTTCCAAAAACGGCACGTAAAAAGACGCCCGACCAAAATGAAGTGCACATCACTTCTTGGGACGTTTTTGGAGCCGTTTTTCATTGACTTTATAGAAAAACAGCTCCAAAAACGGCCGTTAAAAAACGTGAGTTTGATTAAAAAATGGCTGAAAAACAGGAGCTGTTTTCCCTTTGTTTAGTGAGCGTGTGAACATACCCTTAGCCTTTTGGTGTGTCCTATAACTTCTTCCAGCTGCAGAATCACACCCAATATGGCTGCCGGACACTGCTTAGCAATTTGAAGACACCTTTTCCTGGCTTGTGAGAGGGGGGGTGAGGTTCCCTTCCACATTTACAGCAGCTGTGAGTCAGGTTGCTTTGCCTTATTCACCTTGCTGTAATTCTGGGAAGTGCTCCCCCCTGGTGGCCAACATTGGAAAACATGTCAAATTATTATTTAATTTGTAATACTTTCCACCATATGGAAGAAAAAAAAATACAGCAAAAAACTTAAAAAATATAATAGAAATAAGTAACAACACTTAAAAAAAAGGTTTAATTTGTGACACATTCCCTTTAAATTATGTCTATACAGGGAATTTGGAAATCAGTATCAGAAAAATAGAGCTGCGGCCAAAATAAAGATACATTAAGGAATTAATCAGCACTAAAATTTTAACCTATAAAAATAAATGGCGTTCCATGTGGACATGGTCCTGCCTTTATGGTCCTGAATTGACTTTATCTAAAATGTGATCCATTGGCAAGCCACCTATTATTGTCTCCTACCTTAAACTATTTGCTTCCTAGTATTTCCAATACTTATAAAAGGTATTGAGAACACAATATGTTTACCAGCGAGAATTTGTCAGCAAGTAAGCACAAAACTTATTTCATTGTGTTTCAAAAGAATGCCAGTCAGTGTTTTTTCCCTTGACTTTCTGACCCAGTTGTCACCACGGTGTTAATTAATCTTGCACTTTATATTTTGAAGCTTTGTTTGTTGGCATGGAATGGAGGTAATGTATGAATTACAATTAGAACTACATGGTGCAAAAATAAACTGCTAAATAGACCACACATATAAATCCCCTACAGGGTGTAAACTAAAAATAAGGAGGAATTCACACGACAGGGATTCCCGGCCGGGTGCCGGCCGTTCATAAATCGGCCGGCACCCGGCTGCATTAGGAATAATAGACCCCTAATGGGGCTATTCACACGACCGATTTTTTGACGGCCGGGAAAACCGCCCGTCAAAAAATAGGACATGCTCTATTTTCAGCCGGGTGCCCGGCCGCCCGGCTCCCATAGAAGTCTATGGGGCCGGGTAATACACGGCCATCACCGGAATGTGTTCCGAGTGATGGCCGGGTCTACCGTCGCTCGCGCACTCTCTCTCCTCCTCCTCACAGTGCAGAGTGCATGTGAGGAGGAGGATCTTTTATTGCTCTCTGTAGGAGTCGGAATCCCAAATCCCCGGCTGGGGATTGGGGATTCCGCTACAGGAGAAGTGAGTGACTACACTGTCCATATATGGACACAGCGAAGTCACGCACTTCTGCAGCGGAATCCCCGACTCTATGGCCGGGGATGCCGCTACAGGAGAAGTGAGTGACTACACTGTCCATATATGGACACAGCGAAGTCACTCACTTCTGCAGCGGAATCCCCGACTCTATGGCCGGGGATTCCACTACAGGAGAAGTGAGTGACTACACTGTCCATATATGGACACAGCGAAGTCACTCACTTCTGCAGCGGAATCCCCGACTCTATGGCCGGGGATTCCGCTACAGGAGAAGTGAGTGACTACACTGTCCATATATGGACACAGCGAAGTCACTCACTTCTGCAGCGGAATCCCCGACTCTATGGCCGGGGATTCCGCTACAGGAGAAGTGAGTGACTACACTGTCCATATATGGACACAGCGAAGTCACGCACTTCTGCAGCGGAATCCCCGACTCTATGGCCGGGGATTCCGCTACAGGAGAAGTGAGTGACTACACTGTCCATATATGGACACAGCGAAGTCACGCACTTCTGCAGCGGAATCCCCGACTCTATGGCCGGGGATGCCGCTACAGGAGAAGTGAGTGACTACACTGTCCATATATGGACACAGCGAAGTGACTCACTTCTGCAGCGGAATCCCCGACTCTATGGCCGGGGATTCCGCTACAGGAGAAGTGAGTGACTACACTGTCCATATATGGACACAGCGAAGTCACTCACTTCTGCAGCGAAATCCCCGACTCTATGGCCGGGGATTCCGCTACAGGAGAAGTGAGTGACTACACTGTCCATATATGGACACAGTGACGTCACTCACTTCTGAAGCGGAATTCCCGACCTGTGGCAGGGAATTCCTCTTCAGGAGAAGTCAGTGACTACACTGTCCATATATGGACATTGAAGTCAGTGACTTCTCCTGGAAGGGGGGGGGGATGGGTGCAACCTACAGGGGACTGTGTGGCATCACCTACAGGGGGCAGGGTGGCATCACCTACAGGTGGCAGGGTGGGTGGCATCACCTACAGGGGGCAGGGTGGGTGGCATCACCTACAGAGGGCAGGGTGGGTGGCATCGCCTACAGGGGGCAGGGTGGCATCGCCTACAGGGGGCAGGGTGGCATCGCCTACAGGGGGCTGTGTGGCATCGCCTACAGGGGGCTGTGTGGCATCGCCTACAGGGGGCTGTGTGGCATCGCCTACAGGGGGCTGTGTGGCATCGCCTACAGGGGGCAGGGTGGCATCGCCTACAGGGGGCAGGGTGGCATCACCAACAGGCGGCTGTGTGGCATCACCTACAGGGGGCTGGGTGGCATTACCTACAGGGGGCTGGGTGGCATTACCTGCAGGGGGCTGGGTGGCATTACCTACAGGGGGCTGTGTGGCATCACCAACACGGGGCTGGGTGGCATTACCTACCAGGGGGGCTGTGGCATTATCTACAAAGGGCTGTGTGTGGCAACAAATTTAAATGAAATTCATCCGATTTTAAAACGGACAGGGAAAAAAACGGATGCAAATCGGGTCCAAATCGGCCGGAAAAAACGGCAACTCGGCCCGGAACGGAATCGGAATGGATGCAAATCGGATGCAAACCGGCCGGGAAAATCGGCCAAAAACGGCCGATTTTCCCGACCGACACTCGGACCTTGTCGTGTGAATGAGGCCTAAGGCGGAATTCACACGACAGGGATTCCCGGCCGGGTGCCGGCCGTTCATAAATCGGCCGGCACCCGGCTGCATTAGGAATAATAGACCCCTAATGGGGCTATTCACACGACCGATTTTTTGACGGCCGGGAAAACCGCCCGTCAAAAAATAGGACATGCTCTATTTTCAGCCGGGTGCCCGGCCGCCCGGCTCCCATAGAAGTCTATGGGGCCGGGTAATACACGGCCATCACCGGAATGTGTTCCGAGTGATGGCCGGGTCTACCGTCGCTCGCGCACTCTCTCTCCTCCTCCTCACAGTGCAGAGTGCATGTGAGGAGGAGGATATTTTATTGCTCGCTGTAGGAGTCGGAATCCCCAATCCCCGGCTGGGGATTGGGGATTCCGCTACAGGAGAAGTGAGTGACTACACTGTCCATATATGGACACAGCGAAGTCACGCACTTCTGCAGCGGAATCCCCGACTCTATGGCCGGGGATTCCACTACAGGAGAAGTGAGTGACTACACTGTCCATATATGGACACAGCGAAGTCACTCACTTCTGCAGCGGAATCCCCGACTCTATGGCCGGGGATTCCGCTACAGGAGAAGTGAGTGACTACACTGTCCATATATGGACACAGCGAAGTCACTCACTTCTGCAGCGGAATCCCCGACTCTATGGCCGGGGATTCCGCTACAGGAGAAGTGAGTGACTACACTGTCCATATATGGACACAGCGAAGTCACGCACTTCTGCAGCGGAATCCCCGACTCTATGGCCGGGAATGCCGCTACAGGAGAAGTGAGTGACTACACTGTCCATATATGGACACAGCGAAGTCACTCACTTCTGCAGCGGAATCCCCGACTCTATGGCCGGGGATTCCACTACAGGAGAAGTGAGTGACTACACTGTCCATATATGGACACAGCGAAGTCACTCACTTCTGCAGCGGAATCCCCGACTCTATGGCCGGGGATTCCGCTACAGGAGAAGTGAGTGACTACACTGTCCATATATGGACACAGCGAAGTCACTCACTTCTGCAGCGGAATCCCCGACTCTATGGCCGGGGATTCCGCTACAGGAGAAGTGAGTGACTACACTGTCCATATATGGACACAGCGAAGTCACGCACTTCTGCAGCGGAATCCCCGACTCTATGGCCGGGGATTCCGCTACAGGAGAAGTGAGTGACTACACTGTCCATATATGGACACAGCGAAGTCACGCACTTCTGCAGCGGAATCCCCGACTCTATGGCCGGGGATGCCGCTACAGGAGAAGTGAGTGACTACACTGTCCATATATGGACACAGCGAAGTGACTCACTTCTGCAGCGGAATCCCCGACTCTATGGCCGGGGATTCCGCTACAGGAGAAGTGAGTGACTACACTGTCCATATATGGACACAGCGAAGTCACTCACTTCTGCAGCGAAATCCCCGACTCTATGGCCGGGGATTCCGCTACAGGAGAAGTGAGTGACTACACTGTCCATATATGGACACAGTGACGTCACTCACTTCTGAAGCGGAATTCCCGACCTGTGGCAGGGAATTCCTCTTCAGGAGAAGTCAGTGACTACACTGTCCATATATGGACATTGAAGTCAGTGACTTCTCCTGGAAGGGGGGGGGGGGATGGGTGCAACCTACAGGGGACTGTGTGGCATCACCTACAGGGGGCAGGGTGGCATCACCTACAGGTGGCAGGGTGGGTGGCATCACCTACAGGGGGCAGGGTGGGTGGCATCACCTACAGAGGGCAGGGTGGGTGGCATCGCCTACAGGGGGCAGGTGGCATCGCCTACAGGGGGCAGGGTGGCATCGCCTACAGGGGGCAGGGTGGCATCGCCTACAGGGGGCTGTGTGGCATCGCCTACAGGGGGCTGTGTGGCATCGCCTACAGGGGGCTGTGTGGCATCGCCTACAGGGGGCAGGGTGGCATCGCCTACAGGGGGCAGGGTGGCATCACCAACAGGGGGCTGTGTGGTATCACCTACAGGGGGCTGGGTGGCATTACCTACAGGGGGCTGGGTGGCATTACCTGCAGGGGGCTGGGTGGCATTACCTACAGGGGCCTGTGTGGCATCACCAACACGGGGCTGGGTGGCATTACCTACCAGGGGGGCTGTGGCATTATCTACAAAGGGCTGTGTGTGGCAACAAATTTAAATGAAATTCATCCGATTTTAAAACGGACAGGGAAAAAAACGGATGCAAATCGGGTCCAAATCGGCTGGAAAAAACGGCAACTCGGCCCGGAACGGAATCGGAACGGATGCAAATCGGATGCAAACCGGCCGGGAAAATCGGCCAAAAACGGCCGATTTTCCCGGCCGACACTCGGACCCTGTCGTGTGAATGAGGCCTAAGGGAAAAAGTGTCTGCATTGTGAAATGTAAGCATTGTTCCAAAATGTTCTCCTGCAGCAATAGTTGTGGCCGTAATAGTTGTAGATAATAAAATAATATATAATAGGGTAGACACCATCTGGTGCACATATAAAAAAATATATAAAAAACTAACAAACAGTAATCAACAGGAGAATAGGGTCTATAACAATGCCCGGGGGACATATGGGTGCCTATGGATAACCGGCATTAACACCTTATAGTCTACTCTGGCAGTATTGGGTTCCCATCAGTAGTCTATGGCAATAGTCTCCAACTTGCAGCTGTCAAGCTGTTGCAAAACTACATGACAGCTGGAAAGCCACAGATTAGAATCAGTGGTCTATGGGATTCAAGGAATTGAATGTTAGGCAGAGGAACAAATGATAGGGTTATTGTAGTATATGTAGGATAATGTTTCCTATGAGGAAGATGTACAGATGTAGCCAAGTTTATATTGACAAAAGTCAATGAAAACTCATTGAAAAAGACAAGCTAAGGGTTCTTGACACTGTGTGTTTAATGTGTTAGGAGTCAAGATAAACTTGGCTACATCTGTATATGGGGAAACATTTCAAAGATAACAATATGGTTTCTATGTTAATGATTGTGAACATAAGCTAGCAAGAAAAGATGACTATCTATGACAAATATAATGCAAATGACATCATAATTATATCTTAACAGAGGCCATGATGACAATATAATAATTATCAATACACTGACATCATCAGATGGCATGATAAAGGTTGTCATGATTATGATGACATCATAGTTGTTGCCATGACAAACCTGACATCATTATGGCTACCAAGGATTGCTCTGACATGAGTGGTTTCTATGACAATGATGACATCACATGATCATGGCAATGGTGACCGCATAATGGGTGCCAATGAATTGTTGGCATAATGATCGCCCATGGCAATGATGGTGACATAATAATGACTTGGCAGCCATGTCATAGTAGCCAAGACAACATTTACATCATAAATATTGATCATGTCAAAAATGACAACAATTTAAGGATATTTTTTTATGACAATGATAAAATGTTAATTTTTGACAAACAATGACATCATAAGTGATACTATGCAGAAATCATAATGGTTTCAAAGGCAATTATAAAATGTCATGTCTGCATTGGCAAAGCTAATGTCCTAATATGTACCATGACAACAATGACATCTTAATAGTAACAATGAAAAAAATGCTGATACAATTATGATGAACACGACAACATTAACATCATAATGGTTTCCATGGTTACATGATCATCAAATAAATAAAAACTGGGTATGATTGCCCCTATTATAAGGATAGCCCATTATTACAATGATTTGCAGGACAGTGATTACATTTTGTCATGATCATCATTATACTTTATGTGTTTATGGAAAAACATTATGTCTCCATTATTATAGCATCTATTATGATGCCACCATCTTAATGGCAATGATGACAAAACAATGGTTGTTCTGTTAACCATGACATCATATTGACGACCTTAAAATTATGACAACATTAAAACTAATATGGTGACCATGGCAATGATAACATCCTAAGGCCAAGTTCACACAGAGTTTTTTTGCAGGTGGAAGTTTGAGGTAGATTTTGACCTGCGTGCACTCTCTTTGCCGCGTTTTTTGTCCACGGCCATTAAGCGCTGCGGGCAAAAATTGACGCAGAAACCGCTTGCTCTGCCCCCCATTGATGTCAATGGGATGTCAGAGATGGAAACGTCAAAAGAAAAAAGACATGACGCTTTTTTCTCCCCGCATGCATTTTTTCCGCTCGCAGGAAATCACCGCCTCCGCCTCTCATTGAAATCAATGGGAGGCGATTTCGGGCGTTTCATTTGGCGCAGTATCCGACGCGGTTTCCGCGTCAAAAACAGTGCCACAAAACTTGGTGTGAACTCTATTATTATATAGGAAGGTCTTCCTTTACCAAATTTTATTTAGCTGCCCCAGTCCTGTACACTGGCCGGGGCATATGCCCCACCAGCCACCCCTAGCTATGCCCCCTGCCTTGGCAACATAACAAGACAATAGCGAACTACCCAATGATGACATTATGACAAACATTTGCGATTATGACATTAGAGTGGCTGCTATGACAACGATGACAATGGAGATCAATTCTTTACACTTATATAAGGACAATATTCACTTTTGAGTTTAAATAAGTTATGTCTAAGCTTGTCTAAAAGAATGACACATTGATTAAAGCTATAAAGTAGATGTGTTACATATGCATGTTACCCTGATGGCAGCATGTTATAGTAGCATGACGCGATTCTAGCTCATATCTTTTTTTTAGGAAAACATGTATGGATAGCACTATGTTACTGTGTGCGATATAATTCCCGGAGTCTGACTCGCTCATCCAAGGTGGAGCTTTCCTACCCACTAGACATGGCTTACCGATAGGGAGATAGCTGTCAATCATGGCTGGATGACGGGATAGTGCACACAGTAACATAATGTTCCTGACCTAATTGTCTGATGATGATGATGATACAGCTCTTGGAATGTACTTGTTGCACCCTATGAAAAAGTAAGCAAAACCGCTCTCCTCCAGAAGTAGGAAACTGTCTCTCTAGTGCCACCTATAGGTGACTACCCTGTCAGTCAATGTCCAGCCCTTTGTAAAGGCTTGAAACACGAAGCAGAAAAACCTATCTGTAGACAGCACTGTTTCTGAGTTATTGCTCCTCATCAGTACAAGGTAGGGTTCTGGTTGGCTGAATCAGATAAGGTAGATAAGGTAGCTGATGGTTGGATGATGGAAGGTTGGATGATGTTGATGATAATGATAGTTAGATGATGGAAGGTCATGATAGACTACCAGTTCTCAGTATTGCCCTATATTGTGCAATATACTTAAACAGTCAATGTTTAATCAGATTTGCAATTTACTTCCCGTTCTAATTCAGTTGCGGAAATACTTTTGAGAAAATGTTTTTATCCCTTTGAACACTATAACACTAAACGGAATTAACCGAATGTGGAAACAAATATATGTCATTTTATGTGTTTATAATGATTAAGTTATATTTTTAAAAAGTGATTGGAAACACAGTAGATACATTAACTCCAGTCTGTGATTGTAGGTGATTGTGATTGTAGATTGAGAAGTGAATCTACCTCCTATCTTTCATAAGAAGTGGTGAAAGATCTATAATTTGGATCATTGCAGGCTTATTCAAAAGTTCAGCACAGAAAATATTTAAGGAGTCTGAATCCTGTATAGATTTTATGTGGCGCTTCTACAGTGTGTCAACAATATGGTGTAATGAAATCTGTCAAAATATAATTCAGCTCAGCTTCTCTGAGAGCAAATACTTGGCGGTTGTTTTTATAACAAATAGAACACAGGTGAAGAACTTAGACGTTGTGTCTCAATGGATTATGCCAGAGGTCTAAAAACAAACTAATACCTAAGTGAATACATAAGTCAAACACTGGAAGGCGGCTTGACACTGAAGACATAAAATTCAAGGAATAAAAAAAAGCAAAACCGCACTACAACACTAAGTAAATCATAGAAGATGAAGAAGACCAGAAAAAGACCTGTAGATACTGTAATCTCATTGTCCATTTTTTTTTATTTCACATATTTTTTAATACCTTTATTATGTATATCACCTTAAATTGGCTTAGTTTTATATATTTTAATGTTGTATTATATTATACTGATTTGTCAGCTAGTATGTGGTTTACCAGTTCAGCCAAAATGTGAGTAATTATTTGTTATTTCCACCTTCCTCAACCCTAACCCCTTAATGGCTACTGTTATGATGGCCGTTAAAGAAGATCTGTCACCACTCCTGACATGTCTCTTTTAGTAAATAATTGTATTCTGGAGCAACTTTTCTTAGAACTCTATGTTGTGCTGATCCCCTGTTATTCCTCCTAGAAATATGTGAATAAATTGACAACTGGGTGTTAACAGTTGGGGGGTGTCCCTACACAGACTGACAATGTCCAATCAGTGCTGACAGAGTGAGACTGTATAAGGACACACCCCTTTGACAAGGGGAATGGTAACATCCAGTTGTCAATGTATTCATAAATTGCTAGGAGGAATAACAGAGAAATAGCACAATGCAGAGTTCTAAGAAAATATATTCTAGAATTGTTGTCTTATGGCGAATACAAGTATTTACTGAATTAGACTTGTTAAGAGAGGTGACGGGTCTCCTTCAAGAGAATTTGTTTTGCAGAGTCATACCAATATGGCGCTCCACAGAATTGTGTTACCGCAGGTTGGTTGCCCAGCTATCAGAGATAAGTGGATGCCTTGTTAATTTTATCTTAAACTATACATAGAGAGCACTGTGTAAACAATAAAGGAGGAGCAGCTTCAAGACCAATTCTCCCTGCCAATAATTTAAGAAAGAAAACCAGTACTTGTACTGTACCTGTATGGGGGTTTTTGTGCGAGTCTATGTACATTTTCAGTATTCACTGACTTCTATATGGCATCTGATGGTGCATGGCATGATTTATTTGTATATGGCGGCACACAGAATGCATACAAAAACACATCTGTACAAAAACGAAAATCACATGAAGGTACAGAAACCGCCACAGGATAACATTACCACCGTATCACGGCTCTGTACTGGTATGGAGCTATAATTCTACCATATTTAGGAAGTCCAATGGTGATAACCCTACTTTCTATTTCTTGTACTTGAAAGAATGACATCCCTCTTGCTTTAATCTCCTTTACTTCTCTCCACTTCTTCCCATATGTACTTTGAACTCATGACTCTATCAGTTATCGGTATTAAAATATGTTCTCTACTTCCTGCAATATAAAAGTGGCTTTCCAATAAAGACATCTTAATATTAGACCTTCCAATGCCTTAATTTAATTAATGTCCAATTGTATAGAAGAATTATATCAACTGCTGATGGATATAAACTGAAACATTGTGGTACAACCTTAGCACAACCTTACAGACTAATCCCTCGTTTAATGTACTGCCTATCTCCTTCTTTACATAATATAGTTGTACCAGGGGATAGGATGTAATTAAACCCTCTATTTCATTCAGCAGGAGAATCCCTGTCACTTTAATTGATACTCGGTCTAAGTAATATTGATTTGATAAAAGCAAATCCATTTCTCTTCCACCAATTAAAACATTTAAATAGGCTCCATCTCATTTTTGATGAACGCACATAAAACTCCTGTCCGCTCCTCCGCACCATCAATACCAATCGTTAATAAATGAGTTAGTGTCCATTTGCATTGATACCTCTTTTGTCTTGACATCATCTCTTTCTGATGTGGGGATTCAGGGCACATTGTCAGGTAACAAACATTTAAGCAAAATGGCATCATTAAAGCCGGAGACTTTAACTAGTACCAAGGAGGTTTCCGTTACTGGAAAACCTTTTAAGAATAGGAAGATTCTCTTAAGGCTTGAGTAGTTTCTTCTGGTAAACCCAAAAAAAGATTTTAAAGTCTTGTGTTCCCTCTAATATCATGAACGTGGATATTGTACATAAGTTTTTGTTATTGCAAAGTCAGATGGAAAATATGTGAGATTCCAAACGTTACTTATAGTAGAGTAGAGGGAAATGAAGTATAAGAGAGAAGAAAAAAATCGAAAAAGAAAAAAATCTTATCTTTTACAGACACGGCGATACCAATTATGTTTATTTTTCTCATTACTTTAGGGGGAAAATGGGAAAAGTTTTTATTTAACTTTTAATATTTTTTATTTTTGTACAATATATTACTTTTTTTTACCTTTTTTTTTTTTAACAAGCGTTTGTTTGATCACCTGCACAATATACTGCATTTTTTATGTATTGGAGTATAATGTGTTTTTTACCGACTTTGGCAGGCTTTCATTAGGCCCTCCTGGTTGCCATGACAACCATAGACATTCCACAATTGCAGGAGTCGATGAATTTATGTAGGGTGCCTCCCTTTTTCCAACGGCTTAGATGTCGCAGTCATTATTGAACGCAGTATCTAGTTGGTTAAATAGCCAGGATCGGAGTTACCTCCATTCCCAGCCGTTACAGTGAAGTGTGGGCTTTAACATACAGCTGAGGCAACACCCGCTGAGTATGGAGCGGCCTTTGCCTGCAAGCCTGCTGTATACTCCCCCTTCCTGGCCATGACATAGTTACGTCAAATATCGGGAAGGGGTTCAAATCTTTTAACATCATGTTGTTTTTATGTCTAACATTATTACAGGGCTCCAAATCCTCTGAATAGACATAGAGGTAAATAATAAAATTCTGCCTACTTTAGCCACCACTAGAGGGAGCTCAGCATCTTACTGTATACTGTGTATCCATCAAACTAAATAATAAATAGATAAAAGCATATATAAGGAGATGAGGTCCCAGGCTTGGAGCCTGGCTGGTTATATATCCAGGAATGGGGTCTTTGACTGGTATTATATGAAGACCTTTTGGTTATATGTGACTACCACACTGGCACTCTATGGGGAGCTAAGTGGTTGGTCCTGTTTAGTGGGACACCTTGATTCACAGTATTTAGGGGGAACTGTGGCTGGCACTGATTATACAGTCAAAGGTATGTGGGCCTTATAACTGACATTGTAGGGAGGCTCTGTGACTAGCACTATATGGAGGGGGCTATGTTATTTTTCTCTATGCTAGTGCTATGTTGCTATAGAAACAAGGTGCGTAACTGCTACAGGGCCTATGTGTGAAGGTACCTGGCACTGAACTTCTTCCAAGCTTGCCGAGATAGTGTCATATCAATTGCCTGCAGCCACATATAGGGGGAGCTTACTGACTACAGATTTATGTAGCTCCCAATTTGTTAAGATTGCCAGTCCATAGAAATCTGAGACAATTTCCCACTGTCTGTAAAAAACAATGAGGCATCCACAATTTTTTTTAAGATGAGGGAGTTTGTGCAGATTATTGTGATTGCAATTTTCATGATTTTACTGTTCACAGCAAATTTGATAATGTTTTCATATTAGAATTCCAGGCTATAAACATTATTACTTATAATCTTTTTTATTAATTTTTGGTTTTCTAATTTGTTTATAAAAAAATATTGACTGTCCGTGATTTTCTGGTTTAAGTTGTCCATAAATCAGACATAGATATGGTTAGCTACCCTGCATTTAGTTCAATACTAGCTGTATAAATCCTTATTTTAGTTAGCTCCCCCCAGTGGTGGCTGATTGCAGTCAGAATTATATAATTTATCAAGCCAGAAAAACAGAGCTCCCAAATACAGATATATTATGAAATTTCTCAACTTTATATTGTATTCAAATTCCAATTTCCTTGGGCGTTTCAGAGTAGAGACAGCAATTATTAACAACAGGAGGTCGAAATCCAGACTATAAATTGGCAAAGAGTTTATCAGATTACATACTTATCACTCGCCTCTATGGCATTTTCCTCCCATTCACGGTACCTCTGAATTGCACTTCATCTTGACATTTTAATATGGAACTTGTACTTCATTTTTATGTGTTTTGATGCACTTTTCTCAAGAATACACTGGAAGGAAAAAGCAGTAAATGATCAATTTCATAATGCATCATGTTGCTTTTCACATATGTGACCATCATCTATCTATTCAAAGAATAGGCAGCACTCCACGTCTTGGTATCAAAAAAAGTGAAAAAGCTTTCATTCACCCATATGGCAAAGTGCAACGTTTCAGTCCCAATCCGGACCTTTCTCAAGCAGTTCCAACAATGTGTAACATGAGTGTAAAGGATCTGCCAGGCACAGCTTCGGGGTTAACTCCCAGAACTAATCAGTCAGCACCTGAGAATACATCCCTGAGACTGACTCCTGCTTCCACCACTCAGGCTGGCAGGCTTAGGAGTGGGAGAGCCTATCGTAACCTGGCCAGACTCAGCTAGCTCCCGCCCTCGGTCTATTTAAGCCTGCACTTCCTGTCCCTCGGTGCTTCCTGTCCCTCTTGAACCCCACCTCAAGTTGCCCGACCGGTTCTCAGGGGACTGGAGGGCTTTTCTCTCCTTTCGGGAGAGTTGTAGGCTTTACTTTTGTTTAAAGCCTCATTCCTCAGGTTCTGAGAGCCAGCGGGTGGGTATAATTATGTCCCGGCTCCAGGAAGGGCCCCAAGAGTGGGCCTTCTCCTTGGCTCCTGACGCCCCTGAACTTTCCTCCGTTGATTGTTTCTTTTCTTCTCTCAGACTTATTTATGACGAGACTGACAGGACTGCCTTTGCCGAGAGTCAGCTGGTGACCTTATGTCAGGGTAAGAGACCTGTTGAGGAGTATTGTTCTGACTTTCGGAAGTGGTGCGTAGCTTCTTGGTGGAATGACCCTGCCTTAAGGTGACAGTTTAGGTTGGGTCTGTCGAATGCCCTGAAAGACCTGCTAGTTAGCTATCCCTCTTCTGACTCCCTAGACCAGGTTATGGCTTTAGCGGTACGACTTGACCGACGTCTTAGGGAACGACAACGTGAACGTTTATGTGTTTTCTCCTCCGACTCCCCCATGATGCCTCCCGAAGCTCCATTGCTTCGTTCCTCCCCGAAAGATTCAGAGATAACTATGCAACTCGGGGCCTCCGTGTCCCCCCAACAACGTAGAGAATTCTGCAGGAAGAATGCTCTCTGCTTCTACTGTGGGGACGACAAGCATCAAGTGAACAACTGTCCTAAGCGTAAGATTGCAGCCAGAGAACTTCCGCGTCTAAGTGATCATCGGGGAGGTCACTTGGGCGCACAGGTATTTCCCGTAAATATGAAACGTACTAAGATCTTGCTTCCCTTTCAGGTCTCTTTTGGTGGTAGGTCTGCTACCGGCAGTGCCTTCGTGGATTCAGGGTCCTCTACTAATATCATGTCTGTGGAATTTGCTATGTCCCTTGCTATGCCTCTGATTGATTTGCCTAAACCTGTCCCGGTAGTGGGTATCGACTCCACTCCTCTTGCTAATGGTTATTTTACACAGCATACCCCTGTTTTTGAACTCCTTGTTGGCTCCATGCATTTGGAGCAATGCTCTGTACTGTTGATGCAGGGATTATCGTACGATTTGGTTTTAGGCCTTCCCTGGTTGCAGTTGCATAATCCCACGTTTGACTGGAATACTGGGGAGCTAACCAAATGGGGTAATGAATGTTGTACGTCATGTTTTTCTGTTAATTCTATTTCTCCCCCTAAGGAGGCGGATACGCTACCCGAGTTTGTTCAGGACTTCGCTGATGTTTTCTCTAGGGAGGCCTCCGAAGTGTTACCTCCTCATAGAGAATATGATTGCGCTATCGAATTGGTACCAGGAGCTAAACTCCCTAAGGGTAGGATATTTAATCTTTCTTGTCCCGAACGTGAAGCTATGAGAGTGTATATCCAGGAATCCCTGGCCAAGGGTTACATTCGTCCCTCTTCTTCTCCGGTAGGTGCTGGCTTCTTCTTCGTGGGGAAGAAGGATGGTGGTCTTAGGCCATGCATTGACTACCGTAGCCTGAATAAGGTCACGGTAAGGAACCAGTATCCCCTTCCTTTGATTCCTGATCTCTTTAATCAGGTTCAGGGGGCCCAATGGTTTTCTAAACTGGATCTACGGGGGGCGTATAACCTTATTCGCATCAAAGAGGGGGATGAGTGGAAGACTGCGTTTAACACGCCCGAAGGCCATTTTGAATACCTCGTCATGCCCTTTGGGTTGTGTAATGCCCCTGCGGTCTTCCAGAATTTCATAAATGAGATTTTGAGAAATTACCTGGGGATTTTTCTGGTAGTGTACCTTGATGACATACTGGTGTTTTCCAAGGACTGGTCCTCCCACATTGAGCATGTCAGGAAGGTGCTCCAGGTCCTTCGGGAAAACAAGCTGTTTGCCAAAACCGAAAAATGTGTGTTTGGGGTACAGGAGATTCCATTTTTGGGTCAAATCCTCACTCCTCATGAATTCCGCATGGACCCCGCCAAGGTTCAGGCTGTGGCGGAATGGGTCCAACCTGCCTCCCTGAAGGCGTTACAGTGTTTTTTGGGGTTCGCTAATTATTACAGGAGATTTATTGCTAACTTCTCGGTCATCGCTAAGCCCCTTACGGACCTCACTCGCAAAGGTGCTGTTCTCCTCCACTGGCCTCCTGAGGCTGTCCAGGCTTTTGAGGTCCTTAAGAAGTGCTTTGTCTCGGCCCCGGTGCTGGTTCAGCCCAACCAAATGGAGCCATTTATCGTGGAAGTTGACGCATCTGAGGTGGGAGTGGGGGCTGTCTTGTCCCAGGGTACCAGGTCCCTCACCCATCTCCGCCCCTGTGCGTACTTCTCCAGGAAGTTTTCGCCAACTGAAAGTAACTATGATATTGGCAACCGCGAACTCTTAGCCATTAAATGGGCATTTGAAGAGTGGCGCCACTTCCTGGAGGGGGCTAGGCACCAGGTAACGGTCCTTACCGACCACAAGAATCTGGTTTTCCTAGAATCTGCCCGGAGGCTAAACCCGAGACAAGCTCGATGGGCGTTATTTTTTACCAGATTCAATTTTTTGGTTACCTATAGGGCTGGGTCTAAAAATATTAAGGCTGATGCACTGTCGCGTAGCTTCATGGCTAGCCCTCCTTCGGAGGAAGATCCTGCTTGTATTTTGCCTCCAGGTATAATCATTTCCTCGATCGATTCTGATTTAGTCTCTGATATTGCTGCTGATCAAGGTGCAGCTCCCAGGAACCTTCCTGAGAACAAGCTGTTTGTTCCCCTGCAATTCCGGCTAAGGGTACTTAGGGAAAATCATGACTCCGCACTATCTGGCCATCCAGGCATCCTGGGTACCAAACACCTCATTACCAGAAATTATTCGTGGCCTGGGTTGCCTAAAGACGTTAAGGCCTACGTCGCCGCTTGTGAGGTTTGTGCTAGGTCCAAGACTCCCAGGTCCCGACCAGCGGGCTTACTGTTTTCGTTGCCCATTCCCCAGAGACCTTGGACACATATCTCCATGGATTTTATCACCGATTTGCCTCCATCCCAAGGCAAGTCGGTGGTGTGGGTGGTGGTGGACCGCTTCAGTAAGATGTGCCACTTTGTGCCCCTCAAGAAACTACCCAACGCCAAAACGTTGGCTACCTTGTTTGTCAAACACATCCTGCGTCTCCATGGCGTCCCTGTCAATATTGTTTCGGACAGAGGGGTACAATTTGTTTCATTGTTTTGGAGAGCCTTCTGTATGAAGTTGGGGATTGATCTGTCCTTCTCCTCTGCCTTCCATCCTGAAACCAATGGCCAAACGGAGAGGACTAATCAATCTCTAGAACAATACTTAAGGTGTTTTGTCTCTGACTGTCAATTTGATTGGGTCTCTTTCATTCCCCTCGCCGAATTTTCCCTTAATAACCGGGTCAGTAACTCGTCAGGGGTCTCTCCTTTTTTTTGTAATTTTGGGTTTAATCCACGGTTCTCCTCCGTTTCACCTGGTAGTTCCAACAATTCCGAGGTAGAGGTCGTTCATCGGGAACTGTGCACAGTCTGGGCCCAGGTTCAGAAAAACCTAGAGGTGTCCCAGAGTGTACAAAAAACTCAGGCTGATAAAAAACATTCTGCTAACCCCCTGTTTATGGTCGGGGATCTGGTGTGGTTGTCGTCTAGGAACTTGCGTCTCAAGGTTCCGTCCAAGAAGTTTGCTCCCCGGTTTATTGGGCCGTATAAGGTAATTGAGGTCCTCAATCCTGTCTCCTTCCGGCTGGAGTTACCCCCGTCTTTTCGGATACACGACGTGTTTCATGCCTCCCTCCTCAAACGCTGCTCCCCGTCCTTGGCTCCCTCGAGGAGACCTCCTGTTCCCATCCTCACCCCTGAGGGGGTGGAATTCGAGGTGGCCAGGATTGTGGACAGCAAGATGGTCCAAGGCTCCCTCCAGTACCTGGTCCATTGGAGAGGATACGGGCCCGAGGAGAGGACTTGGGTACCTGCCCGGGATGTTCACGCTGGGGTATTGGTCAGGAGGTTCCACCTGCGTTTCCCCAGTAAGCCAGGTCCACTTAGAAAGGGTCCGGTGGCCCCTCATAAAAGGGGGGGGTACTGTAAAGGATCTGCCAGGCACAGCTTCGGGGTTAACTCCCAGAACTAATCAGTCAGCACCTGAGAATACATCCCTGAGACTGACTCCTGCTTCCACCACTCAGGCTGGCAGGCTTAGGAGTGGGAGAGCCTATCGTAACCTGGCCAGACTCAGCTAGCTCCCGCCCTCGGTCTATTTAAGCCTGCACTTCCTGTCCCTCGGTGCTTGTGGGTCTTTCCTTGTGGTTTCCTGGCCCAGCTACAGCTCCTGCTATTTTTGATCCTGCTCCATACAGACCCTGGCTTACCGACTACTCTTCTGCTTTTCGTTTTGTACCTCGCACACTCCTGGCTTGACTCGGCTCGTTCACCACTCTGGTTGCTCACGGTGTTGCCGTGGGCAACGGCCCCTTTCCCTTGCTTGTGTTCCTTTGTATGTTTGTCGTGCACTTACTGAGCGCAGGGACCGCCGCCCAGTTGTACCCCGTCGCCTAGGGCGGGTCGTTGCAAGTAGGCAGGGACAGAGTGGCGGGTAGATTAGGGCTCACTTGTCCGTCTCCCTACCCCCTGCCATTACAATGAGGTTTAAATAGGGTTTTCCATAAGATCCCATAATTACATTCGTTAAGTGAATAACATCATAAATAGACATTTCTATAAAATATAAGAGACATGTAGCATTCATCTCTACAGTGGGAAAAAAAAGCGCCAAGTGCAAAGTGACAAACATTTCAGAACTAGTGCATACACTGACCCGTCAGTTCAATGTCCCATCTTTAATTGATCAATCAAATTTTATGCAAACATATGATATAATTTATATTCTAATTAATGTCTCACTATCTGGAGATCCATGACAGTCATAGTTCCTATGTCTCGATGTCTGGATTAGAACAGGTGTGTGGACATGCGCAGTAGGAATAGAAAGACGCCGAGATTCGGCATCGAGACATAGGAACTATGACTGTCGTGGATCTCCAGATAGTGAGACATTAATTAGAATATAAATGATATCATATATTTGCATAAAATTTGTTTGATCAATTAAAGATGGGACATTGAACTGACGGGTCAGTATGTGCACTAGTTCTGAAATGTTTGTCACTATGCACTTGGTGCTTTTTTTTTTCCACTGTAGAGATGTATGCTACATGTCTCTTATATTTTATAGAAATGTCTATTTATGATGTTATTCACTTAACGAATGTAATTATGGGATCTTATGGAACACCCTATTTAAACCTCATGTTACACATTGTTGGAACTGCTTGAGAAAGGTCCGGATTGGGACTGAAACGTTGCACTTTGCCATATGGGTGAATGAAAGCTTTTTCACTTTTTTTGATACCAAGACGGGGAGTGCTGCCTATTCTTTGAAATCCTAAATTCCTTGGGTTATTGGTCATAGTCTGGAGGCTTGCAAACACACATCCTTTAAAAGGCAATTTATCTTACTTGCTGGTGCTGCTCTCTCTTGTATTTTTCATCTATCTATCTATCTATCTATCTATCTATCTATCTATCTATCTATCTATCTATCTATCTATCTATCTATCTATCTATCTATCTATCTATCTATCTATCTTTCCAAAAGAAATCTGATGGACCTATTATAAGTCAATGGGATTCGACAGGATTCATTTGGATCGTTCTGTTTTACAACAGATCTGTCTGTTATAACAGAAGTGATGGCACTCGTGTGACAGAGCCTTATGTTGTTTCAATAAAATTATTTTTATCGACCATGCAAATTGTGTTTTATCACAATTAAAGAGGCTCTGTCACCAGATTTTCAAACCCCTATCTCCTATTGCAGCAGATCGGCGCTGCAATCTAGATTACAGTAACATTTATTTTTTTCAAAAACGAGCATTTTTGGCCAAGTTATGACCATTTTTATATTTATGCAAATGAGCCTTTCTTATGTACAACTGGGCGTGTTTAAAGTTATGTCCAAGTGGGCGTGTATTGTGTGTGTACATCTGGACATTTTTACTTGTTTTACTAGCTGGGCGTTGTGAATGGAAGTGTATGATGCTGACGAATCAGCATCATCCACTTTTTGAAAAAAAAAACACGTTACTGTTATCTACATTGCAGCGCCGATCTGCGGCAATAGGAGATAGGGGTTTGAAAATCAGGTGACAGAGCCTCTTTAAGGAAAAACATCGGCGATTATGGGTAAATAGAAGTATTCGGTTTAGAAATGCAAATCAGTTCACAAATAATAATTAAAAAAAATAATACAAATAATGAGCTTCAAATGTACTCCTTCCTGTGGTCTCTCAATGCCGTACATAGAATAACCTCTAGTTTTTTTTTAAGTAAACCCTTCTGCTTTATTTACGGATCGGAGCCAATTTCTTTGACTGCTGTTGAGCTCCTCTGATTCTGAACAGCAGGAAATATTATTTTCGCACATCCGAGTCCACCGATCTGCTGGTGGCTGCGGTCTGAGTGCTGGTTTTAATATAAGAGCCTACTGGCATTGCTGAGCCAGAAAATTACAGGTTTAACTTTTAGGTATTGTTGGAAGTACAAGCGGAAGAGTCAACTGTGTCCCGAGGTATTCAAGGAAGATTTATATTTACATATATCCGCAGGGAACAGGGAAAATAAATACCAATTACAAGACATAGATAATTGGCAACCTTTTCATATTACAGGACTGGCGCTACGGTCTGTAAATGACCTTACAAATATAACCTTTATGTGAAATGTTTTTACGTATATACATCAAAGTAATTCTATGAATGTGTGTTGTCGCTTCCTGAGCTACTGAGGTTCAAATAAATAATATGAGCATCTTCGTTCTGAAATTCTATGACAAATAAAATGAAGGACAAGGGAAAAATAGAAGGAACAGTGGGGCAGATTTATTAAGAATGGCTTAAAGCTAGAGGTGTTAGGCTGAAGATATTTTCAATGATTTGTCACATTTTGGTGCATGTTAGACTCCGTTCCCTTCTTTGCACCACCTAATATTCCACGCAACAAAACGTACTCGTGATTGATCAATCTGACGCATTTCACCACTTGACAAATCTAAGGCCATATTCTAAATAAGTGACTCGATGTGGTGGGAAATCAATGTTCTTTCTGACTCACACATGAATAAATAAATCCAACAATATATGCCTATATGTGCCAAGAAAATAGGTGCACCAAACGCTAGGACTATGGCGCAAAAACAATAATAATTCTGCCCCAGTGTATTAAAGCAAAAACCTCTACAGTCTGTTCTTAAAATGGTTCAGGTTTGCCGTACACTCATAAGCTCCCTCTAGTGGTGGCTACCGGCAGACAGAATTTCATCATATAACTCTGTGCAGAGAATAAAAAGCGCTGTATCAAAGTCTACACGCTCAAACTTTGCCCTGCTGGGGTTCATAGTGAGAACAAGAAAATTCCTCAGACTCTGAACCCCAGGTTAGTCTGTGCCAACCTAATTAAGGCTATGACTTATTCCTTGAAGTGCAACTCCTAAAATTGGCACAAACTCTGCATTACCAGTGACTATTATAATAAAACCGTGTTTTTGCCTTGCCTATTGTATTCCATACCCCAGAACCAGCCTCATTACATAACCAGTGCTCCTCCAAGTGACATACCCTTTTGGATTTTAACATAGAAATCTCCCAACCTCCAAAGACCTCCAAACTCAATATTAATGGTGCTCCCATAGATAAGAATCGGACTATGTTGTACTGAAAGTGTGTCGGGGAGCCTCGGTTTTGCCAAACAGTGAAAGCCTCATCACATAGACCCCCATGAGTTTTATGAAACCAGCAGAAGACTAAAATAGTTTCCATTCTTTCAGTTTTTAATTATTATCTAATTTTCAGATTATTATGTTTTTTAAAGTAATTAATTATTATTATTATTGTTATTATTTTGATTATTATTAGCAATTTTATTATTATTTTGATTGTTATTATTTTTATTATTATGTTATTATTATTTTATTATTGTTTTTATTATTATTATTATTATATTATTGTTTTTATTATTATTATTATTATTATTATTATTATTTTAGTTCTAATCTTTTCCTCTCTCTCTGAAGCCGGAGTTTATTTTTGCTACCTTCATATAAGGCATAGAATAGTCGGATATGTGAACTTGTTACAAAGTTACCAAAAGAATACTTCATATATCTACATTTTTCCCTGCAGAACTAAATAAATTTTATTGTTTTCTCCCTTTTGTTGAAATCCAGAGGTCGTGTACAGTAGCAGTATTTCTGTGTACAGATAACACCATGTCGCTGTGTGAGTAGATTCCCGGTTTTGATGTTTTTAAAAATGTACTGTTAGAATATTCTCATTAATTCACCCCCTGCAGCACATTCTCTTTGTGGTTTTAAAGAGCTGAACATCTTTACTTCTGGTTCTTTGTTTACTCTTGGTACAATATCTTTAAGCCAGGGAAACTATTATTTCAAATTCACAACCTCCAGATAAATCAATGTATGGTAACATTCAGCACATACAAGTCATTCTACGTTTACAAATACATTTCTTTAACCTATATTTTAGCATTAAAGGGGTTGTATGAAATTAGAAGAAAATAACCTTCTTGTTTTGTGAAACACTCTTGTCCATGGGCTGGTTTTACAGATGACCCCAATAAAGTGAATATAGATTTGTAGCCAAAAAGCACTGTTAAAAGTTTCAAACAAAAAAGGACATTTCAGCCGCAATACCAACCAGTTATACAGGATCAGTGTCGTTGGGCACTAGGGGCACATGTTCTTTAGCTTGGCCACTCGGATCCCTCAGGACCAGTGATCGCCAAATTTAATTGTATTTGGGTCCTCCCTTTCTTAGTACTCCAAATGTCTAGATAGTTTACCAAGGGGTGTTGGTGTACTCTAAGGTACAGGAGGAGGGGGGAGACCCAGGTCTAATTAAATTTGGTGATGGCTGGTGCGGGATCCAGGTCTGGGCAATAAAGATTTGCATTCCAAGATGAAAAGATAGTAAACTTTATTAAGGAGTAATTTGTTTCAGGGTCAAATTGATCCCTTTCGGAGGCTCTATTCCTCAGTTGTCAGTCATCCATTACTTGTTAATAAAGTATTTTGTCTTTGCATCTTTCAAGTGATCCGTGACTCAGTAGGGCATTCTATACCAGTTTTCTGGCTGCAACTCTACATTGTCTTAGCAGACCAGACCTGGATCCTGCATCACTAGATGGCGCTGCAGCTGACACGTTCTCTTTGATGCTCTTAATAGTGCGAGCGCGCCTATTTTAATCTACGTTTTACAAGCTGGTACACAATGCCGTGCCGTGTGTTTTTGTTATGTGAATGTGAATGGAGCGTCATTACCAAATGCATCCAATGAGTGAAAACATTCTTTGAGAAACTGCAGCTGCATCCCCCTCCTCCCCACCTTCTTTTTACTGCTTTACACTAGACAGACTTTTTTGGGGGACTGTGGAGTTTTTTTTAACATTTACAAAGAGCCTGTAGGCAGGGAAGTGGCAACTATTCGTAGCTGGAATATTTCATATTTTCACATATATTATTGGTGTAAGCAGTACGCCTTTAATTTTCTTTTTACATTTTCGAAACACACTATGGGGTTGTGATCTCCTAGAGGCTTCTTTACATTTTTAATTCCGTCTTTTTATTTATACATTTGTTCTAGGTAGACTGCTCAGATCTTAGTAAATGAACCATTGCATGGCAAAGTCAAATTTTCTTTATTTTGTTATCAACAAATGTGATGTAAAAAACGCAGAATTTCTCTTATTTTGCTTGAGTGAAATATTTTCTAGATCATATTGTTGGATGCAAAAGCGAATAACAGGGTTGTAATTTCGAAATAACATATGCACAATTCCATATAGTGATGATAAGACAATAGAGCTGAGGTCTGGCATATGAAATGAAACATATAATGGTATTGTATATAACATCTGCTTAATGAAATGGCCCAAGCATCCACCAAGTGTAAAGCTTAGCCGTGAAAAAGCCGACTTGTCCTTCGGAACATTTCTGCCACTTTTTCATGTAGTAGCCTAATAGTCCGTGTGTTTAATGTTCAATACTGTATAATTGTACAGCCTCTTTCCGTGTTGTATCCCAATCCCCACTCACTCTCATTTTCCTCTGTCTATTGAAATGTTAGTTTCAATTATGGTATTAATTTTCTTTTATTTTGTGACTGATATTTCTATGATTATTATATATAGACAAGTCCATTTTGCACTATGACAACCATATGAATAATTTTCTCCAGGATGTCCATTCAATCATTTGATTTTCGATGTTGCCTTCAGTATAAGTCGTATATTATCCATACATCCTTGTTCTTGGTCATTCTCTTCTCCCCTCTTTTAACTCTTCAGAGCACAATTGTCTTTTCCACTGATCTTCTCATAATATGTCCAATGCAAGCTTTGGTCTGAACTGGTGGAAGGTTCACCTTGATTTGGCCAAGGAACTACTTGTTGTTTTAGTTGTCCATCTTTCTCTCATCTAAATGAAAGGATCAATACTTTTCCCATCCTTCTTAATCTTACCAATGAAAATTTGGTTTAGGGAATGGTTACTTTGATGAAGAGTGGTATTAATAGGTGAACTTCAAAACTTAATTATTGACGTTAAATAAGATGTCTCAAGAGGACAAATATACATTGTTAATAAGCTTGAAAAAAGACCGGTCCATCAAGTCCAACCTTCAATCCAACCGTGTTGATCCAGAGGGGGGAAAAAAACCCTATGAGGTAGATGCTAATTTCCTCATTAGGAGAAAAATTATGGACCTTATAGAGGTGGGTCCTATACTCAGGACGACTTTTTATTAGAAGTAAATAGGGGAGTAAACCTCCAGCTCGCCGATCCTATGTCTGAGCCCAGAGAGTGCACGGATCCTCGTGGCGGCACATGATGAAGATCAAGGCAGAAAAAGAGAAACTTGATCCAGCGATGGGTTTAAAAGTAAGTAATATTTCAACTTTATTCCAAATATATTAAGAAGTCCATATACATAGGGGTGGATGCATCAGATAGCAGGCCTACGCGTTTCAGACAAATCGCTTGTCCTTACTCATGGCGTGTTCATGAGTAAGGACAAGCGATTAGTCTGAAATGCATAGGCCTGCTATCTGATGCATCCACCCCTATGTATATGAACATTTTAATATATTTGGAATAAAGTTGAAATATTACTTCCTTTTAAACCCAGCGCTGGGTCAAGTTTCTCTTTTTCAACTTTTTATTAGCTAGTCTGTAGTGCCGCTATCAGGGCCAGACTGGGACTGAAATTCAGCCTCGGCATTTGAAATCACACAGGCCCATTTGCATATATCATATGGTCACGGCTGTACCTGGTATTACAGCTCAGCCCCATAAAAGGGGTTTTCTGGTTTCAGAAAATCAATGTAATTTTTGTATAATTAAAACTTATACAATTTTACAATATACTTTCTGTATTAATTCCTCACTGTTTTCAAGATCTCTGCTTGTTGTTATTCAGTAAGAACATTCATTGTTTACTTCCATTGTAGACAATACTGTCCACGGTCATGTGCTGGACACACAGGTGAACGGCTCGTTACAGTTACAGTATATGTATCAGAACTGTGTCTTCTAATGATCCCAGCACCTGTGTGTCCATCACATAACCATGGACAGAATTGTATCCACTGGAAGTAACCAATGAATGTCTCTGCTGAATAGCAAGCAAAGTTGGGAGTCTTATATGATCCGTATGAATTGGTTGCTGGCTGTGCTGCTGATATATATATTTTTCTGGGCCTGGAATTCATGAAGGGGCAGCAGCGCTGATTTAGCCCTCTGTTACCGTCACTGTTTTTCCCTGCACAGCGGAATCTCATCCACCAGCTATGCCCTGAACTGCGGCACCGCTGTATTCAAGTGAATGGGGTCATGCTGCAGTTTATTGCACTGCCAGGGGGACGGGGTGCTGCGGTGCAGGGAAAGCCAGTGAAGGGGACACAGTGTTAAATCAGCACTGTGGCCCCTTCATTATCAGGTGGGGGTCCCAAAGGTTGGATCCTTTGCCATCACTTTCAAGATGGTAACACCCCTTTAACACCTCTAAAAGTTCATTGTTAAATGCCCTCTGTGAGGAAAACTACAAATCAGAATATCCTGGGAGTTAAAGTTTCCTATGGAGGGGAAGAGGATGTCAGAAATGTGTAAATGTATTTGCTTCAAATACCTAGTAGTGGAGGGGCACTGGGCAAATATTATCTTCAGACCCCCCTGTCTGGCCCTTGCCCGTAGGTCTTACTATTTCTGACTTTCCTCAGCTGTGTCAACCAATCCCTTGCTGTTACTAAGGACGAAGGATGTGGGAGGGTGGGCGGGCGGGCGACAGCAGTGGCGTACACAGAAATCACAAGGCCCCCCTAGAAGGACATTTTTTTACAAGTACTCTGCTGAATTACTGTGCTGAAATAAGAGTAGTTACAAGGAGGGATTGTGAACATTCCTTGGCAGATCGGGCAAGGCTTCAAATGTTGCATGGGTGGGGAGGTATTTAGTTGTAAAAAAAAAAAAACATGCAATCTGAATATATCCTTACCCCCACAAACACCACAAAAATTACCTACAATCCCCCCTCTTACAGTATACTGGGCCCATACAACCCCCCACATGCAACTTCCATAGTACACAAACCTAAATAGCCCCCAGCACAGAGGATCCTCTCATCTCTTCCCCTCCAACATGACACAGAATCTTAACCCCCCCTGGCCCATAAAGCACAGAGTATCTGAAACAATGTCCCCCCTACCTTCCATAACACATGACCCTGCAACAGCCACTCACCAGCCCTGAGATCTGCAGGAGATTGTTCCCGTGTCTCCAGGTTGCAGATAGGGCAGGGTCCTGCATCCTCCCCCTGCTGGTGTTCTTTCATTCCTTGACAGGAGGCAGTGGATGTTATCATGAAGCCTCCCCCTCCACATACGACTGTGAAGCAAGAGAGCCTCCCCCCTCCATGTCCTGCTCTGGATTGATTGCAGTCATAGCTTCCCTTGCAGATTGGTGGAGGACCTGTCAGCTGACAGGCTTTCTACCAATCCGTAGAAGAGAAGCTTTTATCTGCCGGTGTAGCAGCTGCTCAAAGCATGACACAATGTCAGAGCGGCCTCCGAGCAGCGGCATGTGCTGCTGGGCAGGAAGAGGAGAGTGGCCCATTGGGACACCAGCCCATCTGGCATTTGCCAGAACTGCCATATGGGCAGTCTGGCCCTGGCCGCTATGAATATTATCCTCTACTCTGACGGACTTGGCTCAGGCATTATTTATTAGAATGGGCGCCATGTAATACAAAATTTCTCACTCACTTTAAAAATGACTAGTTGTGGTGAGAAAAGCCCTTTATCCACAAGGTTAATGAGTGTCCTGGAATATAATATCATATGGTCTTATTGTGAGTGGTTTGGAAGTTGAGGTATTGTCATTTAGCCTATTTGGTTTCCCAGAACCTCTCTCTCTATCGCCACATTTCATACAGAGAATTATGAAGGAGTCCTCTCCATTCTTGCTGTGTAAAGCTCAGTCCTTGTATTTTGAGGCTGATGGGCTCTGGCAGAAGAATAAACGTAAACTAGACTAACTAAGCTGTGATGCAGATATATCAAGTATTAGTATGACATTTAACACTTTGTGATATCAAGTATTTTCTGCATCATGACTCAACTGATCATAATATCACAAAGTGAACAGACTGTATTATATTTACGAAGCCTACGTATATAGTTTCTACACCAAGTACTACACCGGTTAAAATAGCAATAAAATGGGTATCTCCTATAAATCCTATCCTTACAATGTAATCATTCAAACACACATTCCAAGTAACTTCAATTGTTGTTACATAATTACAAAATACCCCATTAATTAAAAACATTTAAAAAGAGACATACAAAAATAAATACCCAGAAAATATGGGACAGCGGAAAATCACAATAGCAATATTCAATTACAACTATATCAGAATACAAGTAAAGTATGTCCAACCCAAGGTCAAAATATGAAACCAAATTCATCATGCATATATTAAATGGACACTAACTGTTCAAACAACTTATGCTGATCTAATAGTATACCTGATATAGAACAACTTTGTAATTTACTTGCTGTTAAAATGTAGTTGTTTTATCCATGTAAATTCTGTGTGAAGTCACTACCACTAGGTGTCCCCCTTCCTGTAATCTGCTGTCCCGCCCTGTTGTCAAGCAAAGTCCATCCTTTGTTACAGAGCAGAATTGACAGGCTGCAGAAGGTGGAGGTGCATCTCTTCATTGACTGCTAATAAAAGTTTATGGAGAGGTGAGGGGGAGAAGTAGGAGAAGCAGAGAGAGAGAGAGAGGGAGAGAGAGATATTCACAGATGCTGCTGCCCATATAAGTCTATGAAGAGGGTGGGCAGAGCAGGAGTAGAATAAGAAAGACACAGACAGACGCTCTGCAGCTTCTGGTAATAGTTAGATCTCACCGCAGTGCTGGATTCTCAGCTACACTGCTCATTACTGCTGTATAATCTCCTCCATGCTGCTGCAGCTTCTATATATATGTGATAAATAAAGATAAGAGAGTAGGATTCTCCTATGTGTGCAGTGTATAGAAGACATGAGAACAGTTAGACTCCACCCAGTAGCTCAGAGACAACTGAGAATTGGAGAGAGCGCCTACAGAGGAGAAAACGGCTAAATAATGCAGAATGCAAGCCATATAATGGCCAGAAATAGCGTTGTTCCTCATGTACACACATATGACAGCTTATTCTGAAAAGTTAGGTACACTTTAACAATATCAGTGTATGCGAATGATCAAAGCAGCAGTTGTCCTATTGTCTTACTGACAATAGGACGACAAGTTACAAACATGAACTATCCCACTCCCCCAACGTGCGTTATTCCCATCGCTTCCTCAGGGGGCAATGAGGGAGAGGGATAAAGCAGTTATCAGTTGTTATTCAATATTGCTATTGCAATTGGGTGTTTGTGTGGGGTTTTTTTTTAAATGTTTTTTAATGGGGCATTTTGTAATTATATAACAATAAAGATATGTATTTTTTAAAGTTACTTGGAATGTGTTATCGATTTATTACATTGCAAGGATAGGATTTGTATGTCATATGGATTACATTTATTGCCTATTACTATGCATTAAAGAGTCTCTGTCACCAGATTATAGGTGCCCTATCTCCTACATAATCTGATCGGTGCTGTAATGTGGATAACAGCAGTGGTTTTTATTTTGAAAAACGATCATTTTTGAGCAAGTTATGAGCTAGTTTAGATTTATGATAATGAGTTTCTCAATGGACAACTGGGCGTGTTTTTACTTTTTGCCAACTAGGCGTTGTACAGAGGAGTGTATGAGGCCGACCAATCAGTGACTAATCAGCATCATACACTTCTCATTGTTCCAGCTCAGCATGATCCAAAGCACAGTGTGATTGTGCAGTGAAAGAAGCTGGGCTGGAACAATGAGAAGTGTAGGACTCTGATTGATCACTGATTGGTCAGCGTCATACACTCTTCTATACAACGCCCAGTTAGCAAAAAGTAAAAACACGCCCAGTTGTCTATTAAGAAACGAATTAGCATAAATCCAAAATTGCTCATAACTTGCTAAAAAATGATAGATTTTCAAAATAAAAACCACTGCTGTTATCTACATTACAGCGCCGATCACATTATGTAGGAGATAGGGCACTTATAATCTGGTGACAGAGTCTCTTTAACAGTGTGCAATAAAACCAGAGAGAGTTAAATGACGAAGTTGATGACTATTCTGTTTGTATAACATTGGAAACCAACATATTATATAATCAAATCCACAAATCTGAGGCTATAGCACATAAACTTTTAACATTTTACATTAAGTAATTACGATTTGAAAATATCAATAAGCATTAAGTTAAATCTGTCATGGTGGATGGAAGTCTCTCCATATAGAAGTCTACCTGCTCTTCACATGAATGCACTTCCATCACTTGTACTGGTGCCAGAGATACAGCAAAATCCAGCACATTTTTGCTGATATTTCAATGAACTACATTTGAAGAAGATATTTTTTCCCTTCATTACACACACGACCCATTGATTTCAATAAGTGATGTGTAATGCTTAAAGGGGTTTTCCCGTAATCACTATTTAACAGCTATCCGCAGCATAGGTGATAAATATCTGATCGATGGGGGTTCAACGACTGGAACCCCCACCGATCACGAGAACGGGCTTACATTTAGTTTTCTGGGTGCCCCAGAGGAAGGGAGCGGTAGTGCACATGCTCGGCCACCGCTCTATTCAGTTCTATGGGAATTGCGGAAGATAGCGCTCGTCAGCCCCATGAAAATGAATGGATAGGTGATAATTATTGAATATGGGAAAACCCCTTTAATGTCCCCTGTAACGTCTCTATACAGGGACTCTCCATGATCACTGATCATGTGGGATCTGTCACGCAGTAAAGGGTAGACTCGTTTGGAAAGAGGTTCTCCAACTTAATTTGTTTAGTGTCAAATATATGGTTAAATGAATTGTATCCTGGGATTCTGAATTTAAAATAGAGAGTCCATGATACAGGTTCTTCATCAATTAGCCAAAACAGAGAGCAGCTACAAAAAGCGCCTCTGTCTTTATCCCGCTCTGTAGATACTGTGCTATTAGTCCTGATCACTAATGCAAACACGTCATATAAACTTAAAAATTGCTTGCCCATATTACCTGCCAGGACAGAGGTCTAGCTACAGAGAGTGCAGAGGCCCCGGCGCCTGAGGGCCTAAATGCCCCTCTGCCACATTAGAAGACAAGAATGTAATAAATGGTACATGGTAGTTGGGGGCCCAGATATTGTATTGGGGCCCAGAAGCTTCGGGGTAGGTCCCTGTGCCAGGACATGCGTTCTGTGGTGTGGTATTCCTCCCCTGACTGTCCATATTGTAGACTGAGTCCTCCCTGCTAAGTCTGGGCCACGGCAGTGAGAGCAGACCTTAGAGCTGAGCAAGGAAAGGCTGTGGGGTCTTAGGGTATGTTCACACGTCAACAAATTACGTCTGAAATTACAGAGCTTTTTTCATGCGAAAACAGCTCCTTAATTTCAGAAGTTTTTGCAAGTACTCGCGTTTTTCGCGGCGTCTTTTACGGACGTAATTGAAGCTGTTTTTCAATGGAGTCAATGAAAAACGTCTCCTAAAACGTCCCAAGAAGTGACATGCACTTCTTTGACGCGGGCATATTTTTACGTGCCGTCTTTTGACAGCGACGCGTAAAATTACACCTCGTCTGCACAGAACATCGTAAAACCCATTGCAAGCTATGAGCAGATGTTTGCAGACGTATTGGAGCCATCTTTTCAGGCGTATTTCGAGGCGTAAAACGCCTGAATTACGTCTGAAAATAGGTTGTGTGAACATACCCTCAAAGATCTGTGCCATTGCTCAGGGTGTCAATATTTTACTACACTGCGCAGAAGGTGTCTGTGGTCGGTCAGGGCGCTTGCGGTAGTCTAGGTGCTGAGGTGCTGAAATTTGGATTCTAATGAGGTCTGGCTGAGTGGATGCTGAATCCTGGGGTCTGGTGAGGTCTGGGTGGAGCCTAAAGTCTGGGGTTCTGGATTGAAGGGCATTAGGTTGGGGCATGATGTATATATTAGGGGGTAGGGTATTTGTCTGAAAATTTAGCACAGTGCCGGTTACTCAAAAATAGACGGCTCCGAATCAATCTAATATCTGTCTTTTGCATGCATTAAAGCAAAAAAGGTTGTCTTCTACATAAAATAAAGACTCTATTTTTCTCTTAACATGCACTAGAGGCCATGTATAGAAATATTAACAAAGTTATTTTATAAAGCTGAAATGTCATGCTTTTATAATTAGTGTACAAATATTATAGCTGAACGTATAATGGGGCATTCATTCTTCAGAGATCGGTACACTTAATGTTTAGCAGTTTCAACACGAAGCAGAAAGTTCAGCATCAAGTACAAAATCCATTAACAGTTTAAGTAAATGGTTGTTAACAATTGTTAATGACTTTTCCATTTTGTGAATATTTAGATTGTTTTTTTTTGAGTAGCGGGTTTTACATACCAAATGTTTCAGTGTTCTACCACCTACTGAGAAAATTACCCCTAGGCTGGCATGTGTTTGACTCATTTCAATGCATAAATTCAGACATGACTTTGTTTTAGGTAATATCAAATGCTGTTTTTATTTAAAGGTGTTTTCCCATCAGAGACATTTATGACATATCCATAGGATAAATGTCAGATAGTTGCCCGCACCTATCTTTAGAACTGGGCCACTTAAACCCCCCGTTCTACCTCTCTGTGATGCGGCTGAATCATGTGATTTCCAATCATGGAGAAGAAAACAGCATAGCTCGCTGAGCTGTGCTGTTTCTATAAGTCCCATAGAACTGAATGGTAGTTACGGAAACAGCTTAGCTCGCATGCTACACTGCTACCGTGACTGCAATACACTACTACTATGGGAGTTACGGAAACAGCGCAGATCAGCAAACTTCTTCATGGTCGGAAATCACACGTTCCAGCCGCAACACAGATGAGTAAAACGGGGATTAGGGGCCCCGTTCCAGAGATAGGTGCGGGTCCCAGAGGTGGGACCCGCATCTATCTGACATTTAAAACATATCCTGTGGATATGTCATAAATGTCCCTTATGGGAAAACCCCTTTAAACGTTTGAGGCATTTCTTGGAATAAAGCATAAATTAAGACAGAAACTTCCATCGGTTTGGGTCCTTGTTGAATGCATTGAAAATTATTTACTTTTTCCACTTACGGTTAGTTGTCCAAATGCTGCAAACATACTGTATAAACCGACGACAGGAAAAATCCTTTAATTTAGCATCAATCGCACATGATAGGAGCTGGATTATCAGATATTTAGGATTATCAGATATTTAGGATTATCAGATATTTGAGATTATATTCTAAAGTCTATAAAACTCATATGTGAGTAAAACTATTAAAATTAGCTTCTCCCACCTTTTGCTGATGGAAAACAATTCTTAATATGAATCCATATTTCCCTCATATAGAACATTGGAGGCTGAAATAGGGATCTGTATTAAAGGGTTAGTCCCATCTGGACATTCGCTTCTCTAGCTAAGGACCCACTGGCGATCATGGATTGCTGCCGTCTGACAGCAGAAACCCAATGCCATGTCTGCGGTGGTGGTTAATTTCTTCTTTAGCAGCCACTCCTGGAGAAATGGGGTATTACATGATGCCCATTCAAATGAATGGGTGTCCATGTACTGTATTACATGATCACTCTGTTTCCTCCAGATCAGGAGCAGCTGCTTACTGGTAACAGCTCTCCCCTCTGGCTATTATAGAGAGGCATTGAGCAAGGGAGACCCCCTATTTGAAAACAAGAAGCCTAATAAGGCATATGCACCCCTTTAAAGTATTTTAGCCTCCATTGTCTTATATATGGAAAAAATGGCTCTGTAAGAGGAAATTTGCCCATCAACAAAAATCTTGTGAAGGGAAATTTCAGATTTGCTCAGCTCTGCGCATTTGTAAGACTAGATAATATTCAAAAGGAAGAAGAAAAATATTAACACAAAATCTGCTAATACAACTTTTAGGGTTTTTAGGGAAACATCCGTATTGGTTCTCTCTGCTTAGTCTTGTTCCTGATCTAGTCATATTCCATATTGTGTTATAGTTCTGTACTGGATATATGTTTTGAATGATCAGACTTTCCAGACTCACGGATGTCGAATTAAAGGAATTTCACTGTGCCCAGTGAAAATGAAAAACTTTTTGTCCAGCATGGATGAAGATACTAAGCTTGTGGAGGGAAGTTTTAGGAATTAGATTTGTGGCCTAAGTGTAAGTGCGATTTCTGAAAATTTTGGTCAAATCTTTCATTGTAATATTCATTGTGCTGTACAATATTTGCTTATTATTCAGTTGGTGCAGAATTTTGCAATTTGTGCAGTATATGTCATGTGTGGAAAGAGCTCCCTTTAAAAATGCTAGGCCTCAAAAGACTTCCTGGCAAATATTGGTGCTGAAGCGTAAGGTGGGAAATAACAAATGTTTTTGTTTCAGGTACCAGTTCCAGTCAGTTAAACCCGGGCGGAGAAGTAACGTGTACCAGGGGCACCAAATGTGAATGTGACTGTACTTTTATTTATTTAATTTCTTATTAGGTTCAAGACCCAGCGTATGTCTGTAAATGTTTAGCAGCAGTTCTATGTAATTTTGGTGTGTTGCTGCCACGTAGTGGCCAAACTTGTATTAGCTTTTGTGGTGTTTTGTGTTATGTAGATAGGACCTGTGGTCACATGACCAGAATGTGCACATACTCATTTAACTCTAAGACTAAAGATTCTGTTGTTGGCAGGCTGTGGTGGTGCTTCCTCTTGCAGCAGCAAGGTGCGGCCCTGGATGCCATTACTAAAGTGACAGGTCCCTTAAAGTTGAAAGCTGCAATTTGTGACATGTGGAGACATGGGTACTCCGTACTTACACATTCTGGAGATGGGGCTAATCGTAGATTGCAAAAGTAAGTGCCCTTGGCACCAAACACTACCTGTCAGTGAATGGTTCACAAACGGTGATACAGTCGATCGTCTGAGGCTGTGGTAGGGTAAGGAGAGCTGCATGATCTGAGAGACAGACTGACAGGAGCTGAACGCTCATTGTGCTTATTGTGGAACCAGCAAGCGTATTTTGCTTAAGTGAATAACCATCACCACTCTGCCAACAACCACATGCATTGTATATAAGTCTGCCACTTTCAAGGTAGTGCCCTCTGTAGCCGTCAAGCTTGCATTGACTGAGTACTGAGGATAAGTCTAAGTTGCTACTTTGAACTGTGTGTCCGTTTGCCATTTTTACGCGTCATCAACGTTTTTACGAGTAGTGCGTCGCCCCCCACCTCCACGTTACATAGATATCATATGTATGCCCTAACAACAGGCAATTTGAGCAGAAGCTCCTGGGGTACTTCATTGGACCCTGGACTGCCTGCCCAAATAAGATATGGGCACGATCAAGTCAAAGGGCGTTCCTATGATGTGATCAAAGGGAGGAACCCCCTTTTTTTAGCCTATATTTACCCGATCAACTTTGAATGAGGTATATAAAGGGTTATCGGAAGATATCTTAAGTATTATAGCAAAAATGCGGCAATAATTGACATCTGTGCAGGAACTTACTTAATTGGCAACGCGCTATTATGGTGCTGTGCATTAATAGTTTCAGGTCATTCATTCAGAGTCTGGTAGAAATGTCACGATTGCAAAACGGCACCTTTTCTTGATACGTCTGGTGCTGGCTGATTACAAAAAGCCCCTTATTTTATCTCTACAGCTATTCATTAAGCAAGTAAAGGAAATATGTGAAAATAAGAATAATCAGCAGATTTAAGTCACATCTGTGCCGGCGAATGTAACAGCGGATTCTCACTGACACGTCCATGAACGCTAAATATAAACATTGTATAATGAGGTAGAGAGAAGATGATATACGAGGAGCGTCTCCATCTAATAAACATGCATACAATTTCGGGACTGAGAACTGCTCCATACCCATGGGTCTTGCTTGGCCAGGGCTGGTATCAGGGCAGCACAGGTGGTACTCTAGTCAATGACCCCCAACTAAAGAGTTAAAAAAAAGGACCTAAACCCACCAGTTACTTCATGGAACCCACATAGTAACACCTATATGAAATAAATGGGCCCCATTTAATAGTAACACACATACATGGGGCCCATTAATTTCACAACCCACAAAATGTATGGTGTCGATCTGAAAAGATGCTTCAAGATGAAATTATTCCTTTATTCCATTCCTCATATAGGTGCCCACAGATTTTGCCACTGTGCATGGGAATGGAGATAATATAATCTTTGTGTTTGATTATTGTCACGCAAACCCAATACATGGTCCCTCATTTCTCCACCAAATGGAAACAATGATACATTTTTGTATAAAGGTATATAGTCAATTAAGCTGCATGGGAATCGAACCATTGATAAAAGTTCCAAATGACAACAATTTTATATGTATCCCGGTGCTCAAATCAAAGAGGAAAAATTAAAAGAAAAAGTAGACAAAAAAAAAAAAGAACACCTAGTAATGAATCCCCACTTCAGCTACAAAAACAAAAATATAATCAAGTTCAATAAATTCAGTCTAGGTATTCTAGGGCAATAGACATATTAGCCCGTCCGGCCGTAGCATAAGTATGGGATAGCACATTAGCTCTGAGAACTTCCCAACTTAACCACCATAAATAAACACACTGACGACAACTTTTTGATGAAAAGCCACAGCAGCCCTTTTATCATACAACTGAACAAAATATAAACCACAGTTATAATAATAAATAACATTACAAAAATAACCTAACCCAGCGGAGTGGTCCTTAAAAGCATTCCTCGATTATTTGTCACTCCACTGCTAACAGGTCTTACACCTGACCCGAGGAAACCCAACATCTCCAAGACCTGACACCCTTCCTGCGGACCTTGCCCACAGGAATTAAAACCATTGGGGCTTAGTGATCCACCCAAGGCCCAAAATGTTGGAAAAACAGGTGGTTGGGGTTTGTGTGCGCCAAGTTTCTATACTTATCTAGCTTAAATTGTTTACTCTCTGAATTCAAAAACCCTACTGCACCCTACTGCAACTTTAATCAAATATTTCCACAACATGTTGCTAATATCTTTTACACCAGGATGAGCAGACAGGAAACTTCTGCCTCATGGCTCCTTAGGCGAAACGACCCCTCTTAACATTAGCCCTCCCCTATATTTCCTACAAAAACTCCTTCCCAATGCCAGGCTCCTTAGCAGAAATTTATCATAACCCATCCTAATTTACTTAAAGTGACGTCATACACTCCTTTCCTTACAATTGCGGCTACACTACGGGGCTTGCTGTCTGACCATTGTGCATAGTATATTCAAAATATGCGCAAAACATTGCGTACTTCAGATGGAAAATCCAATCCCCCTATTCAGCATGCTCGCTTTTTTGGATAAGCTGGCACCGCAGAAGGGGGACACACCATCCACTTCATCACTTTACTCCTTGCACATTACCAGGCATAGTATAAAACCAAGCATGTGGTCATCAGTTGACCTGCACCCCGTAAACAAATGCTTACCAAGATGGATGGTAGACATGGGATGTAGCCCAGAAGCTCTGACCTTTTGCCTGTATGAGGACCAGTCAAGTTAAATGGTGTTCCACAGGTGGTCTATGCAACCGCATAGACAATATTGACAAGTGTGTTAACTATATCTCTTCTTCCTCAACCTATTATTCATAAATGGGAAACAAAGTTTTGATTTTTGCAATCATTTCAAAAAATGGCGGTCAGTGTGGAATGGACACCTCTGCCTCCAGCATCAAGGGTTGATAATACAATTTTAATAAGAATGGGGATACATACTAGACTCACTTTGCATTGCGGAGGAGAGTGAGCTATTACCCAGCAGGAGCAGTGCCAGGACAAAGCAGGCTGATGATTGGACAGCTGAGCCACAAATCATTGTATACACATCAGCAAAGTTCTAATGTTCAAATTTCTCTACAAAAGATTTATGTAATTACCTTAAAAAATAAAATGTATACAATTGCTACCAAACAGGCTCTGTCGGCTGCAATGCTTCTAGAGAAAAATACCTCCAGACATACGGCATGCAGCAATTTTTTTTTTGTTGGATTCATACATGATCTGTATGAAATTGGAGGCACATGGAGGTAAATGAAGGGTCCATACCTTGTATGAGAGCCGTATTACAGCTCTGCACTTCTTCATACAATTTAATTGGATATTCCCAAGACATTTATGGCATATCTAGAGGATATGCCACACGTCTGACAGATGTGGGTCTCAGCCCGGCGGGTTCCAGCTCTCTCCACTAGTGAATCCCCAGCCAGCGGCCGCCTTACCAGGTGGAGAGTGGGTCACATGGCCTTCGTTCTTGATGTAGGTGTGGGTCCCAGAGCTAATTTGGGAATAACCCCTTAACAAAGGAATGTACTCGATGTGTCTTACTTCGCCAGCCTACTCTGTTGTGCTTATTTCCAGATTTGGTATTGCAGCTCATCCCCATTCAAAGTGAACCGGACTGAGCTGCAATACCTGACACAACCCATGGACACTAGTGGCGCTCTCTCAACAAAGCAGACCCTTTTTTTAAATCCTGGATGACCCCTTTACTTTCTGCACCTTATTCAGCCTTCTAAGGTGAAGCACATAGTTCTGCTGCTCCTGTATTCCAGATTACGGCTGCACTCAGCAGCGGTGTCTGCCTAGTGGCCTCAGCACAATGAGATCCTAGAGATAATTGATCTTATGGGAACCGCACAGTCTGTAACCACTGAAAATTCATTTCATGTACTGACTCGACCAAAATATTGCAAGCTGCATTTAGTATCAACTAAAAAATAAGGCAAATACCCAGGACATACAAAGAGTATTGGGCAAACATACAGCAATGATGTTGAAAATCAACACTATATATAAGAATACTGCAGATACAAATGATTTTTCTTACCGAAAAGGAGGAGAACTAATGAAGAAATATGTATCAAATCATCTTCCCAAATTTAGGACCGGTTTAGGTTGTATAGTTCAGTAAGGTATACTGACATTAAAGACAAATTCCAGGCCCACTGATTTCTTTTTCTCAGAAGGGTACCCCACTAATCAACTCATGCCAGCATGACCTACTGTTGAGACCCACAGCAGTAATCTGTAAGGGAATTGGACAGCGAGTGTTTAATTCCCCTGCAGTGCCTCCACAGGGGAAATAAAGTATTGCAGGTTTACTATACCATTAAAATCAACAGAGAGTCAGTGTTTTGTACGGATCTGTCCCGTCCTCTAGACTCTAGAGTGAGAGGCACTTTTTGTAGCTGCTCTCTGCTCTGGTTATTAGATGAGGGTCCTGAAGATAAAGATATCCAATATACAGTATATAATGCAACAAAACATTAAAGGGGTTATCCGACTTGTCAAAACAAAAAACAAAAAATAAGCTTTATGCCCACTAATTTTACTTACTAATGCCTCCTGTGTCTGTATTTCTTTGATTTTGCTGTTCCCTGTGTTTTGATTGTTGGCAGTGACGCTGTTGTGTTTACATGTGCCATGCTGAATGATGGGCGGTCCCTCTCTGCTTAAATGGATGTGTGGATACTACATTTCCCATGAATCCCCACTTTGAAGTCCATCCTTTCAAAGCCAGCCCTCCCTCCAACACTTGAGTATAACTCAGCCTCTTCTGAACACGGCCATTGTAGCTCAATAGTTACAATCTGGCTGGTCTCACAAGTAGCAGTCAAAATGTGTTTTTTTGCCGCAATTTGCTACAAATCGGCATGCTTTTCCCGCAAGTCGCAGCAAAAACGCGTATTGATCCCAAGGTAGGGGCATCAAATACTGGATTCCAGAGAGGTGAAATGCGTGGGAGGGGGAGCAGAAGTCTGATGAATTTGAGAAGAGGGAGGCAGGGGAAGACAATCCGACACTTCACTGCTGCAGTGATAGGCACCTGATAGCTGAACTGTCCGTGGATGCAGGCTTCAGGAGGCGTGAACAGGTTACAGAAATCATCACAGGATCTATGACTATTCATTTGGGGGGCGTTCCTACTGAGGGCTTTAGTGACATTTCGTATTTTGTCGACCCAGCTAAAATATAAAATGTCACTGCCCCTAAATGTAAACAGTGGCCAGTGCATCACGTGACTGCAGATAAGAGCGCAGCTCCTGGGCATCTTTGCTAAGAAAAGTATCTTAGTAAGTGTATTTTTTTTTTTACCATAACACCACTATTGGAATATATATTTTTTTAAAGTTGGATAACCCCATTAAGATAGAATACTATTCTAATAGAGTTGGCTTGTGTGCATGTAAATAATATATACATATTATTTCTTCTACACTTTATACAGTTTTTTTGCCGTCTTTTTTTTTTATATATACAGTGGTCCCTCAAGTTACAATATTAATTGGTTCCGGGGCGACGATTATAAGTTGAAAATATTGTAACTTGAGACCATAACTCTATGGAAAATTAGGAATTGGTTCCAAAGCCCCCAAAATGTCAATCACAGATAAAAAAAAAGATGATTTAGCAGATCACTAATACAGATAAAGTTCTCACATATAAAAGTCAGAAATACTGCAGCTGCTGGAGGCTGTAAATCATTCTCTACGATGAGGACAGGAGCTTCTTCAGGAGCCTGTACAGTACACAGTGCACCAGAAATATAACATGGAGCCGCCCTCACCTGGTGTCCAAAGGAGCAACTCACCCGGGCGCAGGTAAAGAGCAGTACAGGACATGCAGTACCACACTGTATTGTAGAGAGGCGCTACTAGACAACCAATCAGGGCATGCACTGCATTACAACAGCGGTTTTACCAGTAAAATGCCCATGCTGATTGTCTGGATCTTCCTTTTGTGGCATTGTATGTTGAATGTGGTTTCAAGTTACAATGGCCCAGGAAAGACCAATGTATGTTGAAAATATTGTAACCTGAGGCCATTGTAATTCGAGGGACCACTGTATATTTTTTCTGGGGCTACGGAAAGAAAGAACTGTCTAACACTGAATCACACCCTTTGACCTTCTCTGAAAGTCACAGTCATTGCGTGGGCTTCCTATCTCCAATAGCATTCAAACATTCCAATAAAAGAAAAGAATGTTTACCACGCTGAGCAATAATGACAAGAAAAACACGTCTCTGACATTCCAGAAAAGAAATAAACTAATGGAAATGGTGAAAAGTGAATAATGTATTTTACAGTCCATTTCCAACTTATAAATATACTGTAAATATATTTTCTTTCCATTTGGGTTTATTTTATGCATTTGTTACATTTGTTAACATATTCAACAAAAACGACAAACAGAAGTTGGGTCCACTCTTCCACCACTCAATAACTGAATCTAAATCCGAGTTACAGAAACCTTTGATGTGTACTCATGAATACTACAACTTTCTAGTTTATCAGGCCCTGATTCAAAAGATAGGGGCAGGGGCAAACAGAACATTCAGGCATTAGGGTAGTGCCCAAGGTTCCATGGCCATAGGGGGTCCACTGCCCATTTTTTAGTTACCACCCTCTGGGATTGATTGGCCATAAGTGACCATTTTACTATTTTTAATTTATTATTGAAAAAATAATATCACCTTTATTGTTTCTTACCGCTATAGCCACATATAAATCATGTGGTGGTGGCTCGGCCCATATATGTCTCTCCCTTTTTCCAACGAGAGCTCAATACTGAGGCCATATGACCTTCTCACACGGCCATTTAATCCAATAGATCTGGCGCTGTTAGATGAAGCAGCAATGTGACGAAGCTCTGCTCCGTACAACACATGGGGAGAGGGGTGAGCCTTGTATGAGCTGAGCCAGCCACGATGGGATGTAAGAAGTAATAAAAGAGAAATACTTCTTTTAATAAAGAACAACTTTTTAGATTTTCTTTTATAAAATGGCCACTTATAGCCAAGGCAAACCAAAAAGTACTCCCGAATGACCCCTTTGAGTGCCGGGCCGGCAAAGGCAAAAAAATATGGAAGCGATAAATGGTCATCAACTCAAATTTACAAATCAAGTGTATCCTGGCTTTAGTAGTCACTTTGAGTCCATCCCTGGATCTGGTTCTTGGGGAAGACAGCTTGGACAAAAATGTTGAATGTTTCTATGTAGGTGAATTATAATATGACATTTTTATTTTTGTTACACGTGACATTGACAGAAGTATGACAGAATTGGAATTGTTGTGTTTCAATGAGACCCGTTCGAAGTAGGATTCCCCTTCCTGTGCCTAATTGTTGGTATCATATAGTAATATTAGTATTCTGCTTTGTGTGTTAGAACAAATGTAAGAGAACAGCTAATAAGTGACGCTCTATCACTTATCACATTTGATCTATCAATCCACCAGTCAATTCCTCCCGGCTGCAGAACATTCCCTCTTCTATTATTAAAGACTTGATTTATTCATGAAAAAACGATTCTACAATACTAAACTGCGAACCAGGGCATTCAGATTCCTATACGTTCTTATGCATTGATGTCAATTTATATGTAATATCTCAACAGTGGGGAACATATAAGCGCAGGCTATATCTGCCAATGTACTGAAATCCTCTTGTGGGCTATAACCAGGCTATAGTGGATGCCCTATTCAACCGCCATTATGTTCAACATCCTTACGGCTTTTTTCTTCGAATCTCCAGTTCTCCCTAGGGACATGCTATAGGCAAGTTTATCTTTTCTGTTCCGTAACATTATGCCCCTTAATGATTAAACAAATATAATAAAAAAATAAAGATTTTGCAAAATAGACCAATAACAAATACTGGCAACAAAAGCAGAATAAAAAAGTAATACATTATTAATATTATTAATAATAATAATAATAATAGGGTGATATATAATAATCTCAGGAAATTTTCTTATTGGAATACTATGGCAGGATGAAACAACACGACTTCTACAGAAGTTATTTGGTTGCTATGTGTATATGATAAATATAGTATATCACTGCATATGGGTCCAGTTTATAATTCAAGGTAAGTGATATTATATGCAGCTGCATACATTTAAATCCTTAAAATGTAAATCTTCACAAACTCCACCTAAGAAAATGAAATTAAAAAACAGTTGACCCTAATACTGCATGCAAAAAGAAAAAGAAACTATCTAAAAAAAAATGTAAAAACATACTTGTAATACTGGATTCATAAAATACAATGGGAGGACTAGATGAGAGATCTGCTTTTTTTCTGCGTTATTTTTTACTATTTTTATATTTTTTTAAATTTTATATTTTATTTGTTTTTTATTAACTTTAACTCATTATTAGAATATGACTCTTTATTAAACAATCCATTTTCAATTTAAGCCAGGCCAACAATTATCTGTTCGTTACGGGTCCGGCTTTAGAAAGACCCAACGATGAGATGGACGAAGTTGCCACTGGCCGCGCAGAGAAAATATAGTATTACATGCCAGTCATCCAAATGAGGGGTCGACCATGTAACATGCGAATGAGTGAATGAGTCAGGTAGGTCAGAGCTCGTTGTTAGAAGATCTCCGCTTTGGCTTATAAAGGGGAGTCCCAAGCAAGAGACCCCAGTCTATGATGGCCACATGCCCTAGGGCTGATCTTTAAATGCAAAGTATTTAAATATGTGAGGATTTACTACCTTATTATGTCATACTAATGTATCCCTGATTCCCTGGACAGCCAACTAGTTTTAGAAGTCACCTGAAAAGTCAATTGAAGATCATTGGGCAGTCAATATGTTTCAAGTATTAATATGGTCCAGAAGGGAAGTGGGGGAAAACATTTTGTTGGTACTGTTACAGTAGAATTTTCTGCCATCCTTAGGAAAACCCCAAATAAAAAATTGTAGTATCACATCAAATCATAACCAACTCAGCTCTGCTCCATGTTAGTCCCTGTGATCTTTATTACAAGGTTATTCCCATCTTAGACATATGGCAAATCCATAAGCCCTAATAGCCTAACAGGTGCGAGAACCACCTCAGGAAAGCGTGCTCGGCCGGTTCCGTAACTCCCACAGAAGTAAGTGTAGAGAGCCGTGCATGGCCACCTCCTCACTCATTCTCCACCTGGAATACCAGCGACTGCCTCACCAGGAAGGACATGTGCTGGGGGACCCCGTTCTTTACATATGTGCCGGCCCTAGAGGTAGGACCTGCACCCATTTATGGCATATCCTGTGGATATGCCATGAATTTCTGAGATGGGTAGACCCCATTTAATTAATATTAATAGCAGGCTTCTTAAGAAACATACTAAGGGCCATTGCATACAACCATATAATGACTCCATACAAGTTCATTGCTAGGACATAGCCATAATATCGCACATACTGTATAGATGTTTATGCATTCCTACTGTTTGGTTCTGTCATGTTCATACCGAATCTGGCAGAAAAAAACGGTGGTATGTTCCATTAGATCTTAAAAGGGTTATGTTGCTAATCTACATTTCGATCCTCCTGAAGCACTGACTATAAGATTTTGATCGATTTTTACAGCGCTGGCGGGGAACCAGAAGTCTAGTGGCAGAGTCTAAATTATGACTCGTCGTCATGTGAACGGCCCCTCTATACGCTATGTAATCGCTATACTACTGCTACAGCGATTACATAGCGTACAGTGGGATCGTTCACATGACGAAGAGTCGTGCCGTCATGAAGGAAGATTGTGCCACTAGACTTCTGTTCCCCCACCAGCCTGTAAAAATCGATTAAAATATCATAATCAGGACCGGAGTGTATATTAGCAGTGTACTCAGATATGGCAGTGATAATAATTTTTGGTCCCCACATAACCCCTTTAATGAGCTGCTCTAAGGGAATAACTTCATAAACCAGTAGAGGCCCCATGCGACAACAGATAGAGTGCTTTTGGCTCCATAGTACTGACATACTGCGCGGCTCAGCGGCCAGTATAAGCCCTGACACAGATGTTATATTCTATTTAATACAGTATGTAACACATTATTTGAATAGACCTTTGTTACTTTGTTAAGTGCCAGTTTCGTATAACACAACCTTGCATTGTTCTTTGTTCATGATTGGGTGGTACTGGCCTTGTGGTAACTTTATAATGATAGACATGCAATGACTGGTGCCGTTTTTTACATTTATGACTAAAGTGTACTATCGTTCATGAAAATATCTACATTAGTTTTATGGATATAATCGAAAAACAATAGAATATTTTTAAAACAAATTATAGCATTTTTGTATTTTGTCTAATATGCTTTAATAATATCACTGTCAAACACAAATACAGACTCAAAAGAATTGCAGGCGGAAGATTATAGAAGGAGAGTTAGACAGTATACAGTACCATTGAGAACCCAATAATTATTTCCAAAAATTATATTTCATGGAACGGAGCTTGTGTTTTGCACATTCAGCTCCGTTTGTATATAAAGTGGTTGGAGGAAGCTTACGTCTTTCCATAAAGTCTTTTTAGACCATATACCTACCATTCATTGAACATTTCTGTGTTAGTTCTAAGGTCCCATAATGTTTTGTTTTTTTAAAAGGATGATGTATCTTAGGGGTTAATTAGCCGATATATTTCCTTCCTCTCCTCTCAATTTTCTTATATTCAAGTATATTAGCATTTCTTTGAGAGAACCAAGCCCCTATGTATGTCAAACTCAACATTGCACTTTAGGTTTCGAGATGGACTCTTCTCATAGAGTCTTCCTAATCGCTTATATACTTATTTCTCTATGACAGAGTTCAATTCCTTATTCCCTCCATCTTTCCTTATCTAGTCATACTTTCTTTCAATAAACCTAAATATACAGTACCATGTGTAATAGACGATAAAGATCTATACTGCTCTCTACATATTTGGACCCATTTTGGCGCAATATTCTTTGACAGATAGCTAATGCGTTTTATAGGACTTTCTTTTTAGGCTTGTGTTCCCATGTTATGGGATAACTGGAATCATGTTGTGGCTTCAGTGTCCACCTACCGGGAAAAAAGTCTCAGACGGGCTCGTCGAATATTTTGTAATGGTGTTGCTTGCTCCATTTTATCCAAAGGGGAATATTGAGGTTGTCTGGCAAAATCTAGAATCCACAGCAAGGTCCCCAATCTTTTATACTTTGTGAGCCACATTCAACGGTGAGTGATGGTTGGGAGCCACATTCAAGTAAAACAAGAGTTAATATATTAAACGTAAAGAAGCGCAAAATCATGAAATTTCAATTTGCAGATAAAAAAGAAAATTGGAAATTTGGCATCTTTGTATTAAACCATACAAATTGGCACTGATCTGGGTATAGGATATGTCTGTAACATTGTTACTGTGGATGTCAGATTGTAGCAAATACCTGTAGTCATAACTAGGGGCGCCTATGGCAAGCCACACATTGGGGTGTTGCGAGCCACAGGTTTGGGACCACTGCTGATGTAGTTTCCCCTTCATGTTGTCTTGAGATGGCTAAAATTCACTGCAAAATTCCCATGTTTATATGTGAACTTCATGATTTTTCAAGCTATACTTAGGGAAGAATCTACAGCATCTGGAGTAATTTGAAAGTGTTAAAAAGGAAATAATGAAATAACAGTAATAAAATAAAAATGAAATGAAAAAAATAGTGAAATAAACAGCTCTGAACTGTTCAGTGGCTCAGCACAGAATGTGTTATATTTCTAAACCAAAGCAGATCTCACCTGTGTCACAGTTTGATACTTTTAATTGAGGTTTCAAAGATTCTTTTTGAAAGATCTGAAAGGAAATAACTTTCTACTTACTCTTTGCATGATTTTAGTCGTTCATGTTCATCTGGAGAGTAAGGTGCTTCTCACTTGTTTGTTTGTCGATACTTTTAAAGCGTCTGTTGTTTTTCACATGTGGTAATACCAAGTGATTTTTGTGTCAGAAAGTTGATCCCTAAGAGATGTTACAAGTGGTGTGAAGTAAACGTTACACCCTTTATCTCAGCTGGCTCAAATATTTCCAGACAATAAATTTATATTTACAAATGTGTCCTACTTTACCTTTCCTCTTATCGCAACATATCCTGAGTTGTGTGCCACGAGATGACCAACTTTGAAAAAAAAAACAACAACATGATTTCATGATACTCTGTCATGAGATGTCTATGCTATATGTGTTTAAGTGTGGCCACCCAGTAATTGTTATGTGAGATGCAGCCTGTTAAGGATCTGCTATCATGTCACGATATTGTATTGAAATGGTTTCATTAGAAATTGGAGTACTAATTCAAACAAAGGTAAGGGTGGATACATCTGAATATGTTTTTTTTTTGTTTTTTTTAAATGAGAAAATGAGAAAGATAATTAAAAGGGTTTTCTTATCAAGACAACCCTTGCCTGCATTCTCTAGTTAGACATATGTGCGTAAAAAAAAGCCAGAGTGTCTCCCAGCCCACCCTCAGAAATACATGGCCGGTCGTTCATTTAAATGGTTAGAATGTAATACTACATTTCTCCCACAGAGGTCACTGTAGGGGAAATGTACAGTGGGACAAAAATTAACAGATAATTGCTGGGAGTTCTAGGAGCGGGACCTTTGATGACCAGATAATTGCCGAGGCAGCTGTCTTTTACAGAAATATGAGACATATCGGATCATTAGGTCACTTGAGGTAAACTTATTTTACATAACTAATTTTATTTTATTAAAAAAAATGTTGACATTTATTTTTATTTTATAGGTGGAGATTTTATGATCAGTAATAGAATTGATGTCACCAAATATCAGTATTACATTCGGTAATATAACAAATGTGAACTAACAATATAATTGAAAGACAAGAGATGGAACAGCACCACACTAATATCCATCATAGATGCACAGCAGTTCAGATGATGGTCCACTCCTCTATAATCACCACCCAAAGAAAGAAAGAAGACCGCGGCATCCGATTTAGAAGGAGCTTGTGTGTTTTTATTAGGGAAGATGACACGTCTTTCTCGTAGGTGTTAATAAAAAAGACAAAAACTCTTTCTACATTGGATGCTGCAGTCTTATTTCTTTCTTTACCTACAATTGAATTAGTCGCTGACAACAATAAACCTTTTCTAACCTTCGAGGGGTTGTCTGCTTTGGACAACCCTTTCTGTTAGACCCACAAAAATATGCTCATAACCATGTGTCCCACTGCCGGTATCCACACTAATCAGCTACGATCTGTGGGAGGGGAAAACTGGTAGCAACTGTTAATTTTTTCTGCAGCGCCTCCACAGGGGAAATAAAGCATTACATGATCCTAATCTTTTTTAGCCACTTTCTTCTCCAGCTAATTATTGGAGATTTTGAATGAGGGACTCCCGTCTATTACCTTCAAGTACTAGTAACAGACCCTGTAGGAAAAATGAGAGCAGATGTCTTTTTAGGTAAATATCTGATGGTGCTTTTCCTCCACAAAATGACCTAAATATTGTACCAGCTCAGAGCTGGAGGTCATTGGAGCGTGTCTTATACTTTTAGAAGAATGCATGTTCCTTGTTTTGCACTTGAAAGAAGGAGAGTACTTCAAGGCTCTGATCAAAATAGTTTTATACTAAAAGATATGCTCCATGAAACAAAATCAGCCTCAGGGTCTCTTTGTTCCCTCTAAGGTGGTCAACATGGAAGTGATAGTATTAACTACCTCATTGCTATGAAAACCTGCAGACTGTGAATGTGACCCTAAAGGAATAAATGGGTATTTAACTTTTTCCTTTCTGGATTGATTATTTTAGATGGGACACTGCAAGCCTTCCTAATTCCTAATTAATGTGAGTAACTTAAGCCCTCAAATTGTTTTTTTTAATAAATATTTCTCCCTAAGAGGCCCTTCCAATAGGAAGCCCCGTCCAGCCTGAAAATGGGTCTAGTAAAGACCTAAATGGGTCTAGTAAAGACCTAAAGCTTTTTCTGCACCCCTTATAGCTTTTATTTCATTTCATACTTGAATATATATATATATGTTTTGGAAATTAAGTCCATATCAAGGCAGCACCAAGTATACCGTGACTTTTCCAGCTTATTTCCATTGATACATTTTTGAGTAGCTTGTGGGATCCAAAGCGATGGACCCATTTGACACAAACTTTGCCAGTGTGTGCATGGTTTAACACTCGGATGTGACTCCCCACTCATAACATCCTCACTGTATTTATACTATTGTTTATGATATAGCTCTACTACACAATTATACACCCTGACAAGCTTTACCAGTGTGTTGTATGGCTTAATCCAAAACTCCCAGATGAGTATCCACTCACATCATTACTGTTTTTATACTATTGCTTATTATATAGATCTACCACAAAATGTAGCATCTCCAGTCTTTTAAAAAATGTTGTGCATTTCCATATTTATTATGAAGGATTCTTGGAAAACTGGTGGACAACTCTTGTGTTAACTATAATGGCTGCCAAGGCAATGCCACAAGGATTTCCCAGAAACAGCTATAACTAGGAAATTACTAAATAGAATTTCAACATTTTATCAGAATAGGAAAAATTACTTACTGAAGAGTTTTTTATTAACTCCTTAACGACATGTCACGTACTGGTATGCGGCAGACGTTAAGGGGAAGTATGGAGCGGGCTCATGGCCTGAGCTCGCTCCATACACAGCGGGTGACAGCCGACAACTCACTGCAACGGGCGGAATCAAAGTTCAGTTTGCTCCCACCCGTTTAACACCTTAAATGCTGCGGTCAATCGCGACTGCTGCATTTAAATTGAATCAGGGGGGCACCACCTCAAAGACGCCATTGCGCCGCTCCGCGGTGCGATCGACCATTTACAGTGGTTGTTATGGCAGCCTGGGAGTATTGCAGTATATTATGCAAGTGATCCAACGATCCCTGCTTCAAGTCCCCTAGGGGGACTAATAAAAAATAGTATAAAAACAGTTATATAATGATTTTTATAATGTTAAAAAAAAAATAATTAAAAGTAAAAAAAAAAAAAACAACCCTTTTCACATTTTTTTCCTAAAGCAATGTTAACAAAAAAAGTTAACATAACTGGTATCGCCGCTTCCGTAAAAGTCCAACAATCACAATATAGCATTATTAAACCCGCTCTTTTGCTGTTTTTTGGTCACCTTAGCAAAAAAAGGAATAAAAGTGATCAAAAAGTCACATGTACCCCAAAATGGTATCAGTGAAAATTACAGCTCGCCACGCAAAATGAAAGCCCTCACACCACTAAATTGATGGAAAAATAAAAAGTTATGGCTCTCAGAATATGGCGACACAAAACATTTTTTTTTTAGCAAATAGTTGTATTTTTAAAAAAGTGGTAAAACACAAAACAAAACCTATAAATTTGATATTTCCGTAATGGTATCACCCTGTAGAATAAGGTGAATATGTTGTTTTTACCGCCTGATGGACGCCGTAAAAACAAAACCCCCCAAAATTGGTGTAATCGCTGTTTTTTGCCCATTTCACACCACAAATATTTTTTTTTCAGATTCCCAGTACATTATGCGGTACAATAAATGGTGCCATGAGAAACTACAATTTGTCCCCGCAAAAAACAAGACCTCCTATGGCTATGTCAATGAAGAAATAGAAAACATGGCTTTTGGAAGGCGGGGAGGAAAAAACTAAAATTAAAAACTCAAATTGGCCTGGTCTTTAAGGGGTTAATATTATTTTTGTTGTTTTTAGCGTTTAATGCTCTTTACCCACACACAAGTACATGAGACCAACACTAGACAAAAGGTCATTGATAGTCGGCTAAAATAAACTAAAAACCAGATACAAATTACAACTTTGTATTGTTTCTCTCCACTTACATCTGTCACAAGCAATTTATTTTTTACTTGTTAACAAGGCTTTGGAGGTTGCGCCACTGCTGTTGGAAAACACATTGACTGGCATGTTTATATAGGAACACTTCAGGCAATTGGAATGATTCCTCTGTCTTTTTTTGCCCAAATATTAAACAAATCATCCATCATTCACCCAACTACAAACACAGGGCTGTTCCTTGCACATTATAATGACATTGTTATAGAGAAAACAAAACTAGGTTACTACATGGCTTTGTGTGAAATATTTCTAGCAGCTCTTCTGTTTATCACTTGCTTTTATTATCTGATCCTTATACTTGTGCCAGTGTGTGCAAGTGTTCTGCATATTACAGTATTGCATCTATATAATAAACTTCAAATAACTGAATAGTAATAGTCTATGTATCCTCTCCACAGCCAATCAGAGAAGGTCTGAGAAGGTCACTTAGAAAATCATTTTGTGGGGGTTCTCATTATCCTTGCCAAACAGTGCACAAATAATACATTATCCACATAATACTGCCATACAGTGCACAAATGATACAGTATCCACATAATACTGTCATACAGTCCTGTTCTGAGATTGGTGAATTAAGTGGCTTGTGATATAAGTGGAGTTATAAAACCGGAGTTAAAAAGAGGAGTTAAAGCCCCAGTAAGTACTCTTCTTTTCTTTTACTTTAACAATTGCTCACTGTTTTTTTGTAACTGGGATAATGGACAGCAAGATTGGAGGTTTTCTTCAATGCACAGTCTGCCATATGTATGCACGACTGGAGCCTGAGTTCCAGCGTGACTACCTCTGTGGCAGATGTGAGCATGTTGGTCACCTGGAAGCTCACATTAGAGATCTGGAGGAGCAAAATGCAACACTGAGGATGATAGACAATCTTGAGCGGAGCATGCTGCTCACGGAGCACACAGTTAGTGGGGTAGAACTGGAGGGTGAAGACATGGGTGAGCAGGATCAGGCAAGCAGCTGGGTTAATGAATTAGGGGTAGTAGAAAGGGGTCCAAGAAAAGGAAGGTCAATCCTGTTTCTGACATTCCAAGAAAAATTGCCAAGTTTGGTGATGATGCGAGGGTCTCAGTCTCAGAAATGGCAGCCCTAGTGGATACTGATCTCCCTAACAGCTGGGAGAACAGCCCAGCTAGTAGTCGGCGGGATGGTAATACAGGTAAGGCAAGACAATTGATAGTTGTAGGGGATTCTATAATCAGGAAGACGGATAGAATAATTTGTCTCCAAGACCGCCTCAACCGAATTTGCTGTCTCCCTGGTGAAAGGGGTTTGGCATGTGGGGGAACGGGTGGACAAATTTCTGGGAGGGGATGATGATGATCCAGCTGTCGTGGTCCATGTGGGTACCAAGGACAGAATAAATGGTAGGTGGAGGAGCCTTAAGAATAATTTTAAAGAACTAGGCTACAAGCTGAAGGGAAGGACCTCCAAGGTAGTATTCTCAGGAATACTACCTGTGCCATGCGCATCACAGGAAAGCGAGCGGGAGCTCAGGAAGTTAAATGCATGGCTTAAGTCTTGGTGCAGAGGAGAAGGCTTTGGGTTCCTAGAACACTGCGCTGACTTTTCATTGGGGTAGAAACTGTTTTCTGCAGATGATTTGAACCTAAATGGAAGGGGGTCCGCTGTGCTGGGGGAGAGAATTCTAGCTGTGGTGGCAGAGTATTTAAACTAGGGCTAAAGGAGGGAGGTCAATATAGAAAATAAAGTCATAGTCAGGTTAGAGAGGGGTCAGGCTATATTGGTGGGGGGAGAAACAGACTATGGGTAGAGGACTAGACAACAGGATAAGGAGATCCTTTCGTTACAAAACAGCAATGAAAATGAAAATAAAAATGCCCAAATAATGTAAAATAATCACATTTCTGATACTGAAAGTGAAACATTTAAAGGCAAGTTAAAGTGTATGTTCACAAATACCAGGAGTCTAGCAAGCAAAATGTGGGAGCTGGAGACCTTGATACTGAAAAAAAATATAGATATAGTTGGAGTTGCTGAAACATGGCTAGGCTCTTCTCATGACTGGGCTGTAAATCTACAGGGTTTTACACTGTTTCAGAAAGACAGGGCGAATAGGAAAGGTGGTGGTGTATGTCTGTATGTGAGAAGTGATATGAAGGCGGTGGTGTATGTCTGTATGTGAGAAGTGATATGAAGGTGAGTGTGAAAGAGACATTAGAGTGTGAAGATTGTGAGGAGGTCGAAACCTTGTGGGTGGAATTACAAAGGGAGGTAAACACTGAAAAAATTACTTTTGGTGTAATCTATAGAACCCCAATATAACTGAGGAGATGGAATGTCAGCTATATAAACAGATGGAGTGGGCTGCACAGGTGGGTATAGTAGTGATAATGCGAGATTTTAATTACCGGGATATTAATTGGTGTCATGGTTCGGCTTCAACTGCAAAGGGGAGACATTTCCTCAACCTGTTCCAGGAAAATGTTATGGGCCAGTTTGTGGAACGTCAATAAAAACCTCGGTAACAGTGATCAAAATATACAGTAGTTACATTTTACATATACTGTAAAAAAACAAACACAGGCTGGGAAGGCCAATTTCCCCAGGATGAAGGCTGCAATTCAGGATATAGACTGGGAAGAACTAATGTCAAATAATGGTACAAATGATAAATGGGAGATTTTCAAATCTACTTTTGGGTAATTATAGTGCAAAATTTATTCCTATAGGTAACAAGTATAAACGACTAAAATTAAACCCCACATAGCTTACACCTACCGTAAAAACGGCAATACATGACAAAAAAAGGGCATTTGAAAAATACAAATCTGAGGGTACATCTGTAGCCTTTGTAAATTATAAAGAGCTTAATAAAATTTGTAAAAAGGTAATAAAATCAGCAAAAATACAAAATGAAAGGCAGGTGGCCAAGGATAGTAAAACAAATCCCCAAAAAATCTTCAAGTATATAAATGCAAAAAAGCCAAGGTAGGACCCCTAGATAGTGGTAATGGGGAGTTGGTCACAGGGGGTCAAGAGAAGGCAGAGTTACTAAATGGGTTCTTCTGCATATACAACAGAAGAAAGAGCAGCTGATGTAGCTCGTGCCAGTGCTGTTAATATATCAGTTGATATACTGAATTGGATGAATGTAAATATGGTCCAAGATAAATTAAACAAAATAAATGTACACAAGGCCCCGGGACCAGATGGGTTACACCCTAGGGTTCTTAAGGAGCTTAGTTCAGTTATTTCTGTCCCCCTCTTCATAATATTTAGAGATTCTCTAGTGACTGGTATAGTGCCAAGGGACTGGCGCAGGGCAAATGTGGTGCCTATTTTCAAAAAGGGCTATAGGTCTTCCCTGGGTAATTTTAGACCAGTAAGCTTAACATCCGTTTTGGGGAAAACGTTTGAGGGGCTTTTGAGGGACTATATACAGAATCATGTGTCAATAAATAGTATTATAAGTGACAGCCAGCACGGTTTTACTAAGGACAGAAGCTGTCAAACTAACCTGATATGTTTTTATGAAGAGGTGAGCAGAAGCCTAGACAGAGGGGCCGCTGTGGATATAGTGTTTTTGGACTTTGCAAAGGCATTTGAAACTGTCCCTCATAGACGTCTAATGGGTAAATTAAGGACTATAGATTTAGAAAGTATAGTTTGTAATTGGATTGAGAATTGGCTCAAGGACCATATCCAGAGAGTTGTGGTCAATGATTCCTACTCTGAATGGTCCCCAGTTATATGTGGTGTACCCCAGGGTTCACTGCTGGGACCACTATTATACAACTTATTTATTAATAGCACTATTTCCATTTTTGCAGATGACACCAAGCCATGTATTAATGTTCAGACTATGGAAGATGTTTGTGAATTGCAAGCGGATTTAAACAAACTAAGGCCTGATGGACACGACCGTAAAAACTCCGGTTATTACGGGTCGTAATTACGACCCGTAATAACGGGCTCATAGACTTCTATTGGCCACGGGTACCTTCCCGTTTTCTTACGGGAAGGTGCCTGTGCCGTTGAAAAAGATAGAACATGTCCTATTTCAGGCCGTAATAACGGCACGGGCAGCCCATAGAAGTCTATGGAGCTCCCGTAATGACGGGTGGCTACGTGTGTGCACCCGTCATTACGGCAGCGTTGCTAGGCGACGTTAGTAAATAGTCACTGTCCAGGGTGCTGAAAGAGTTAACTGATCGGCAGTAACTCTTTCAGCACCCTGGACAGTGAATTCCGATCAGAATATAGAGCAACCTGTAAAAAAAAAAAAAAGACGTTCATACTTACCGAGAACTTCCTGCTTCCTCCAGTCCGGTCTCCCGGCCGTTGCCTTGGTGACGCGTCCCTCTCGACATCCGGCCCGACACCCCTGGATGACGTTTCAGCCCATGTGACCGCTGCAGCCAATCACAGGCCAATTACATGCTGCAGCGGTCACATGGACTGCCGCGTCATCCAGGGATGTCAGGCTGGATGTCAAGAGAGGGACGCGTCACCAAGACAACGGCCGGGTAAGTATGAATTTCTTTTACTTTTACCTCGGAAAGGGCTGCCCCTTCTCTCTATCCTGCACTGATAGAGAGAAGGGGCTGCCGATTAGTGCAGTGCAATTTTGCATCGAAAACGTGCCCGTAAATACGGGTGGAATATGGGTGACACCGGACCCGTATTTATAGGCACGGGTCTGTAAATACTGGTGCAAAACTGGTCGAATACGTGTGACACCGGACCCGTATTTACGCCAGTATTTACGGGTGGGAAAAAATACGGTTGTGTGCATGAGGCCTAAGTGTTTGGGCATCCAGTTGGCAAATTAAGTTTAATGTAGATAAATGTAAAGATATGCACCTGGGTACCAACAACCTGCATGCATCATATGTCCTAGGGGGAGCTACACTGGGGGAGTCACTTGTTGAGAAGGATCTGGGTGTACTTGTAAATCATAAACTAAATAACAGCATGCAGTGTCAATCAGCTGCTTCAAGGGCCAGCAATATATTGTCGTGTATTAAAAAAGGCATGGACTCGCGGGACAGGGATGTAATATTACCACTTTACAAAGCATTAGTGCGGCCTCATCTAGAATATGCAGTTCAGTTCTGGGCTCCAGTTCATAGAAAAGATGCCCTCGAGTTAGAAAAAATACAAAGAAGAGCAACGAAACTAATAAGGGGCATGGAGAATCTAAGTTATGAGGAAAGATTAAAATAACTAAACCTATTTAGCCTAGAAAAAAGACGACTAAGGGGGGACATGATTAACTTATATAAATATATTAATGGCACATACAAAAAATATGGTGAAATCCTGTTCCATTGTAAACCCCCTCAAAAATCAAGGGGGCACTCCCTCCGTCTGGAGAAAAAAAGGTTCAAGCTGCAGAGCCGACAAGCCTTCTTTACTGTGAGAATGGTGAATATATGGAATAGTCACCGCAGGAGCCGTCACAGCAGGGTCAGGAGATGATGCAAAAAAAGGCTTTGATAATTTCCTAGAACAAAAAAATATAAGCTCCTATGTGTAGAAATGTTTTACTTCCCCTTTCCCATTCCTTGGTTGAACTTGATGGACATGTGTCTTTTTTCAACCGTACAAACTATGTAACTATGTAACAGTGCACAAATAATATAGTATCCACATAATACTGCCAAACAGTGCACAAATAACACATTATCCACATAATACTGCCATACATTGTACAAATCATATAGTATCCACATAATACCGCCATACAGTGCACAAATAATACAATATCCACATAATACTGCCAACAGTGCACAAATAATATAGTATCCACATAATACTGCCATACAGTGTACAAATCATACAGTATGCACATAATACTGCCATACAGCTCACAAATAACTCAGTATCCCCATAGTTCTGCCATACAGTGCACAAATAATACATTATCCACATAATACTGCCAAACAGTGTACAAATCATACATTATCCACATAATACTGCCATACAGTGTACAAATCATACAGTATGCACATAATACTGCCATACAGCTCACAAATAACTCAGTATCCCCATAGTTCTGCCATACAGTGCACAAATAATACATTATCCACATAATACTGCCAAACAGTGTACAAATCATACATTATCCACATAATACTGCCAAACATTGCACAAATAATACAGTATCCACATAATACTGCCAAACAGTGTACAAATCATACATTATCCACATAATACTGCCAAACAGTGCACACATAATACAGTATCCACATAATACTGCCAAACAGTGTACAAATCATACATTATCCACATAATACTGCCAAACAGTGCACACATAATACAGTATCCACATACTACTGCCGAACAGTGTACACATAATACATAATCCACATTATACTATCATAGAGTGCTCAAATAACTCAGTATCCATATAATTCTGCCTTCAGTGCACAAATAATACAGTATCCACATAATACTGCCATACAGTGCACAAATAATAGATTATTCACATAATACTGCCATACAGTGCACAAATAATACATTATCCACATAATGCTGCCAAACAGTGTACAAATAATACATGATCCACAAAATACTGCCATACAGTGCACAAATAATACAGTATCCACATAATACTGCCATACAGTGCACAAATAATAGATTATTCACATAATACTGCCATACAGTGCACAAATAATACAGTATCCACATAATACTGCCATACAGTGCACAAATAATAGATTATTCACATAATACTGCCATACAGTGCACAAATAATACAGTATCCACATAATACTGCCATACAGTGCACAAATAATACATTATCCACATAATACTGCCATACAGTGCACAAATAATCTAGTATCTGCATAATTCTGACATACAGCTCACAAAAATAGTGCCTGAATAATACCTCCATAAAGTGCCCACATAATTATGCCACGCAGTGAAAAAATAATGCTACCAAATAGTGCCAGGGTCTGTTATCACTGGGTATCTGTTATTTTCTGTGGATGTCAAAGCAGGGAAGATAATCTAATGCCATGATTCCCCTCTACAAGCTAAGCTTGCTTAATAGCGTATATATGACATAGGGTTGTGAAAAGCAGATCACATATTAAAAGCAGAATGATTTCTAAAGAGATAATCTGCAGAAATACAATTACATCTAAAGTCTAAGGGCTCATGCACACGACCGTGGTTTTCTTCAGTGTCCTATTTGGTTTTTTGTCTGGGTATCATACGGAATTATTCATTTCTATGGGACTATTCACAAATCCATTTTATTATGTGGATCCGTTTGTAGAACTTTTTCTATTTTTGTCTGTGTTTGCGGTCCGTCTCACCCATTCTAGTGTGTGGATCCACAAAACAATGGGCAGCACGCGGAAACCACTAGGATTTGTGTTTTGCGCGCTGCAAAACGGAAACAGTCGCGTGCATGATGCCTAACAGAAATAATTGTGATTGAGGATTAGGAGGAAATTGCCCAATATTCTGGCATGTTCAGTGTCATCAAAAATGTAAAGTTCTAGATCTGTAGAAAGCAGGTCTGACTTGGGTATTTTATTATGAGGGCACAAAAGGTATGGAAACAGCATTTATCTTGGGCCATGTACAGACAGAAAGTCCACATCTTACCACCTACTTCTGTAGTGAGGGACTGGAAAAGTATGAAAATCTTTGGTTGTGACAGGCCAATAGGGGAAAGCAAGAAGGTCTGACCTGGTATGGAGCAGGACTACGAGGGTACGGATATGGCGCCCAAGCACAGTCTAGACATTGCCCATGACCCTTCCACCTATCTCTTTACTCTGGGGCCTCAGATAACAATGACTTTGGGGTGTAAATCAAATCTCCAGTCAAATAATTTTTTTAATTTATGTTCTGGAGATTTACGTTAGACTTAAGTTTGCTGTATACAGTATATAATGTTTGACCAAAAGTCTAGTTCTATTGCATTGTTTAGCGGTCTAGCTAGGCGGGTGTGGAGGGCATGTGCCGGGGATGGGGGGCAGGCACTTGCAAGCCACACTGCCTATGTCAGGGTAGGACAGCAAAAGGCTAGGACAGCAAACTGAATCTTTGTCCGGGTGAAGGAAAGACTAGCTATCCCTGCATTGTTGGGGACTTATTGTAATATACTAGCCATATGGTATATGGTGATTAAGTTTTACATTTTTGCAATTTGATTCCGTGGCTCTTTTTTTGTGCCCTCTGAATAGAGATTCTGCACAGTCAGACTTGGCTTAAAATAAAAGAACAGCTGTATGTCACTAATCCCTCTCTGTTGTCCCTATCGTTGTCCTTCAGTTCATGAAATTCTACAAATCTACCTTTATTTTAATAAACCGTTGACTAAAATGAACTAAAAGCAACAGTAATAATAGAATTGTATCTTTCCTGCCGGTACATCCATGATAGGAGCAAATATCTGCAGAACATCTGGGATAAATCTGTTTTCCTTTTTACAGTTCAATAATTGGTAAGTTTTCGGCACCTCATTTATGCAATTGAAAACATTAGAAAACAGATGGGCATTACATGGCTGAGAGCTCGTCTATTGAGCACATGCTACGGCGAAACAAAGAAGCAGATTTTAATCTTTTTTTATCAAACACCTTGCAACATCTTCCGAATAGAAATTTACTTTACGTAATAAAAATGCATTATGGGTTTATATGCGTCAGATTAAAGAAGAGTAAGTGTTATATTTGTAATTCTAAGAAAACAATGAAACCCTTTGTATTAAATCTTTTGCTTATAATCCACCTTCTGCCATGCAATTTCCTAAATAAATATTTGGAATAAATTGCATACTGCATTTGCTTTTCTGGGAAATACATAGTGATGGTCCATATTTAGAATACCCCATCATTGTGTGATCTGTGGGGGTCCAGCGCCAGGGACTCCACCCATCAGAAAATACAAGGGCTCCATTATTCTATTGTATAGGGTTACAAAAGGTTGGACACCCTTTGGGTATGTGCACACGCTTACTAAAAAACGGCAATTAAAAACGGCTCCAAAAACGTCTCAAGAGGTGACATGCAAAATGACCACGTAAAAAAACGGCCCGTCGGAACAGAACGCCGTTTTTCCCATTGAAATCAATGGGCAGATGTTTGGAGGCGCTCTGCTTCTGATCTTCAGGCCGTTTTTCGGCTGTTTACTTTTTGGTGTTATATAGTTTCTTTATACTAAAGAGGTTGTCCAGGATTTTTGTAAAAGTGGCAGCAGGGCAGGGGATGGTCTAAAATAATAAACCGGCAGATACTCATCCGCTGAAGAGCTCCCTGCACCAGTGCTGGAAGCTCCTGCAGGGGTCACGTGACGTTCATCGTGTCGCTGTTGACAATCGCTGGTCTCAGCAGTGATGCTGCCATAAACAGCACCGGGACTGCCGTGGCCAGCAAGAATGGGGTCTTAGTGCTGATGTGGGAAGCACTTCAGAGGGTGTGTATCTGCTAGTATATTATTCTGCAAGATGCCCTGCTGCCGATTTTTCAAAGTCCTGCCTAACCCCTTTAATTTTTGATAAAACAATTCATTCTACCAATTCAATCCAATTTTGTGTTTTTTTTTCATTGTTCGCCAAAACCTTACTGCCATACTGTAAGTTTAGTTTTACATTTATTCTGTGTTTAACCATTGGGGGTACATAATTATATATTCTTTTATCTTTTATAACTTTTATTTACGAAAAATTTGTTTATTAAAGCTAATCCTGTTTATTTTTTATTTCATGCAAGTATTTTCTATTATTTCATTACACTTTAAAGTGTAGCTAAACATTTGACAAGCATCTGACATGTCATAGTGACATGTCAGAAGTTTTGATTGGTGGGGGTCCGAGCACTGAGACCCCCACCAATCGCTAGAAAGAAGCAGCTGAAATCGCTTCGTGTCTGTTCGGCTTTTTCCGGAAATAAATGTATCGGTGAACGGACTCAATAGAAAGTCTAGGAGCCAGTACTCCGATACATCATCTTTCCGGAAAAAGCCGAACAGACACAAAGCGGCTGAGCACTCACACGAGCGATTGGTGGGGGTCTCAGTGCTCGGACCAGTGCCACCAGTCCAAACTTCTGACATGTCACTATAACATGTCAGAAGTTTGTCAAACCTTTAGCTACACTTTAAACTTACATTTTTTGTTGTCACACAAGGGGACTTCTTCTTTTAAAAAAAAAATAAATATATATTTATTATAATGCATTAGAACATCTATCTCTGGCAGCCCCATAGAAAATGAATGGAGTAGTGTCCTAGCATTCGCAGTACCGCTCCATTCATATGGGGTGCACAGGCACGGTCAGGTAAGCCACTGTCGGGATCAGAGGGGGTTCCAGTGGCAGACCCCCACTGATCAGATATTCATCATCTGTAATGTGGATAGGTGATATACAGTATATTGATTATCGGAAAACTCCTTAAAGCAATTGAAAAGTCATTGAAAAGGTCAAGTTGAAGTTTCTTTCCACTGTGTATTTAATGTGTTAAAAGGATTTGAGATTTACACTCATTTATCTTATAATAAGTTAAAGGGAACCTCTCACCAGCATTTCACCATTTGAACTCTACTCACCCCTCGCTGACCGCTGCTGTCAAATTTTCATTGGCGTTATCCCCTCTTCTAAACTCCTCCTCCGACGGTAAATAATGGTCTGCAAACATTTTGCGCCTTTTATTGCACTAATCCGGCAGTCTCGTTTGTTTCTCTTCTTATGCCTGCCCACCGCCGAAAAGGGGCCCACTCTGAATACCAAAATCTTGTCTGCGTGCGAATGCGCCCATCATGTATGGTCCAATACCCTTCCCTGCTTCGTCCGGGACTCAAATCCAGTCCTGGGCTCAAATCTAGTTACTGTGTAATGATGGGGGTAGGGAAACAAACAAGTGAGCCCTAATCTACCCGCCACTCAGTCCTTGCCTACTTGCAACGACCCGCCCTAGGTGACGGGGTACAACTGGGCGACGGTCCCTACGCTCAATAAGTGCACGACAGACAAACAGACAAGGGTACACAGAAGCTAAGGGAAATGGGGCAGTTGCCCACGGCAACACCGTGAGCAACAAGAGTGGTGAATGAGTCGAGTCAAAGCAGGAGTGTACGAGGTACCAAACGCAGAGCAGGAGAGTAGTGAACAAGCCGAGTCAAACCAGGAGTGTACGAGGTACCAAACGCAGAGCAGGAGAGTAGTCAGTAAGCCAGGGTCAGTATGAAGCAGGGACAAATAGTTCAAGAAGCTGCAGCAGGGCCAGGAAACCAAACGAGAAGAATCACAAGCAAGGAGGAACAGGAAAGGCAGGTATAAATAGACAGAGGGCGGGAGCTAGCTCCGTTTGGCCAGGCTGTGATAGGCTCTCCCACTCCTAAGCCTGCCATCCTGAGTGGTGGAAGACATAGAAGCAGGTGCAGACTGATTACCTATGGGCGTTGACACAGAAGCTGTGCCTGGCAGATCCTTTACATACTGTGCATGTGCCGATATGGTGTCCCATTGTGCACACCCTCCAGAACATCGATCCACAAACACAGGATTTCATGTGTGCTCGGGGGAGGCGGGGAGCTGTCAATCAAATGTAAGGAGGCGGAGTTAACTCGGAAAGGTTTGAGTAATGACGGTATGACTCTTTTCTAATGAAGATAAGACTCTTTTTTTGCTCATTAGCATACAGCACAGCAACACTAAAAAATGGAATACTAAAGGTACAGAGCTACTTCGAAGATAATTACAGGCTACATAAAAGTGATTTTTCACCCACTTACTCCAAGTATTGCTGATTTAATAGGTGAAATACTGGTGACAAGTTCCCTTTAAGTTTGTTAATATGTTCACAATAGAGTGTATTGGTAGGTTAGGATACAGCCATTATAACATCTTCTCTGAATACACCAATGTGGTGTCCAGTTGCCTGAATACCTTTACACATACTGTAGGGGAGGTTTGCACTTGTTCTGCTAGTGGCTCCATTATAAGGGCAAATCTTAGGGGAGATAGAGGGCCTGTCGAGAACCATTCGTAATAATAATTGTAGCCGACTAGAAACCTCATGAGTACACAGAGGTTGAGGGTTACATATTTACTGAGGTTGAAAAAAGACCCAGGTTCATCAAGTTCAACCTTTTCCATCAATTATACATTTTAATTGCTAGATTAATAATTACCCTTTATGTCATTCCTCACTAAATAAACATCTAGCTCTTTTTTAAATGCTGACATACTATCTGCCATTACTACCTCTTGGGGTAGGGCATTCCATAGTATAACTACTCTAACTGTAAAGAACCCTTTCCGATATTGGTAGCTGAAATGCCTTTCCTTCACACGCAGTGAATGCCCCCTGATCATTTGTAAAGTCCTTCGAATGAATAAATCATGTACTAGTTGACCACACATATACTTATATATGTTAATAGGATCACTTCTAAGACATGTTTATTCAAGCTGAACAAGCCCGATTTTTCTAGGCCTTCATTATAAGAGAGATCTACCATCCCATTTAATCATCTAGTCACCCGCCTTTGAACCCTCTCTAGCTCTACTATATCCTTTTTACAATGTTAAGCCCAAAACTGAATCCCTTATTCAACACGTGGTTTTGCAAGGGATTTATAGAGTGGTAATATTACATTTGAATCACAGATTTTTATCACTCTTTTTATATACCCTAAAATCTTATTTGCTTTTGCAGCTGCTGCTTGACATTGAGTGCTGCTGCTCAGCTTACTTGTAGCCATAATACCCAGGTCCTTCTCTTGTTCCATTATGCCCAGTTTCATTCCATTTAATGTATATGTATTAATACTATTTCTAGGTGCATTACTTTACATTTATCAACATTAAAATTAATCTGCCATGTTTTTGACCATACTGCCAGCTTATCTAGGTCATTCTGTAATATTTTACAATCAAGTTGAGTTTTAACTATCCTTCAAAGTTTTTGACACTTTACTATTAATCTCATCCACAAGGTCATTAATAAAGAGAATTAATAGAATTGGGCCTAACACAGATCCTTGTGATATCCCACTGCGGTCTTTAGGTCATTCCCAGCCCCCAGCAATCTGTCTATCCGATCTGTAATGCTGTATGCTGAACCCAAGCATCGGGAAGACAGCACAGTGTCACATTCACAGTCTCGGTGACAGATGACCCTATCTGTCTGCCTAATAACAGAATACCCTACCACCAGCATCTGTCTGGCCTTTGATGGACTCTTGTTCCCATCCTTTCTACAGTGGTCATTCTCCTCATTGTTAGAAGAAACGCCCGGTTGTAGTGATGTTGGCCCTGGACTTGCATCCCTAAAATCAGCCAAACAGGCATATTTATCAGGTTGAGCTAACTCAGGACTAGCGCCCCTGGCACCTTTTCCCCGACCTTTTTTTTTAACTGTTACCCATTTACTGATCTTTGGGTTAAGTTTGCCCACCTCCAACCACCTCCATCTCGCTGACTCAGATTTATGTTGTTACGGTTTTTACAGCGTTTACGCAGCGGAAACACAGTAAAACCGCTGGAAATCCACAGGTGCCCATATACTTTGCTATAACCAACGTCTAATACGAAATACGCTGGTAAAACTGCTGCGAAAAAACGTAGCGTTTCCGCAGCAACATGAGAAGGAAAAACGCACTATTTGGTGCGGATTTCTGTGACAGATTTAGTAGCGTTTTTCTAGAGATTCTGCTGCAGATTTTCTGTTGCAGAAAACCTGCCGCATATCTTGTGTGTGGGAACATACTCTTAAACTACGGCCTTGTGTTCAACTACTATGCACTAATCTGCAAAACTGCACTTTACTGCACACTCCCAAACCTTGCTCCACTCAGCAAACCCTCGCTTGCATTCTCTGCAGCTTGAAGTGTTATAATTGCTCCAAGAATATGACCTGATATGCCAAATTTAAGTAGGACAGATTTTAGATAGCCCAGTACACTCTGTCGTACGCTTTCTCCGCGTCTAATAATAGCAGCCGATAAGGTGCTTTCTTTTGACATAGCAAATCTATCAAATCTTATAAATCTATAAGCCTTCTGGTGCCATCCACTAGTTGTCTGTTTTTTATTAAACCCGCCAGGTCACTCTTTACTAATTGTGGTAATAGATTGATAGGACTGTTTACTATAAATTTGACATGGATTTTAATATCAGGGTTTAGTAGTGATATTCATAGGTCAAAAGTTTTCCAATTTATCTGGAGATGTGCCAGGTTTAGGGAATTTTACTATTGTAGCATTTCTTGAGGTGTAAGAAGGGTGTGAAAAAAAAAAACTTTAGCAGAAAGGGACTTACGTCTGTAGTATATGGTTCAATTTTTCGTTATATTCATTGGTGAGTATTTCAGGACCTGGGAAGTATATTTATTTTCAGGTTTTTGATCACCAGCAGGATATCAGCCAATGTGAAAGGTGTTTTTCATTTCTTCAACTCTGTCATGGAGATTGTAGAAAGATTTAGATCATGCAAGAAACTTTTAAAGCGTACCTAACCTTTACAGTGACTTTTTCTGAATAGGTGTTAGCCTGTAAAAAGGCTAGCAAATACCCCCATTATTACCCCAGTACCCACTGCCACCAGGGCTACCGGGAAGAGCCGGGTACCATCCAGTACCTGACCATCTGTAGTGATCCTCGGGCACTGGAGAAGCCACAGGCTGGTATTATTAGGCTGGGAAGGGCCAAAAACATGGGGCCTTCCCACCCTAATAATGCTAGGCTGCGGCTGCTTTATTGTATCTTGCTGAATATGAAAAATGGGGGGGGGGACACTAAGCCTCACCTTAGTAATGGACGTCATCAAACAGACAACTGGCATTAGTAAGGCGCTAATAAAGTATTAAAAAAACACGGTTTTATAAGATAAAATTTTTTATTGAAATTAAAACTCCCTGCCATAACCCTTGTTAACTAATTTATTAAAAAAACACAAAAAACATAGATCATCACAGTAGTCCACCGAATCTACAACGTAATCCAACTAATCTACGATGTAGTCCAATGGTCCAATAGGTCCACCTGGAAAACAAAAAATAAAAATAAAGTTAGTAGTATGAAAAATAAAAAATGTTATACTCACCTACAGTAGACGTCTGTCTTCTCCCCTGCGTCGCAACAGAAACTAGACATCAATGAAAAAAAATCATTCCCTTAGGGCAGGGGTCTCAAACTCGGCCGGGTAAATGGGCCGCACATAGAAAAAATGTGAAGTTGACGAGCCATATTACTTTTAAATTTGATACAATGCAAAATTATTGTTAATCAATTAGTTATTTGAGCTACTATAACAACAATACTACATTACTATAATAATACTACATTACTATAACACTACATTACTATAATAATACTACATTACTATAACAATACTACAATACATTACTATAATAATAATACTACATTACTATAATAATAATACTACAATACTATAACAATACTACATTACTATAATACCAATAATACTACATTACTATAACACTACATTACTATAATAATACTACATTACTATAATAACAATACTACATTACTATAATACTACATTACTATAATACTACATTACTAGAACAATACTACATTACTATAATAATAGTGCTAGGTTAAAACTTAATGGAAATTTGCGAGTTTACTCCACGTGCTTATTTTAGCAATCCAGTTTTCCAGTCGCTAAATGCAGTCCGGTGGCTCAATCGGCAGCGTTTGGCAGACACAAGAATATGAAGATTGGGCAGCCCCTTTTTAGATAGTGCCACAGTGCCCTCTGTAGATAATGCCAACGTGCCCTCTGTAGATAATGCCACAGTTCCTTCTGTAGATAATGCCACAGTGCCCTATATAGATATTGTCACAGTGCCCTCTGTAGATACTGCCACACACCCATACATAGATAATTCCACAGTGCCCACTGTAGATACTGGCACACACCCACCTATAGATAATGCCACAGTGCCCTCTGCAGATAATGCCACAGTGTCCTCTGTAGATAATGCCACACCCCCTAGATAATACCACAGTGCTTTCTGTAGAGAATGCCCTGTGCCCTCTGTAGATAATGCCAAAGTGCCCTCTGTAGATAATGCCACAGTGCCCTCTGTAGAGAATGCCGCAGTTACCCCCGAAGATAATGCCACAGTACCCTCTGGAGATAATGCCACAGTGCCCTCTGGAGATAATGGCACAATGCCCTCTGTAGATAATGCCACAGTGCCCTCTGTAGATAGGGCCATAGTGCCGCCCCTACACACACACATACACACACCCTATAGATAGTGACACCCCCCCCTGTAGATAGCTCCATTGGGGCTCCCTCTAGGAGTGGAATCCGCAGCCAGAGCATTGCCTTCGCTTAGGCCAGGGATTCCTCAGCTGGAGGAGCCCTTGATGTCACTGTCCATAGACAGTGATGTCAGGGAATCCTCCTGGACCGGAATGTAATGTAGGGGCAACCCCAGATCCAGAGTCCCAGAGCAGAGCACTAGTATAGGCTCTGCTCCGGTACTCTGGGGATGCCTCTGACTCCACTGTCCATATATATACAGTGATGTCAGAGGCAATTCCAGAGCCGGAGTCCATGGCAGAGCGCCACTAGCACTTTGCCTGGGACTCCAGCTCTGCTTCTGACATCACTGTCCATATATGGACAGTGATGTCATGGGCAACCCCAGAGCCTGAGTCCTGCGTAGAGCACTACTAGCACTCTGACTGGGAAGCCCCTGCTCTCTCCTCTTGCGAGGGAGCAATGTGCCCCCTGGGCCGCAGATGGCAGTCTCAGGGGCCGCATGTTTAAGACCCATGCCTTAGGGCATGTTCAAACGGCGCTAAAAAAAACGTGTGTAAACGTTTTTCAGTTTATTTTTGGCACGTGATTAGGACTTCCATTGAATATGGGAACATTTGGTGCATTTTATGGGCCAAAGAATTGACTTGACGCTTCTTTTTTTACGCAACACATTTTTTTAAAACACTTGCGTAAAAAAGCGCATTGTTTGTACTAACAGCGAGTTTTCCCATTAATGTAAATGGGAAGCTTATTCAAATGTGTCAAATGCATGCCGTGTAAACCTGTCAACTGAAGAGTCATTCACCACAAGGTCCCCGGGTCTCCCTCTTGACTTTCATAATTTTTTGCCGTTTGGTGTGTCCTATAGCTGCTGTGATAAGCACGTCCTACAATTGTAGAATCACTTCAAAAATGGAGCCTGACAATACTTGGCAATTTCAAGACTTGTCGCTAAAAATAGGGAGGGGAGTTAGTGTGGTCACTAGTAGAGTGAGCGAGTCTCCCTACAACATTTTCAGCAGCTGTGAGTCGGGTTGCTTTACCTGATTCACCTTTCTGTAATTCTGGGAAGTGCTCCCTCTGGTGGCCAACATAGGAAAACATGTCAAATTATTATTTAATTTTTAATACTTTCCACCTTGTGGAAGAAAAATAAGGTCACAAAAAAGAACTAAAAAAATATAATAGAAATAAGTAACTTACTTAAAAAAAATGTTTTGCAAAACATTCCCTTTAAGGCAAGGATCAGTTTCTTTGTAATATGTGTCATTGTTATGGAGATAATATTTTAGTCTCCATGGGGATGTAAAGAAAAAAAAACATCGCAACAGCACTTTGTAAACACTAAGACTACCTAATACACTATATATAAATAAATATGCATTACTGCTGAATCTACTTACAATAGTGAGATTCTTAGCGCACATTTTGATCAAATTGTGTGAGCCCGCCCGCCACAACAAGGCGACCTCTTTTAAGTGGGCCGCTAACCTAAAAATAGAACTCTATTCTTTGTCTAAACCTACAGAATATACTGGGGATAGATATAACAGCGTTACTTTAATTTAAATCACCCTTGGGCAAATGGGACGGGTGCAAGACCAAAAAAGGAGGTGTAGTCACCACTCCCATGCACAACATGCAACACACAGAGAAAAAAAAGGGATTGGTCAGCACATCTAACAATATGGAAAATGTACAGGTGCAAGTACGCTTTGACCGTAAACATTACATGTAAAGAAAAAATGGAGATGTAGGGGTGTTATTAAATTGTTCAGTAATGGTGTCAGGAAATCACTACTTGAGCAATTCCCCGGAGTGAACGTTTAATGAATTGCTATACGAGCAATTCCCCAAAGGCAGCTGAAGACTGTCTGGATCAAGCATACAAGTAAATCAGCTACCTCAAGTCCATCAACTCTCTGGTCAGCAGAGTCTAAGGCTACTCTATGGTCATGACCAGAGCCAACCGCAAGGCAGGTTGGATTTGGCCACATAGAACCCAGGTTGCTTTTACAGAATATGGTGTTGGACAGGAGGTGCAATGCAGGCAATACCAGAACCGATAACCAGATAAGCCAGAGGGGTGATCAACAAGCAGAGTTTAAACCAGGAGAGACTAAAAGTCCAAATCTCAAAACAGAAGCATACCAGGAGTTGCAGAGGTCGAAACCAGCTGTGAGATGAATATCCAAATCATTGAGCAGAGGGTAAATCCAAAGACAAAGCCGAAGTCCAGTTCAATGAGTCCAAGTAGTAAACCAACAGCAAACCTCAAAACAGAGTAAAGCGAAAAAGGGGGGGTCCCCAATCAAACTCAGAAACAACCTACAAGCGCAAAAGCGCAGGGGACATAGCATCCCAATAGAATATGAAAATAACTACCATGCATAGTAAAAAATATACAACTTTATTAGTACATAACGATACATGGTATTACGATAATAGATACAATAAGAATAAGGCGGATCATATATCAAGAGGAGTAGCAATAAGGTATAGATGACAGCATACCATGAGGAACGCAAGAGACAACCAAACTCGAAAAACGTCCCAATACTAACATGCCATGAATACAAGTATAGTGAAGTGTCAAAAAATATGAATATATGACTATATACGTTAAAGAAATACTGCCCGTTGTAAAGTATACATAGCACAAGTCTGTATATGCGTTGTGTATCCTAAGCAGATTTGTGCTATGTATACTTTACAATGGGCAGTATTTCTTTAACGTAATTTAATAACTTGATTTGATATAGTGCCATGGATAAAATGTGCCAATGTAAAACAGTAACAAATTAGCATATTACTGAAAGAACTATAAAGTCCTGGATCAAAGTGAACCTACTGACTGGGAGTCCCATATACCAGGGGGTGGTAGGGTCAATAGACAAAAATAAAGTCCAACAGGGGCTTAGTCTCTACCATAAAAGTAATAATACAACATGCTTTGATAAAAGTGCAAAAAGCGATATCAGGAAGGATTTCTTACAGAAATATATAGTCATGTAACAGTACTGCAATGAAAAGGTAAAACATCACCACAGTCTTCAGTATAGCAGGGCTTGTAAGCTTGGGGGAACCAACTTTGGTCCATTGTGCGGTCACCGAAGCCGCCTTCCACTTGGAGATTAATGGTTTGATAAGTTGTGAGGTTCTCAAAGACCGTTTGACCAAAAGGTTATCCTTCTCTGTCAGAGTCATAAGCTTGTGTGTGCTGCCATTTAGAAAAATGATCCCTTTACTGGATATCGCCATTTATATGGGATACCATGCTCTTAAAATAGTTTAGACATGGAGGAGAATTTATGTGTTCGCTTTAATGTTGTTGTGGACAGATCTGCAAACATTGAAATGTTTGGAAAATGATCAGCGATAGGAACCAAAATTATTTGCTGATTTAAAGAGATCTTCCTTAAAATAAGAGCATCACAGTCTGGCGATTACTTCCCTTGTTACAGATTAGGGGAACAAAAAAAATAAATAATATTTCTTGATTTGGGCTGGTAACAGATTCTAGAATCCCATGAAATCTAATATTATTCTTTTGCAGGTCCTCTAGATCGGAAAATGTTAGCTTTACAGCCACCATATCCTCATCTCATTTTATGCTGTTGTGGGCAGCAGTGAACTCCTCCGTCTTTTCGTCCAGGTGAGCAGTATATTCCCCAAAAGCTTTAATATAGTAAAGTGGCTAGATCTAAGTGCTGAATGAATATACTTCTAGACAGATTTCCTCAATTCCCCCAATAAGGCTCTCATGTTCTGAGATATTCAGCATAGTGGCCAGTATTTGAGCTTTCATGTGCAGAGCTAAGTGTGCGGAGTTAAGGAGAGATGGACCCTTTGTGTGCCGCTTATTGTGTGACTGTTGAAGATTTCTTTGCATCCAACATGGAGCTGGAGAAAGATCAGAGGAGTGTGCCGGGCTTATGTGCGCTATGTCCCTGTTCTCTGCGCTTGACAGGCTGCTTTGCCATCCGGCGCCATCTTGTATGCAGCCCAACGGCGGGTAGTAGTATGGGAGTTTCTTCTGGATTTCTTTCCTTTGCCTCTGGCCATCATTAGCATTATTTCTTTTACGCAAAGTGGGATTTGCGGCCTGGAATTCGCATATTTGTACCTATGTGGAGCAGAGTAGACTGGCATCGAAGCTCAAACTCACGCGTCGGCACTTTTTAGCATCCCAACACGCCTCTTTTTTATTTTGTAATGTCAGATTTTGGGTAAAACATACTGTAATAAAATTGTGGCTTACTCCATCAAATGCGATATTACAGAGCTATTCTTTCCTTTGCGAGCCATTATGCGAGGCACCATAGACGAGCCATAGGGACTTTGTCTGCCGCCGTACAGGCTTTGTGCATGGAGCCTTCTAATCAATGTAGTTTCCCTTTTAGACAGAAGCAATATGTATATTATAGGAAGCCTTAATACGTTCTCTAGGCTTCTGTTTTCCACTCCCGTCGCTATGTTGAGGAGAATTATTACCATCATATTAATGATCCAGAATAGCAGCTAAGTACAAGTTAAAGTTACTGACTAAACAGACTGCAGTCTCATAAAAGCAAAATAGATTGAAAGTCACAAAACATAAAACAATTGGCAGGTGGCTTTTATTCATGTAAAAAGCCAATTGATTTCCAGGGTAGCCAGGAAATGTGAAATTCTGTTCAGATCCTAAAGAAGTGTGAAATAAAAGAAAAAAACAATATATTTCTCCTCTCGCTGGGGGTTTTAACACAAACATAAAAGGCGGCTCAGTTTCTGCTAAAACTGCACTTGCACCTTACAGTAGTTTCAATGAAACTGTAATGTTTTACGTCAAACAAATCTAAAGCTTCCTTAACCTTTAGTACCCTGAGGAATACTGATTATTTTTATCCAAATACCAATTTTAGTGAAACTGGGGAGCAAGACATAAGCTTTTTTTTAAATTATATTATAGAGCAGCACGTTTTTGGAATTTTTGCAGGTGGCCTAATTCTAGAAAGGGGTATTTCAAGTGATTCACAAATGTCTAAATCACACTAAGCTAAAAAGGTAACATCAATGGAACTGTTCTCCATATATTCCCGTATTGTCCATTCCTCAACCAGGAGACTACCAAAATGCTAGTACATACATTCATAATATCCTGGCTGGACTACTGAAACACCTTCATTTGTGGTCTGCCGATAAACCGACCTCTCCAATCCATTCTTAAAGGGGTTATGAAGGGACCAAAAATTATTATCAGTGTAGCCACTGTAGTATATGAGTACACTCCCTAATAGATATTCTGGTCCCCTGTCGCGCTGATTCTGCGATTTTCATAGATTTTTATAGTGCTGGCGGGGGACCGGTAGTTTAGTTGCACAGCCTTCTTTGATGATGATACGACTCTTCGTCACGTGACCGACCACGCAATATTCTATGTAATCGTTGTACTACTGCTACTGCTTGTACATAGATTACAGCGGGGCTGCTCACATGACGAAAAGTTGTATTGTCATCAAAGAAGGCTGTGCAACTAGATTACATGTCTCCCGCCAGCGCTATAAAAATTTCAGAATCGGCGAGACGGGAGACCGGAATGTATATTAGCGAGCGTACTCACATACTACAGTGTGTACACTGCTAATCATTTTTGGTCAACACATAACCCCTTTAACTTCTGCACAATTCTTCTACCTCTGCCCGTTCCTCTAATCCAACCCCCTCTGTCAGTCCTTCCAAGGGCTAACCATCACACACAAAAATACAAATGAAAATTTTCACTTTTACCAACAATACCTCATCCAATCCCCTTCCTACAATTCTTGTCTAATTCACAGATATCAGACTACATGCCACCTCCACTCTGCCAATGACAACCACCTATCTACTATTTAAATCACATTCCCCTACTCCGGCATAAAAGACGTCTTTTGTGACTTCCCTCTCTTCTGGAATTTCCTAATTTAATACATAACCCTCAATGCTAAGTAAATATGCCCTACACATAACACTTAATGCCAAGTAAATTCAATGTCATCCGGGCACTTTCCAAAAAACAAAACAGAAGAAAATACAATAACGGAAATATGCCCAAGTAGCTATAAACAAGTCTATTGTCTTTATCAAATGGCAGCAAGTAATATAAGAAAAAACAATATGAATTGGTAAATGAGAGAGAACTGGGGCTTAGATGGCATAACATGTACTCTGCATAAGATGGACAATAAACCTCAGCACCAGTTTCAATATTACACGTGTAAAAGGTATTAAAATATATTTTATAGGCAAACAAACCTCCCTTAGTTAATACCTGACATGTAGTAAATATGAATGGAATAAATATGGTGGCGAAATAAACTCTGAGTATACTAATAAAGTTGTAACAGCTAAACAAGCTGCTATAGATAACAGGCTGCATACAATACTGTAGGTATAAAGAGTATAATGTTCAAAAGGCATTCGATCACTAACCCTTAGATATTTTCTCTGGGTATATGGTATCAACGCAAAAATGAAAACAACATCCTGGACACGCGTTTCACTACCAAGGTAGCTTCTTCAGAAGGATTTTTTTTTGCCTTACATTAATTCAGACCCCCACACCAAACCCTTAAATGAATTCAAACCCCAGACCAGACCCCTTAATGTAGACCCCAGACCAAATCCCTAATTAATGCAGATCGTAGACCAGACCCCTCCAATAATTCAGAGCCCTAGACCAGACCCCTCCATTAATTTAGACCCCAGACCAGACTTCTAAATTAATTAATACCCTAAACCGGACCCCTAAATTAAGTCAGATGCAAGACAGACCCCTTAATTTATAACGACCTTAGACCAGACCAATCAATTAATTCAGACCTAAGACCGGACTCCTAATTTTATTCAAGACCCAGCCCAAACAACTAAATAAGTGTAGACCCAAGACCACACCCCTAAATAACTGTAGACCATAGACCAGACCCCTAAATAAGTGTAGATCCTATACTGGACTCCTAATTTCAGACCTGAGACCAGACCACTAATTTTAGAACTGAGACCAGGCTCATATACTTAGCCTCCTTGTTTCTGAGCTCCTCTTCAGTCCAGGTGCTCCTACGGCATCTGAACCCAGCGTTGTGGTGTCCTGACCTGAAGAGTAGTCTGTGAGCGAGTAGGGTAAGCATTACCAGCCATTATCTGCTGGATTAATCCAGCAGATAACTTCCAATTTGAATAAAAATTGGAGTCAATGGTGGTCATAGCCAAGGTAAACCATTGAAGGGGGATTTATTTTGGATTTTTCACCAAGTCTAGATGTTTGATTGCAGCATTCCCAACAATGTTTCCCTTCATATTTATGAGAAAAAAAAATGGTTATGTATGTAAAGGAATTTGTCTTCTGGACACATAATTTTCTATGATTGCTCAAAAACTGTGTTACTCCATCGCATATAGCCCAAACATTCTTTGATGCTTCAAGGTTACCAAGCCAAATATAAATTTTTGTAAGCTAGGGAGTTACCTCTCTTCAGAGATAAAGAAGAACATCTGCAAGATTACTGCTAGAAAAAGTTTACAAAGTATGAAACACTTCGACTTGTGTTACCTCTTCCAGCGATATTAAAGAGGCTCTGTCACTAGTTTAGTAATGCCCTATCTCCTAGTTAATCTAACAGGCGCAGTCACACCGATAATACTAGTGATAATTGTGTCCCAAAACATTTATTATTTAAAAAATTATGAGTTTTATTCTAAATATGCAAATGAGGCAATACTAGACAAGTGGGAGGTAACAGCAGCGATTCTCCTGAGGTGGAGCCTCCTCACAGCCACTGACGCTGTCCTATCAGCATGAGGCTGCTTCACACAGTGTGAATGACTGGGGCTGGAGGGAAGGGGGATCACTTCAAATAGCCATATCTCGGGCTGTGGATCACCTAGGACAGTGGTTCTGGTGGCATATGAAATATTAGATTCTAATCTTTTATATGGCAGCAGTTCTAGCTGTGAAACAAGTCGGGAATGGAAGTTGTATACTATAAGATCACTCGGGTGTTGCTGGGCTGGGAAGGGGGAGAAGCTGTATGCTGATTGGACAGCGTTATACAGAAAACATTACACCGCCCCGGGGTGAAAAGAAAGTCACCTCCTGTTTGGCAAGTATAGCCAAATTAGAATATTTAGAAAAATGCTCATAACTTTACAAATAAGAAATGTTTTTTTTTTTTAAATTATACTGTAGTTATCAGCATCATAGCGCCTATTAGATTAGTTAGGAGATAGGGAATTGATAAACTGGTGACAGATCTTTTTTAAAGCTAAGACTAAATATTGACACAATTAAGGTTCATTAATTTGTCTTTATTATCACCTAATGAATGTTCTTCATTAAAGGTTCCTATGTATTAACATATCCTGAGCATCTAATGTTCTCCCCTTCCCCTGATTTCTAATGCTAACCTTTCGATGCTATGTTAATCATTTTAGAATATCTAGTGCAGATGGTGTTACTATTAAAATGGTGTTAAAGAAACATCCCCATCTGTTTTTGTTTTGTAATCAATCACAACAAATGCCTTCTGCCTTAATGGTAGAGTTCTTGCTTTGTCTTTCTTTAACCCTATGAGCTGATTTACATTTTACATCTGCATTAGCTAATTGCTGTCCAGGGACCCAAGAACTTTTGAGACAGGAAGTTGTCGAAGTTTTGTAGTTTCAAGTATTCATACTAATGAACATAATGGATTTGCTCGCGGAACACGTTGATAAGAATGGACGGCTTAAAGGTTTTTTATCAGAGAATAATGCCAAAATTGCTCTATGCATCTCTCAAAATTATTTTCAATGGACAATACGGCTTCATGGTAGTGCCATAGTGGATCTATAGTTGGCACTACTACCTAACAGCACTGTGTACAAGATTTTCGAATCTCACCTGGAGACCACATTTTCTTCTTGGAGTTTGTATGGTCTTGCCATGTTCCCATGGGTCTTTTAATTTTGTGAGTGTGTTTTGATCTAGACTGATCATATTATAAAGTTACAGCTGGAAACATTAAGCCATATACTGTACATTTCAAAAAATTTGCTTTTATTTCTTATTGGAAGAGTTTTATGGTCTTAATATTGACTTGGAAGATCTACAATAGTCTAGAAATTCAACCTCTCCTTTGGGGAAGATCATTTTTTTTAAACACGGTAGACCCGATGAGACAAACATTGAGGAATTTGCTCCCAGTTCATTCTCAGTCCATTTGGCTGGTAGGATTCAAAAGTTTTCTTGTAGAACGGGCTCCTTCTCATTGTCCCGCTCTTTAAAAAAATAATTAGAAATAGAATGAAAAAGTAGCAATTATTTCAGTCTGTAAATATTATGTGCAAATACGTCCAACTCTCTTCACTGTTTATAGCCTGCACTCACAAAACCAGCTGCACTAGTTACAGCCAGATACTATAGAGCCAAAGCGGCAAGCATAACATTTATAAACCTCATATCAGTACAGAACACACTGTATGTAATATACTTCCTCTCATCAGTTCACTAAGCGAGTCCAAAATACACAACGTTCAAACACTTCCAGGAACAACTTGTTAACTGTTCGTCCAGTAACTCGCTGCCCAAAAAAAATTTAAGTAATGTATGTGGCTTTATATAGAAAGGATTACCCAACTACTCTTCAATATGAAATAATGTTTTTGGAATTTTTTTTATATTGAATTGTAATGTTAGGGGATCCGGAATATATGGGTCACATAGGGTAAGGACATAAGGTTAAGCTTAATTTTTTTTTTCCAAATTTTTGGATAAATTCTTATATTATGTATTTATATTAGCAAATACAAAGCAATAGTATCCCAAGACATTTTTATCTGAGTGTATGCCAATTACAACACGTTTTAGACTAAGCTCAAACCATAGTTAATTTCTTCTACTGAAAAATACAGTTTTTACAGTGCTCTTAGATCCCCATGTGTAGTACTTTTTTGAAGCCTTTCACTTTAAAATCCAAGCCATTGTGCTGCTGAACTCTCCCTCTTCCTAATTCTCTGCTAGAAATTTTATGCCATTGTTTGCCATGTTATAGAAACAGCCTGTCACCTGGGTCATTGTATCTACAAGTCTATTAGTTCACATTACTCTTTCCACTCTTTCCCCTGCCTCTCTCCCATGTTATCACACTCCTACACACTGTGAATGAGTGCTGAGGCTGCTGTAATCACAGGTCTTTATTAACTAACAAGTTTCCAACAGACTGACATGGCATGATGAAAAGTTTTTACTTAAAGTGTAACTAAACGTTCAACAAACTTCTGATATGTCATAGAGACATGTCATAAGTTTTGATTGGTGGGGTTCCGAGCACGAAGACCCCCACCAATCGCTAAAAGGAAGCGGCAGAAGCGCTTATATGAGCGTATGGTGAGAAACGTAAACCCAACCGCGAGCCTAGATGTACCTTACCTTGGTGAGACAACTCATATTTTTTTCATTCAGGACCGGGCTATTTTGAGCCTTTAGGACCAGACACTGTTTAGGCGTTTTTAGCACGCGTTAGTTAAACGGCTATAACTTTTTTATTTGTCTGGCTAGCAACGTGATTTTTGCAAATTTTTTTTCGTAGACCATGCAGGTTTCTTTTTTTATTATTTATTTGCACATTTTTTGCTATTACAGAATTTCTAGGCTTAAAGTTTGAAAATAATGGTAAAAAAAAAATATGCCTTTTTACTTTTCAGCTAATTTTTTGGTCATTATATAGATTTACCCTAAAATAGAGCCCTTATTTGTGATCATCATAGTCTACCATAAATTTTCATAAATTACATGTCTATTTTAGGGTAAATGGGTCTGGGCTAGTGTTACGACAATGATTGGCAGGGACAACAACATTTTTTGGGGGTATTTTATGTGTATTTATTATTTATTATTATTCTTTTTTTTGCACTTTATTTTACTTGTATTTTTTTATTATGGCCTGTCCCTCAAAGTTTAGAAGAGACCTTTGGGGGACTTTATTTAAAGTTTTTTCTTCTTTTACACCATGTTTTTTCACTGTAATTGGGTAAGTAATTAAGTAGTTACAGGGTAAATCAACCCTCATGTAGTGACTATTGTCACTTATAGGGCTGTACTGGGTCTAGTAAGGCCCAGCAGCAGCCTGCCACTAACGGCACCCGGCGATCATGTGACCAGTCACATGATCACCAGGACCAATAGAGGCAGAGTTGCTGCTCCTATTTATATACACAGCTCTCATTAAGAGCTGTTTAGAAGCGATCAGAGAAGACAGAAGCACTATGGCACGGGTTTTGTCTGGAACCGGTTAAGATTTAGCCCTTCACTTTAATCCTGCTTTATCTATACCTGCTTAATTTATTACTAGTCAAGGTGCAGCTCCTGTTGTTGCTATAGATCACTGAAAGAAGGTGGTAGAGCTGAGGTTAGCCCCATTTATATTCGTTTCTGCTTGGCTTTACCACTCAAAAGTTAGAATAATGTTAGAAAATATACAATAAAGTAAGAAAGCAGATGGCACAAGGACCTCATTGCCCATATTTTGTAAGGGAAGGGGGTGGGCAAACATTTCGAGATAGAGGTAATTGGGGACAATAGGGAGTGTGGGCAGATTGTGACGTTAGATATGGGGCTCCTTCACTGCAATGAACATTCCAGCAATGAGTCATTAACCAAATAAACTTTACAAAACTATTAACAATCTCCCTAAGAATATCAAACTTTGTATTTGTCCAGACCACACTCATAATATACATTGTTCTCTACACATTTTATTATACCATAATACGACTTCATCGACTTTTATTAACACCAGTAACTCTAAAGCCATTGGCTTGTGTCACTGTTGGTATTCTGAGAAATCTGGAAGTACACCAAGTCATATAATATAGGCAATGATACCATAGAGGATTCTGTAAAATATTTGGAAATAATTTATTCATCTACACTATGACAAAACACTCTTTATACTGTGAAAAAGTTGCTTTCGATGTAATAAATGAGCAGGTGGCTCAGAAAAGCATGTTGACTGAGTATAGTGGATTCACACTGAGGCTAACAACGCTTTTTATTGATAATCTTCCACCATCTGTTCTGTTGATTTATTCATGGTACTGGAAACGCAGGTGAGATGAGAGAATGCAAATAGACAAACAATCTGAATCAGCCTGTAATTGCGGGAAAGATCAATACTACAGAAACCCTTCTGTGCAATTAGACGACTTTAACCGGAATATTAGTGTCAGCATTCTGACATATCCGCACGGGGTCTTTGCTACCTCTATGTACAACGGTGACTCGACAAGTCTTGGACATATTTACAATGTGTTTTTACATACTTTTTTTCTGATGTTCGCTTTGTACATTTGTGGATCAATTTCCCTACAGGCACAGTAGGCCTGTGCCTTAGGCGGCGATGAGAAATGGTAAAGAATAATATGTATTAGGCCCCATTCACATAACATTTATACGTATACGCCTGGAAAAGCTCCCAAAGTATATGTTAAATGTAGACTGTGACCGATGCCTAAGAGTGGCATCCAAAAGAAAATAGTAGCTGCTCATTTATTTTGGATTCCATGGTTGGGATTGAGGTCCGTCCCATTTCAGCGTACGTGCATTCTATAGATCGTTTGGTCTGGTGCTGTCTCAACTCTTGTCAATGTCGTAAAAGTGTCACCTGTCACCTGTAGACTATAATGGTATCCATTAAATAGATACGTCGGGAACTTTTACAACCATTTTATTGACATATCCTTTAAAAAGTTACCATTATAGCCTATGGATGACTGATGCCACTGTTAAGCATCTGTTCAATGCGTCTGTCACACGTAGGCTATAAGGGCATCTATATAATGGATACTTCATGAAAAGCTATTGAAAGTCCATGAAATATATGTTAAATGAAAGCCTACCACATAAAGGTATACAAAAAGGTATACTGATGTATACCAGTCCAAAGGAGACCTCCGATGAGCTAATGGAGCCCTATGGACACGTTAAACATGTAATCCGGGAGAATCACAACTGTGATGTGAACAGGGCCTTATATCTAAATGATGAATATTTATATGTTAGCTAGATAATCACAGTTCTGTGAGAAGAGGACACCCCGAGAGGAGGACACCCTGAGAGGAGGACACCATAAGGGGGCAAAGTTGAAGGTTGAAGGGAGTTGTTCTGGCAATGTTCTGCTTTATTTTATAGAGCAAACAAATATTTTAAAGCCATACATAAATTAGGGCGTGGCCAAAATGCTAGGCGGAGTCTGAGGTGCCGGACATTTAGTGCCTACAGGTTACCGAAACATAAATCCAGCACTAAGAACGGTGCATCTTATGTTGAAAACATCAAAATTAGACGTCAAAATACTGTATGGGTCCTCTACGGGGCTATGCTGCACCTCTGTAAAGTCCAACTGGATTTTCCGTGCAGAAATTCCGCAGCTTTTACAGTATCAGCAAAGTGGATGAGATATTAACAAATCTCATTCACACGCTGCGGAAAAAACTCGCAGAAAAGATGTGCAGGAATTTCCATTCTCTACTGAATTTCATTAAGGTAATTTATGTTGAGAAAACTCTGCACATTTTTCGCACAGAGAATCTGGACAGAATTTCCGCTGTCTTTACGCTAAGTAAATGTGGCCTTACTCTGGGTGTAAAGGAACTCAGATGCCCCTTGAAAAAAAATGAAAGTAGAAATCTGATTTATTGTTTTGGGCAATTGCATTACTACTTGCAATAAATCTTCCACATTATATCCTAGCCCTAATGGTTTGTATGACTGTAAATTGATACTGAGTAAAAATGAGGTTGGCAGGTCAAATTAACCATTTCCCATGGGGTCTATCAATAAAGGGTCACAATCATCCTGCCCCCACCATATAGCAGCCTATCATAAAGATGACAGTAAAGAAAATTTAAGTTATATATGTCGCTGTTATCTTGGTACTATGGTATATGTCGCTGTTATTTTGGTACTATGGTATATGTCACTGTTATTTTGGTACTATGGTATATGTCACTGTTATTTTGGTACTATGCAGATAAGAGATACAAAACACAGCGCCACATAGTGTAGATTACCAGGGGTAAAGAGGTGCAAAATCCAGAAATCCAATTAGGTGCTCACCTAGGATCAAAGGACAACGAACAGTGGAGAGAATAGTTGCTGCTGCTGCCAGGACTCGGTGCCGGTGTTCCAAGGAAAACCGCAAGGGATATACTGATATACAGATAAAAATAGAGTCTCCAAGGCGCTGCTGCACGGGGAAAGCAATGAGCATGAAGGATATGTGAGGTATAAGTAATTTATTGAAAACAGGCTACGCGTTTCAATGCCGCACCGGTATCTTCATCAGGCCATAAAAAACTTTTTATGGCCTGATGAAGATGCCGGTGCGGCATTGAAACGCGTAGCCTGTTTTCAATAAATTACTTATACCTCACATATCCTTCATGCTCATTGCTTTCCCCGTGCAGCAGCGCCTTGGAGACTCTATTTTTATCTGTATATCAGTATATTTTGGTACTATGGTATATGTCGCTGTTATTTTGGTACTATGGTGTATGTCACTGTTATTTTGGTACTATGGCACACGGCACTGTTATTTTTTGATACTATGGTATATGTCACTGTTATTTTTTGATACTATGGTATATGTCACTGTTATTTTTTGGTACTATGGTGTATGTCACTGTTATTTTGGTACTATGGCACACGGCACTGTTATTTTTTGATACTATGGTATATGTCACTGTTATTTTTTGGTACTATGGTATATGTCACTGTTATTTTTTGGTACTATGGTGTATGTCACTGTTATTTTGGTACTATGGTATACGGCACTGTTATTTTTTGATACTATGGTATATGTCACTGCTATTTTGGTACTATGGTATATGTCACTGTTATTTTGGTACTATGGTATATGTCACTGTTATTTTGGTACTATGGTATATGTCACTGTTATTTTGGTACTATAGTATATGTCGCTGTTATTTTGGTACTATGGTATATGTCGCTGTTATTTTGGTACTATGGTATATGGCACTGTTATTTTGGTACTATGGTATATGTCACTATTATTTTGGTACTATGGTATATGTCGCTATTATTTTGGTACTATGGTATATGTTACTGTTATTTTTTGGTGCTATGGTATATGTCACTGCTATTTTGGTACTATGGTATATGTCACTGTTATTTTGGTACTATGGTATATGTCACTGTTATTTTTTGGTACTATAGTATATGTCACTGCTATTTTGGTGCTATGGTATATGTCACTGTTATTTTGGTACTATGGTATATGTCGCTGTTATTTTTTGGTACTATGGTATATGTCACTGCTATTTTGGTACTATGGTATATGTCACTCTTATTTTGGTACTATGGTATATGTCGCTGTTATTTTTTGGTACTATGGTATATGTCACTGCTATTTTGGTACTATGGTATATGTCACTCTTATTTTGGTACTATAGCATATGTCGCTGTTATTTTGGTGCTATGGTATATGTCACTGCTATTTTGGTGCTATGGTATATGTTGCTGTTATTTTTTGGTACTATGGTATATGTCACTGTTATTTTGGTACTATGGTATATGTCACTGTTATTTTGGTACTATGGCACACGGCACTGTTATTTTTTGATACTATGGTATATGTCACTGTTATTTTTTGGTACTATGGTGTATGTCACTGTTATTTTGGTACTATGGTATATGTCACTGTTATTTTGGTACTATGGTATACGGCACTGTTATTTTTTGATACTATGGTATATGTCACTGTTATTTTGGTACTATGGTATATGTCACTGTTATTTTGGTACTATGGTATATGTCACTGCTATTTTGGTACTATGGTATATGTCACTGTTATTTTGGTACTATGGTATATGTCACTGTTATTTTGGTACTATGGTATATGTCACTGTTATTTTGGTACTATGGTATATGTCACTGTTATTTTGGTACTATAGTATATGTCGCTGTTATTTTGGTACTATGGTATATGTCGCTGTTATTTTGGTACTATGGTATATGTCACTGCTATTTTGGTACTATGGTATATGTCACTGTTATTTTGGTACTATGGTATATGTCACTGTTATTTTTTGGTACTATAGTATATGTCACTGCTATTTTGGTGCTATGGTATATGTCACTGTTATTTTGGTACTATGGTATATGTCGCTGTTATTTTTTGGTACTATGGTATATGTCACTGCTATTTTGGTACTATGGTATATGTCACTCTTATTTTGGTACTATGGTATATGTCGCTGTTATTTTTTGGTACTATGGTATATGTCACTGCTATTTTGGTACTATGGTATATGTCACTGTTATTTTGGTACTATGGTATATGTCGCTGTTATTTTTTGGTACTATGGTATATGTCACTGCTATTTTGGTACTATGGTATATGTCACTGTTATTTTGGTACTATGGCACACGGCACTGTTATTTTTTGATACTATGGTATATGTCACTGTTATTTTTTGATACTATGGTATATGTCACTGTTATTTTTTGGTACTATGGTATATGTCGCTGTTATTTTTTGGTACTATGGTATATGTCACTGTTATTTTGGTACTATGGTGTATGTCACTGTTATTTTGGTACTATGGCACACGGCACTGTTATTTTTTGATACTATGGTATATGTCACTGTTATTTTTTGATACTATGGTATATGTCACTGTTATTTTTTGGTACTATGGTGTATGTCACTGTTATTTTGGTACTATGGCACACGGCACTGTTATTTTTTGATACTATGGTATATGTCACTGTTATTTTTTGGTACTATGGTATATGTCACTGTTATTTTTTGGTACTATGGTGTATGTCACTGTTATTTTGGTACTATGGTATATGTCGCTGTTATTTTGGTGCTATGGTGTATGTCACTGTTATTTTGGTACTATGGTATATGTCGCTGTTATTTTGGTACTATGGTATATGGCACTGTTATTTTTTGGTACTATGGTATATGTCACTGTTATTTTTTGGTAAAAATGAGGTTGGCAGGTCAAATTAACCATTTTCCATGTGGTCCTCTATCAATAAAGGGTCACAATCATCCTGCCCCCACCATATAGCAGCAACAACAACATATAGCAGCCTATCATAAAGATGACAGTAAAGAAGATTTAAGTTATATATGTCACTGTTATTTTTTGGTACTATGGTATATGTCGCTGTTATTTTGGTGCTATGGTATATGTCGCTGTTATTTTGGTACTATGGTATATGGCACTGTTATTTTGGTACTATGGTATATGTCACTGTTATTTTGGTACTATGGTATATGTCACTGTTATTTTGGTACTATGGTATATGTCACTGTTACTTTGGTACTATGGTATATGTCACTGTTATTTTGGTACTATGGTATATGTCACTGTTATTTTGGTACTATGGTATATGTCACTGTTATTTTGGTACTATGGTATATGTCGCTGTTATTTTGGTACTATGGTATATGTCACTGTTATTTTTTGATACTATGGTATATGTCACTGTTATTTTTTGGTACTATGGTATATGTCACTGTTATGTTTTGGTACTATGGTGTATGTCACTGTTATTTTGGTACTATGGCACACGGCACTGTTATTTTTTGATACTATGGTATATGTCACTGTTATTTTTTGGTACTATGGTATATGTCACTGTTATTTTTTGGTACTATGGTGTATGTCACTGTTATTTTGGTACTATGGTATATGTCACTGTTATTTTTTGATATTATGGTATATGTCACTGTTATTTTTTCGTACTATGGTATTTGGAACTGTTATTTTTTTGGTACTATGGTGTATGTCACTGTTATTTTGGTACTATGATATATGTCACTGTTATTTTGGTACTATGGTATATGGCACTGTTATTTTTTGGTACTATGGTATATGTCACTGTTATTTTTTGGTAAAAATGAGGTTGGCAGGTCAAATTAACCATTTTCCATGGGGTCCTCTATCAATAAAGGGTCACAATCATCCTGCCCCCACCATATAGCAGCAACAACAACATATAGCAGCCTATCATAAAGATGACAGTAAAGAAGATTTAAGTTATATATGTCACTGTTATTTTTTGGTACTATGGTATATGTCGCTGTTATTTTGGTGCTATGGTGTATGTCACTGTTATTTTGGTACTATGGTATATGTCACTGTTATTTTGGTACTATGGTATATGTCACTGTTATTTTGGTACTATGGTATATGTCACTGTTATTTTGGTACTATGGTATATGTCACTGTTATTTTGGTACTATGGTATATGTCACTGTTATTTTGGTACTATGGTATATGTCACTGTTATTTTTTGATACTATGGTATATGTCACTGTTATTTTTTGGTACTATGGTATATGTCACTGTTATGTTTTGGTACTATGGTGTATGTCACTGTTATTTTGGTACTATGGTATACGGCACTGTTATTTTTTGATACTATGGTATATGTCACTGTTATTTTTTGGTACTATGGTATATGTCACTGTTATTTTGGTACTATCGTATATGTCACTGTTATTTTGGTACTATGGTATATGTCGCTGTTATTTTGGTACTATGGTATATGTCACTGTTATTTTGGTACTATGGTATATGTCACTGTTATTTTTTGGTACTATGGTATATGTCACTGTTATGTTTTGGTACTATGGTGTATGTCACTGTTATTTTGGTACTATGGTATACGGCACTGTTATTTTTTTATACTATGGTATATGTCACTGTTATTTTTTGGTACTATGGTATATGTCACTGTTATTTTGGTACTATGGTATATGTCACTGTTATTTTGGTACTATGGTATATGTCGCTGTTATTTTGGTACTATGGTATATGGAACAGTTATTTTTTCGTACTATGGTATATGTCACTGTTATTTTTTGGTAAAAATGAGGTTGGCAGGTCAAATTAACCATTTTCCATGGGGTCCTCTATCAATAAAGGGTCACAATCATCCTGCCCCCACCATATAGCAGCAACAACATATAGCAGCCTATCATAAAGATGACAGTAAAGAAGATTTAAGTTATATATGTCACTGTTATTTTGGTACTATGGTATATGGAACAGTTATTTTTTCGTACTATGGTATATGTCGCTGTTATTTTGGTACTATGGTATATGTCGCTGTTATTTTGGTACTATGGTATATGTCACTGCTATTTTGGTACTATGGTATATGTCGCTGTTATTTTTTGGTACTATGGTGTATGTCACTGTTATTTTGGTACTATGGTATATGTCACTGTTATTTTGGTACTATGGTATATGGCACTGTTATTTTGGTACTATGGTATATGGCACTGTTATTTTGGTACTATGGTATATGGCACTGTTATTTTGGTACTATGGTATATGGCACTGCTATTTTGGTACTATGGTATATGGCACTGTTATTTTTTGGTACTATGGTATATGTCACTGTTATTTTTTGGTACTATGGTATATGTCACTGTTATTTTGGTACTATGGTATATGTCACTGTTATTTTTTGGTACTATGGTATATGGTACTGTTATTTTGGTACTATGGTATATGTCACTGTTATTTTGGTACTATGGTATATGTCGCTGTTATTTTGGTACTATGGTATATGGCACTGTTATTTTTTGGTACTATTGTATATGGAACTGTTACTTTGGTACTATGGTATATGTCACTGTTATTTTGGTACTATGGTATATGTCACTGTTACTTTGGTACTATGGTATATGTCACTGTTATTTTGGTACTATGGTATATGTCACTGTTATTTTGGTACTATGGTATATGGAACTGTTATTTTGCTGCTATGGTATATGTCACTGTTAGTTTTTGGTACTTTGGTATATGTCGCTGTTATTTTTTGGTACTATGGTACATGGAACTGTTATTTTAGTACTGTAGTATATGTTATTTGAGTATTGTATGTGAGAATTATTTAAGCACTACGTTGCAAAATAATTTAGGAATTGTACAAAACGGTTATTTGAAGAGTGGTATGAATAAAGCATGACATGACACTGTTAATTCAGGGCCGAATCAAGGTATATGAAGGCCTCTGGTAGAACATTGTGAGGTGGCCCACCATTTCTGACTAAGGGAAAGAAGTACCGAATAACTCACAAACATTAAATTTTAGTAACATAAAAATAACACTAAACAGTGCATCTTCTGGAACATATTTTCTTAGAACTCTGTATTGTACTGTTCCTCTGTTATTCCTCCTACAAATGTATGAATAAATTGACAACTGGGTGTTACCAGTTGGGGGTGTGTTGGGGGACTGAAAATGTCCAATCAGTGTTGACAGTCTTTCACTTTGACAAGGGGAATGATAACACACAGTTGTCAATTTATTCACACATTTCTTGGAGGAATAGCAGAGGAATGCACAGTGTTTTGAAAAAAGGTGCTTCAAAATTGGAATTTTATGGGGAACACAAGTATTTACTAGAACAGACAAGTCAGGGGTGGTGACAGGTCCTCTTTAAAGTTATTAATATGAAGGAAGGTGTGATGTGGATAAGCTGGGCTGACTGTTCCTCAAAGCCATGAAGCATAGTGATACTCTCATGTACAGCGGGTACAATTGTACCTGTATAGGACATAAGTTATCGAGTCTAAATCCAGGAGGACAAAAGGTAGAGGACTCTTGTATTTCTGCAAAATCTGTAACAGGGACCTCCACCTACCCTATGCCATTTATAATACTGGTGCCTTGTTATGTGGCAGAATGGTCTTTGGCTGCCCTCATGCATCAGGGCCCGGTGTGATGGATATCCTTGTACCCCATACACCCCTACTTTTTGACTACTGTTTTTACTTTTCAGATTGCTCCAATTAAAAAAAATATATATATACTTCTACCCAGCAGATAAAGGGTGCATAAGAAAACTCTGAATACAGTACATGATTTGCAGGGAATGCTGAACATTTGTTCCACTCTCGGTACGGGAAAATGACAGCTCAGTGCACGCACAGCTGGGCTAAAAATAATGAACGCCTTGCAAGGACCGTGACCAAATTTTGCTTTGCAAAACTCACCTATGCACAGTACTAACCTGGTATTACCCTCTTAGTGACCCTATTACTATCAGTCTTTATCAGAATCCTTCTCCTCTTGTGTCTGCCATTTGTTCTCCACTCAAGGCTACATTTATCATAGAAATCTGAAATATTTATTTTATTCCACAGCTTGCCTTTGAAACTCTGAGCTTACAAGAGAACTGAAAGGTTATACTTGATATCCCTTGTATCAGACCAGTGTAAATCCATGCCCCTATTTTATTCTTCTCTTTGATCCTATTTCTGTACTTCCATACTTTTAGATTTCCAGTGTCATAGACTTGACTTTACAGCAGTTAGTTGGATTTAATCCAAGCTTTCCCTTTAAGACAAAAACCGGGTAAAGAATAATCAATATACTGAAAAATAAACTGTGTGAATCCTCCGTCCCATCCCTACTCTGCACATAGACCTAGATGAATTCAGTGACTGTCAGAATCAATGTTTCTTGACTTTGCTTTATTTCGTTATATAATCAGAGTTCTCTTGGATGGAGGAGATTTTTATTTGTATCCCAAAAGAAAAGAGCCATATAAAAAATGGATGAGGATACAAGCAGTTAAGAAGAATAAGCCATAGGTACATAGGATTGTTTGCCGGATGCCTTGATAGTGTCATGTTGCTGGTGGGGAAGCTAAGATCCGGACTTGAAAAAAAAAAAAAAAAAGACGAGTATATTTATCTAGAACTGAAATGCTGGATATCAATGTAAATAAATTAGAAGAAGATGTTACAGATGTAGCAGAGTTTGTCAATAAGTTCAACTCAATGTAATATCATGATGTACTCTTTTAGTAATTTCCTATAGGACTGCTGGTAAATCTACTGCCTTATCATAAAGGGGTTTCCAGTTTTATTTGGACAGTCTTTTTTTTTGTCTTAGAAATGTCCCCTGAAAATAGGCTGATCACACTGCTGTGACCTCCAGCGATCAGTTGTAATCTGTGGTAGAAGTGCTCAATTCCCTGCAGTGCCACCACAGGAGAAATTAAGAATTACATGGTGCACACTAAAATCAATGGACTGTGCATGTAATGCACGAACGTCGCAGGTCATCCAGAGAGAGAGAGCAATTTGTAGCTGTTCTTCACTACGGGTTCTCAATAATGGTCTAGAATAAGGCACTCAGAACGGTATGTGACAATGAGTTTTCTAAACCATTCAACCCTTTTAACAATGGTATAATAATAAGTTCTGAAAATTTCTTCAGTATTTTGTATCCAAATTCCTTATCATTGCAAAGATCTCTGTTTACTGTCAGTGAATGGGAACATCCATATCTAAAGGCTGAAAACCTGTATATAGCTAATATTCTTCACAGTTGTGGGGTTGTGACAAATGTATCCAGACTGGACTCCAGGTATACAGTATACTTTATATATTTACCTGAACTGATATGTTATAGAAAACTATCAGGACAGGGGACAGATCTATGCTCCCAGTATACAGTATGTATCTCAAGCAGGATTATCTGGACTGGATACAATTGTAGCAAACCCTTAGGGTATGTTCACACGGCCTATTTACGGACATAATTCGGGCGTTTTTGCCCCGAATTACGTGTGAAAATAGCGCCTCGATAGCGTTGACAAACATCTGCCCATTGAAAGCAATGGACAGACGTTTGTCTGTTCACACGAGGCGTAAATTTACGCGCCGCTGTCAAATGACGGCGCGTAAATAGACGCCCGCGTCAAAGAAGTGACCTGTCACTTCTTTGGCCGTAATTGGAGCCGTTATTCATTGACTCCAATGAATAGCAGCGCTAATTACGGCCGTAGTGGACGCGGCGTTCAAGCGCCTGCACATGCCGGTACGGCTGAAATTACGGGGATGTTTTCAGGCTGAAACATCCCCGTAATTTCAGCCGTAACGAACGCCCTCGTGTGAACATACCCTTAGGGTATGTGCACACACACTAATTACGTCCGTAATTTACGGACGTATTTTGGCCACAAGTAGTGGACCGAACACACTGCAGAGAGCCGGGCTCCTAGCATTATACTTATATACGATGCTAGGAGTCCCTGCCTCTCCGTGGAACTACTGTCCCGTACTGAGAACACGATTACAGTACGGGACAGTTGTCCAGCAGCGAGGCAGGGACTCCTAGCGTCGTACATAACTATGATGCTAGGAGACCGGCTCCCTGCACTGTGTTCGGTCCGGAACTTGCAGCCGAAATACGTCCGTAAATTACGGACGTAATTAGTGTGTGTGCACATACCCTTAGTTGTGAGACATATTATGGGTTTTTAACATCTGGATCTAAACTAGCACATTACCAATCACTGACAGCAAACAGAGATCTTGGATGAATTAGGGGATAAATTATATTAGAAAGTTACAGCACTTTTATTAAATAATGATTTATATATTTGCTTCTGCTTGAGTTCACGTGTTAAAGGGGAAAAATAATTGTATGTATTTTTTCCCCCTCCTGTCAGATTCATTAGTGATGCTGGTGGTGCTGTCCATGGTGCTGAACTCTACTATTGAACTCATACTATAGAGATTCTGCCCCTGCCTCGCTTTCTACACCCACACCCTGCTATTCTAGATTTATGAATAAGAGTTTATATGTTTTATATCCTTTTATCTGTGCAGATATCAGTCATTCCTCAGCTCCATCAAGTCCTTGCTACAGTGACCGCTTTTCATTTGAATATTTTTTTATGAAAGTACTTGAGTGATTGTCATATCCTCGTCATTGTTACTATCCTCACTGAATATTGCCTGTGTGTTAGAACTCAAACCAAAACATTTATTTATGTTTTTTTTTTTTATTATTCTCATAACGTTTTATTGTTATTTATATCACAAACAAAAATACAAAATCAATCAGGTAATAAAACATTATTCTTGTAGTCAAGAACCAGAAAAAGTTTCCGATAAAAAAATAAAAAATAAAAAAATAAGTGGCTGGAAAAGTTTCATTTAAAGGGGTTTTCCAGTCCCTAAAAATTGATGGCCTATCCCCGGGACCCCCGCCGATCAGCTCTTTTAAAGGGGGTGCAGCACTCATACAAGCGCTGCTTCCCCTTCATTCCTATTTGATCACTGTGAATGTTCGACACACATGCAGCGGCGATTCACAGTATTGCAGTCTTCGTCTCTCATTCACTTCAATGGCAGAAAAGGCTGCAATACCTGTGAATTGACGCTACATCCGTGTCTACGATTCACAGTGAGCAAGTAAAAATGAAGGGAAGCAGCGCTCGTACAAGGGTTGCTCCTCCTTCAAAACAGCTCATCGGGTGGGGTCCCGGGAGTCGGACCCTGACCGATCAGCTATTGATGGCCTATCGTGAGGATAGGCCATCAATTTTTTTAGGGACTGGAAAACTCCTTTAAGTGCAAGAATAAATGGGTTTAAAATTTTTTAAACTCTACTAAATATTTTTTGTAGGATTTTGATATACAATACAATTTTTTATAGTTCACCATTTATAAAGATCTCTATATTTAGAAGTAACGATTGGTGTGAAAAATGTGCTTGGCCTGGTGCAAATATGGAGCATTTATTAGGGAGGTGCCCAAAGTAGTTTGGATGAACCTACTTTCTTCTATTCAGAAAATATGTAATAATGATTTAGAACTGGATCCATGGGTTTATATCTTGGCAAATACCAGTATGTTAGTCGGGGAATCAAACAAGAAAAGTTGAATGTCTTCCCTTTCTGTTTAGCATGTAAATTAATTCTTCATTTATGGATCATACAAAATCCGCCAGATATGGAGTGTTGGGTTAGACTTGTAGATTCAGTCGCCCGAAGGGAAAGGAATGTATAATATCATCATTGAGGAGAAATGGAAATATTGGAAAATAACCATTGGAAGTTTGAAATAGAAGGAGGGTGGAAGAATAGATGGAGCTCGTTCTATTTTTCTATGTGTTACCTTTTTATACTTACCCTCAATAATAATAATAATAATAACAAATATGGGTTACTGTACTCTACTGTACATTATAAGACTAGTAGAAGTCACTGAGGAGTTCCATGACCATAAAAACGCACAAGACCACAAGTAAACACCTTTAAAAACTTTTTTTCTCTATTTAATAAAAATGTGTATCAGTGTGTTGGGTGCAACTTTGTGATTACTTTTTAATAAAAATTACTTTTACTTTTTGTGATACAGCTGCTTTGTATCCTGTATACAGAGCAGCTGTATCTTGCGCGGAATCCTGTAACGGTCAGATCCGTGGACTGACTGGGACAGTGTCAGCGGGCCCTACGTGTCTCTGACACACAGAGTTGAGCTGTTACGCAGTGTTTACACGGGGCGGATACGCTGCGTAATAGCACACAGCGTATCCGCCCTGTGTGCCACAGGGAATTCCAGGCGAAAAAGTGCACCAAACTGTGCACTGTGGAAAACCAGTCTGTGATCGGCTGCAGCGGCGGTCACATGGGATGAAGCGTCATCCCAAGAGGCTGACCCTCTGACGTCACCCAGGCCGGCCGCTACAGCTTGAGATTGGCAGCAACGGCAGTCACACGGGATGAAGCGTCATCCCAGGAGGCCGGCTTGGAGGAAGAAACACAGACTCAGTATAGTGTTTTTTTTATTCAGAGTTGTGTTTTTTTTATGGCGGAATCACTTCGAATACACCACAAAACCCGTAACAACTGCTATTTGTTGCGAGTTTTAACTCCCCATTGAATTCAATGGGGAAAACACACAGCAAATAAGCAGCGATTATGCAAATACAATTGACATGCTGCGGAATAAAATTTTGCACCGCAGGTCCTTTTCTAAGCGTTTTTTTCCGCTCAGTATTTACGCAGCGTGTGGATAAGATTTGTTCAATCTCATCCACTTTGCTGCTACTGTACTATGCTGCGGATTTTCTGTCCACAATTCCGGACGGAAAAAAATGCAGCAATTCCGCTACGTGTGGACGAGCACTTGCCGATCAATTCTAAGCTCATAACTTAGATGTGATGGATAACAGGTGGATCCTACGTATCAGAGACACGCAGGACCCGCCGTCACTGAACCCATCAATCCCGCTGAGCTGACAGATTAAGGTTTCAGCGCAAGATACAGCCGCTCTGTATGCAAGATACAAAGCAGCTGTATCTCCAAAAGTAAAAATTGTTTTTAATAAAATTTATTTAGAAAGTTACACCAATCACACTGATAGAAATAAAAAAATAAAAAATAAATAATAATTTTAAAGTTGTTCATAGGCGTTAACTCCAAATGACTTCTAATATTCGTTATAATATATAGTAAGGGGTAGATTATTCCTGGCAATATACTGCAGCTGCTGAAGAACCTCTATTTAAAAAAAAGAGAGAAAGCACCACTTATAAACCAATCAGGGGTTCCCACAGGAGAATGCATGTTCTATAAGGGCATGTTCAGACGTGGCAGATTTGCTGCAGAATTCCGCTGCAGTGGAAATTTTCAGCAGACATTTTTTTTCTTTGTTTTCGATTGCTTTTTCGGTAACTTACTGCAGATGTGGCAGAAAATAACAGTGCGGACACTAGCTTTTACTAGATTTACATTCCGCAGCATGCACAGTCTGTTGCGGACAAACAGCGTATTTTCACTGCGGATTTCGGCCTTTGCATGCAAAGACTGAAATCGTGGCAAGTCCACTGCAAAATCCCCTACAAATGTCAAATATTCAAATTTTACTGCAGATTCGTTGCCTAATTGTCGTGAATTTGCAGCTAAATCCGCAGCGGAAAATTTCCGCCACGTTTGAACGTGCCTTAAAAGGGATCTGTGACAGAATTTTTGTTGACTATGTTTAATCGTCATTATCATCACAGAAAGCATATTTTTTTTTACTTCATTTTTTCCATGTGGCACTGCACAGTACTAAATAAAGTACTCATTGTAAACACACATGAGTATGCACATTATACACATATAAAGTACTCATTGTAAACACACATGAGTATGCACATTATACACATATAAAGTACACATTGTAAACACACATGAGTATGCACATTATACACATATAAAGTACACATTGTAAAAACATGAGTATGCACATTATACACATAAAGTACACATTGTAAACACACATGAGTATGCACATTATACACATATAAAGTACACATTGTAAACACCCGAGTATGCACATTATACACATAAAGTACACATTGTAAACACACATGAGTATGCACATTATACACATATAAAGTACACATTGTAAACACCCGAGTATGAACATTATACACATATAAAGTACACATTGTAAACACACATGAGTATGCACATTATACACATATAAAGTACACACTGTAAACACACACGAGTATGCACATTATACAGATATAAAGTACACATTGTAAACACACATGAGTATGCACATTATACACATATAAAGTACACATTGTAAAAACATGAGTATGCACATTATACACATATAAAGTACACATTGTAAACACACATGAGTATGCACATTATACACATAAAGTACACATTGTAAACACACATGAGTATGCACATTATACACATATAAAGTACACATTGTAAACACACATGAGTATGCACATTATACACATATAAAGTACACACTGTAAACACACACGAGTATGCACATTATACAGATATAAAGTACACATTGTAAACACACATGAGTATGCACATTATACACTTATAAAAGTATACATTGTAAAAACATGAGTATGCACATTATACAGATATAAAGTACACATTGTAAACACACATGAGTATGCACATTATACACATATAAAGTACACATTGTAAACACACACGAGTATGCACATTATACACATATAAAGTACACATTGTAAACACACATGAGTATGTACATTATACACATATAAAGGACACATTGTAAACACACACGAGTATGCACATTATACACATATAAAGTACACATTGTAAACACACATGAGTATGCACATTATACACATATAAAGTACACATGTAAACACATGAGTATGCACATTATACACATATAAAGTACACATTGTAAACACACATGAGTATGCACATTATACACATATAAAGTACACACTGTAAACACACACGAGTATGCACATTATACAGATATAAAGTACACATTGTAAACACACATGAGTATGCACATTATACACATATAAAGTATACATTGTAAAAACATGAGTATGCACATTATACACATAAAGTACACATTGTAAACACACATGAGTATGCACATTATACACATATAAAGTACACATTGTAAACACACATGAGTATGCACATTATACACATATAAAGTACACATTGTAAACACACACGAGTATGCACATTATACACATATAAAGTACACATTGTAAACACACACGAGTATGCACATTATACACATATAAAGTACACATTGTAAACACACATGAGTATGCACATTATACACATATAAAGTACACATTGTAAACACATGAGTATGCACATTATACACATATAAAGTACACATTGTAAACACACATGAGTATGCACATTATACACATATAAAGTACACACTGTAAACACACACGAGTATGCACATTATACAGATATAAAGTACACATTGTAAACACACATGAGTATGCACATTATACACATATAAAGTATACATTGTAAAAACATGAGTATGCACATTATACACATAAAGTACACATTGTAAACACACATGAGTATGCACATTATACACATATAAAGTACACATTGTAAACACACATGAGTATGCACATTATACACATATAAAGTACACATTGTAAACACACACGAGTATGCACATTATACACATATAAAGTACACATTGTAAACACACATGAGTATGCACATTATACACATATAAAGTACACATTGTAAACACACATGAGTATGCACATTATACACATATAAAATACACATTGTAAACACATGAGTATGCACATTATACACATAAAGTACACATTGTAAACACACACGAGTATGCACATTATACACATATAAAGTACACACTGTAAACACACACAAGTATGCACATTATACAGATATAAAGTACACACTGTAAACACACACGAGTATGCACATTATACAGATATAAAGTACACATTGTAAACACACATGAGTATGCACATTATACACATATAAAGTATACATTGTAAAAACATGAGTATGCACATTATACAGATATAAAGTACACATTGTAAACACACATGAGTATGCACATTATACACATATAAAGTACACATTGTAAAACACACACGAGTATGCACATTATACACATATAAAGTACACATTGTAAACACACATGAGTATGTACATTATACACATATAAAGGACACATTGTAAACACACACGAGTATGCACATTATACACATATAAAGTACACATTGTAAACACACATGAGTATGCACATTATACACATATAAAGTACACATTGTAAACACACATGAGTATGCACATTATACACATATAAAGTACACATTGTAAACACACATGAGTATGCACATTATACACATATAAAGTACACATTGTAAACACACATGAGTATGCACATTATACACATATAAAGTACACACTGTAAACACACACGAGTATGCACATTATACAGATATAAAGTACACATTGTAAACACACATGAGTATGCACATTATACACATATAAAGTATACATTGTAAAAACATGAGTATGCACATTATACACATAAAGTACACATTGTAAACACACATGAGTATGCACATTATACACATATAAAGTACACATTGTAAACACACATGAGTATGCACATTATACACATATAAAGTACACATTGTAAACACACATGAGTATGCACATTATACACATATAAAGTACACATTGTAAACACATGAGTATGCACATTATACACATATAAAGTACACATTGTAAACACACATGAGTATGCACATTATACACATATAAAGTACACACTGTAAACACACACGAGTATGCACATTATACACATATAAAGTACACATTGTAAACACACACGAGTATGCACATTATACACATATAAAGTACACATTGTAAACACACATGAGTATGCACATTATACAGATATAAAGTACACATTGTAAACACACATGAGTATGCACATTATACACATATAAAGTATACATTGTAAAAACATGAGTATGCACATTATACACATAAAGTACACATTGTAAACACACATGAGTATGCACATTATACACATATAAAGTACACATTGTAAACACACATGAGTATGCACATTATACACATATAAAGTACACATTGTAAACACACATGAGTATGCACATTATACACATATAAAGTACACATTGTAAACACACATGAGTATGCACATTATACACATATAAAGTACACATTGTAAACACACATGAGTATGCACATTATACACATATAAAATACACATTGTAAACACATGAGTATGCACATTATACACATAAAGTACACATTGTAAACACACACGAGTATGCACATTATACACATATAAAGTACACACTGTAAACACACACGAGTATGCACATTATACAGATATAAAGTACACACTGTAAACACACACGAGTATGCACATTATACAGATATAAAGTACACATTGTAAACACACATGAGTATGCACATTATACACATATAAAGTATACATTGTAAAAACATGAGTATGCACATTATACACATAAAGTACACATTGTAAACACACATGAGTATGAACATTATACACATATAAAGTACACATTGTAAACACACATCAGTATGAACATTATACACATATAAAGTACACATTGTAAACACACATGAGTATGCACATTATACACATATAAAGTACACATTGTAAACACACATGAGTATGCACATTATACACATATAAAGTACACACTGTAAACACACACGAGTATGCACATTATACAGATATAAAGTACACACTGTAAACACACATGAGTATGAACATTATACACATATAAAGTACACATTGTAAACACACACGAGTATGCACATTATACACATATAAAGTACACATTGTAAACACACATGAGTATGCACATTATACACATATAAAGTACACATTGTAAACACACATGAATATGCACATTATACACATATAAAGTACACATTGTAAACACACATGAGTATGCACATTATACACATATAAAGTACACATTGTAAACACACATGAGTATGCACATTATACACATATAAAGTACACATTGTAAACACACACGAGTATGCACATTATACACATATAAAGTACACACTGTAAACACACATGAGTATGCACATTATACACATATAAAGTACACACTGTAAACACACATGAGTATGCACATTATACACATATAAAGTACACATTGTAAACACACATCAGTATGAACATTATACACATATAAAGTACACATTGTAAACACACATGAGTATGCACATTATACACATATAAAGTACACACTGTAAACACACACGAGTATGCACATTATACAGATATAAAGTACACATTGTAAACACACACGAGTATGCACATTATACACATATAAAGTACACATTGTAAACACACATGAGTATGCACATTATACACATATAAAGTACACACTGTAAACACACATGAGTATGCACATTATACACATATAAAGTACACACTGTAAACACACATGAGTATGCACATTATACACATATAAAGTACACATTGTAAACACACATCAGTATGAACATTATACACATATAAAGTACACATTGTAAACACACATGAGTATGCACATTATACACATATAAAGTACACATTGTAAACACACATGAGTATGCACATTATACACATATAAAGTACACATTGTAAACACACATGAGTATGCACATTATACACATATAAAGTACACACTGTAAACACACATGAGTATGCACATTATACACATATAAAGTACACATTGTAAACACACATGAGTATGCACATTATACACATATAAAGTACACATTGTAAACACACATGAGTATGCACATTATACACATATAAAGTACACATTGTAAACACACACGAGTATGCACATTATACACATATAAAGTACACACTGTAAACACACATGAGTATGCACATTATACACATATAAAGTACACACTGTAAACACACATGAGTATGCACATTATACACATATAAAGTACACATTGTAAACACACATCAGTATGAACATTATACACATATAAAGTACACATTGTAAACACACATGAGTATGCACATTATACACATATAAAGTACACACTGTAAACACACACGAGTATGCACATTATACAGATATAAAGTACACATTGTAAACACACACGAGTATGCACATTATACACATATAAAGTACACATTGTAAACACACATGAGTATGCACATTATACACATATAAAGTACACACTGTAAACACACATGAGTATGCACATTATACACATATAAAGTACACACTGTAAACACACATGAGTATGCACATTATACACATATAAAGTACACATTGTAAACACACATCAGTATGAACATTATACACATATAAAGTACACATTGTAAACACACATGAGTATGCACATTATACACATATAAAGTACACATTGTAAACACACATGAGTATGCACATTATACACATATAAAGTACACATTGTAAACACACATGAGTATGCACATTATACACATATAAAGTACACACTGTAAACACACATGAGTATGCACATTATACACATATAAAGTACACATTGTAAACACACATGAGTATGCACATTATACACATATAAAGTACACATTGTAAACACACATGAGTATGCACATTATACACATATAAAGTACACATTGTAAACACACATGAGTATGCACATTATACACATATAAAGTACACATTGTAAACTTCCTAACGGCAGAAGCCAAAAAACTGAGGGATAAATGGGTTTGATGTCACTCATGGTGTTTATTTTAGACAACCTCTATTAAGTTGCCCATTTTGGGTCAAACTAAGCTACAGTAATAGAGGAGGGTTCCCCACATACAGAGCCCCCCACTATTACCAATGACAAAATATTCATTACCTGTGTAGAAGTCTATAGAATCCCTGCAGTGAATGTCGCCATATGTGCCTCTGTATGGCACCGTATTATGGGGAGATCCAGTATGGCCTCGTACACTTCTACGGGTGTCATATGACTGCTATAAATGCTGTCAAATAGCTGTAATATGATTGTGTGCATGAGCCTAAGAGCTCCGTCAATCGATGTGACAGTCCCAGCTTCTCCTCTGTCTGAGCTGATATGTGCTACAATGTGTTGCAGTAAAAAGTCAATAGTAACTATACAAAAATACAACAGAAAAAGAAGGCTGTCAAGTTATGAGACCTCGCTCCTTGGTTTTTATTGACGCCATTGTGAGCAGGACTGGTAACTGGCAGCTTTATGGGAGAAAATCCGCTGTCAGGAATGCACTTATTTGCAGCAGAGAGATGTAATTATCTTTGACACCATCTGATGTCAGAATATATGAAGGCTGTTTCCCACGGTGACTTTAATGGAGGTTTATAAAAGCTGCCTCCATGGGTAAATAAAATAAAATAATTCTCTATTCTGCTCCTTATTCCTATTATCTATTGGGTTATATTATTATCAGGGATCTTAAATACTAACCATCAACCACAGACAAGTTTATTTGCATAACCTATAAAATATAGATATTCTTTGGGGATATCATAGGATGCCAAGATTCAAGCTGAGTTACCATTATCTGAATTAGGGAGGAGGGTAAAGTGGGAGATTATAAGGAGAATAAGGGTCCTTTTACATCGGCCAATTTTGGCCTTAACAAGCGTCGATCAACGAGACAGCTCGTTGATCGGCGCTGGTGTAGTCCTTTGACAAGGAGCTGCGATCAGTAATGTATGGGGATGAGAGATTGTTACTACGATCGCTCTTCCCCTTGCATTACCATCATGTCGGCAGCGCGTCTCCCGGTGCTGCTGCATAAACGATACGATCAGCCGATGAATGAGCGTTTGCACGTTCATGGGCTGATTGTTGCCCTGTTTACACAAGGCAATGATCGGGAACGAGGCTTCATATGAACGCTCATTTTCCGATCATTGGCCCGTGTAGAAGGGCTTTAAGTTGGGTTAGGTCCACACTGTACTCAGACTTTACTGTCAGTGGGTCCATTTAAAATGTTCCTCCAAACGTATGCCCCAGACATTTGCAACTGCATGCCTATACCATTGCATACATCTGCCATTACTTCCCAATAAATAAATATATATATATACCAAGTGGTATTGAATTTTTTTTGTTTGTGTTTTGCAAACAGTTTTTGTTAAGCTTTTCGATATAGTTGAGGAAAAAGTATACTGGCCAAACATAGGCCAAAAGGAAAATGTTTGCTAATGAAGGTCCCGAGTTATGTCAGGAGAATTTCTCTGTTTATATGCCAAACATAGAACCCACAGAAGCCACTCAACCAAATTGGAAAGTAATCCTCGTCTTTATTCCATCAAAAGTTGCAAATACAGTACTTTCTCATGGGGGAAAATAGCTGTTTTATCCCCCTAAACACCAACTCTAAGCTGTTAGCCTCCACTTCTCTGTAACCTTGATAATTGAAGGCGATGCCCACCTTCATCTCAATGCCCTACGTATGCCCATAAAGCTTAGCAGTGTAGAGTGTGCTAGTGCAGTGTTTCTCAAGTGCTCCCAACATATTTTTAGCATTTTCTAAGTATTGGACAGGTGACGTAATTATTGTTAGTTCATCAGAAATTGCTACAGGTGTTATCCTAATAGGACATCCCCAATTCATGACTAGAGATAAGAAAAATTGTTCATTATACCTATATACAGTATTGTCTTGTGAACACTGTCCCATCTAAGATGTTCTCTCTGGGAATGACTGTGTCCCAAATTGAAAACCCTGTAGACAGTTAAAACTATTAGTTTCATTGACCCCATTAAAATATTGTTTTAACTCTTTCCTATTCAGAGCTCACAGCTTACAGGGAACGCTGCTTGAGATTCTCCACAATGTACTCAAACAGAAAAACAGCATCTTCTGATAATATATTTCAGTCTTTAAACCCATCTTGGATTAACCACTACGCCTATCTCTATAGCTATTGATCACCTATGGTCTATAATAGTGGCTCCGAATCTTTTGCTCTCCAGAGGCTCTCAGAGCATGCTGGGAATTGTAGTTTCGCAAGAGCTGGAGAGCTACAGGTGGTCGACCGGTGTTCTATAAAGTTATAGAATGGCTTTGAGAAAACTGGTTGCCCTCACCTAATACATGCTGGGAGTTGTAGTTTTACAACAGCTGAAGAACTACATATGCTGATCTATAAAGTCAGAGCGGCTTCGAACAATCTGGTTGCCATCACCTGAAGCAATGTCGAACTGTCTCCCATTATAAAAGTGAACAGAGAAAATACAAGATAATCTTCTAGCCAATTCCCATGAACCGAATACCTGGTGAGAATTTCTCTTGTGTGAATTTAAAAAGAAAAAAAAAGGCTTTCTCGGTAATTTGCCAGCGTAAACTTGTTAGTTTTAGATGTTTGTATTATTCTACTGCTATTCATCAAACTTTCATCTACCTATGGTGAAATCAATGAGAAGTCTGGCTCTGTTGGATCTAAGCCCTGATATCATTACTCACGCTGCAAGCTGTTCCCTATTAGAATCAATGAGAGGCTGAAAGGTCCTGACAGGCTATATTTTTTCTAATATTGATCAGATGACCAACTGGTGCCCCAGAGTCTAACCATTGATTTTAAAAGGGATAGCTGTCAGTTCAGAGGCCAATTTTATACTATTAAACACGTCAGGGCTTGTAATTAAAGAAAATGTCAGCTTGTCATATTGTAGGAAATAGGCAATAAAGTCATTTTTATACAATATTAAACAACGAGCAACCGGTACAGACATTCTGGAGCCGCACACGTGTGCGGAGCGTAAAAATAGGCTCTGATGTCAATTGTAAGCAGAATGTGTGTGGGAGGTATATGCTAACTTACAATGACAGTATGGATAAATAGTAGATTTACAGTACAAATATGTTTTCCTTTAATACAGTGAGCAAAATTATTTACTGATTCGGGTTTTCGACGAAGCAAAAATCGATTCATTTTTCGCCTTCCATTAGGATGCATTGACTGAATCCATTGGACATTCTGGAAGTTTTACCAGAGCCATTTTACAACAAATAGGCCTCTAGAATGTATAATTGGCATGTACAGAAGATAGATTAATGCATAAAATATTAGAAAATTACTTAAAGGGATTGTCCAGAAAAAACAAACAAAAAACAACAACGTTTTAATATGCCTTTTTAAAAACTTCTAAGTTAATAAAGGGGGGGGGTCCGCATTTCAGGATCCTCATCTCTTGGAGAGCAGTAATAAAGAACAACTTTGGAGGACCTGTCCTTTGTTATACAGACAATCCATCGATGTGAATGGGCACTGTGTAATGCTCAATTTTCCCTGTGGTGGCGCTGCAGGGAAACTGAACATTTACTGCAAGGTTAACCCACCGATTACATATGATTGCTAGGAGTTCCAGTAGGAGGACACTTTGTGGACACTTTGCTGAAATACCTAATACAACCCATGGACAGTAGTGGCTGTTTCCATTTAGTAAAAGATATTATCTCAAGCTGGCCATACATATTAGATAGCTGTCGGGCAAACACTCATTCGGCCAACAGTTATTTCTCTTGATCCCCCCGTACACACGCATGCTCAGCTCGGCTGTGCATTCATGTATCAATGGGGAGAATGGAGTAAGTTGTTGCCACACACCTCTGGCCGGGCTTATCTTCCCTGAAAACAAAAGGATCGGGTATTTTGAAGTCCAACTGCCCGATCCCTCTCTCCTCATCTGTTGTCGTGGGGGAGGCTGGAGGCCCCATACACATTACATGGTCGGCCGATCCTGCTAAAAGCAACAGGTTTAACCGACATTAATCTGATGTGTATGGCCACCTTAAATATGACAAAGTAAAGATTATTGTTCCAAGCTGTTGACATAATCCCCATTCAGGAATGATCTAATTCTCATCTGTTATGTCGATTCGGGGGGAAGTGGATTGTGATATATTGTGAAGTGCTTAGACAAACACTGCTGGTCTGTAAATGGCTTTATGTTACTGAAGTGGTAAATGAAAACAGAAAGTCACAAAGGATATTTAAATTGAGAACACAAGCTATCGACTAAGGCCCACATTTCCCATCTCTTGTACTTTAAATTACCTTCCTAAGTTTATTGAAGGATGAAAATGGATAATGTTCTGCCGTAAACACATTGGAATGAGTTTTAAATAGAAAATAAATATAATTAAGGACAGTGGGTTCAATTAAGTTGCACAACACACATCGGCCCACATTTAATAATGCTGTCTAATAGTTATACAGCCTAAACTTAGACCAGGCAGGCCCAACATGCGCCAAACTTCTCACAGTGGGGCATGGTGCATTATCATTTTGGTGCATCTTGCATGACCTGTTAGACACTTTTCTCTTCCTTATACCACCTTTGATTTGGCTTATTTTGCGCCAGAATTTTGTGCCAGTTTTTGGGCGGGTTTTTTTTTGGGTGCACTCAAGCACATTTCAAGACACGCCCATTTCTTATTAAAACACGCCCCATTCCAAGACCCACATAAAAGTTGTCTAGTGAGATGCAAAAGACAGCTATCAAATTGCACCAATTTAACGCTTTTTTCGACACATGTTAAACCCAGACACAGTAGTAAATCTATCCCAGTCTGCTCTACTCAGAATAGCCCTACCGTGTGTTAAAGTGTATGCCCACATATTTCTCCAAAGTTTCTTATAAAGCGTCATTTACACAAACTTTTTGTGTGGCTTTTTATGGCATCTAAATTTTTAGGAAAACAGTACTTGCTTTTTTTTTGCATATAGTGTGTTTTACTACGGCAGGGTTTTTCACATTGCAAATCAAGTGATTCAAAGTTGATGTGATACAAAGATTCTTCTTTGCAGCACATGATTTATACAGAAAAAACGCCAAACCCACCCCTGCTGCGATTTTGTAAAAACGCGACTGAACCAAAAAACACAAAACAAAAGCAAAAAAAGTCACTTCAAAAAATGCCATGATTGTAGTAAGTTTTATATTTCTCCATTGACCTCAAGCAAAATTCTGGGCGCATAATTTTTTTCCGCAGCAAAAATTGTCAGGAAAAACGCTGCGTGTAAAGCACTTCAAGGTGTACTTCTTGAACACTGAGAAGGAAACTTACTAAGGCCCCAAGAACACGACCGTAGAATTCGTCCGTAATTGTGGTCCGCAATTACGGACCCATTCATTTCTATTGACCTTCCTGTATATTTACCGTAAAAAACGTCCTATCTTTTGCTTTTTACAGACCGTGCTCCCATACTTCGTATGCGAGCATGGGCCGAAAATGCGGATGGCTGTCCTCGGCTGTCGGGGAGCGGCCGGGCCTGCAATAACAGGCAGTGATTACGGGCACGGCCATGTCATGAGGCTCAATTTGCTCCAAACAACTGGTATACATAACTCGCGCCAGATTTATTATGTTTTTTGACAGTTTTTGTGCCTCTCTAGACTGTTTTGAACAGTGTTTAAAAATGTGTGTTGCTTCGTAAAATGGCGTGGCTTAAATTGTGCCACGGTGTGCCACATTTTTTTTAGCAAATTATGGGTGTGAAGTAAGCCAACCAAGAGGTGGCATATGGAAGACACCACTGTGTAACATGTCTAGCAGGATGAAGCACATTTACCATAAGCGTGCGCCACTGTGATAAATTAGGCACATCTTCTGCCTGCCTGGTCTAAGTTTTAAGCTACGTTTAAGACCGTAATAACAAATTTGCCCCAATTTTTAATTTAAAACTATACTATTATTATTGCTGTTTTTGTCCAGGCTGTGTATTTCTTGCTCCCAGGGTATTTGATGGCTGTAATGTGGACTTTTCATTCTCATTGTAGTACTGCCTTGCCCCTTGTATATTTATCCAAGTAAGCATAGAAGGTATGGGAGCATGAAAAGGGCCATATCTATAGGGAGAGCAGAAGTTGCTTTTACACCCCATCCCTGGAGTCTGAGCGGGCCCAAAATCTCTTGGTCCCATATGAGTAGACTACTACTATAAAATATACACCATGGTCGGGAGCCAAGGGGCTTCAAGTTATCTGCTAGGTTTGCTTTAATAGATTGACAGGCCTGGTGAGAGTATTCGAGGAGGAATTAAGAGACAGCAAGGATGTGTGACAATTGTAAAAAGGCAGGTGACTACCAGTAACGTACCTACTATGGCGGCAGGGAATGGAGCCCATAGTGTGAGGGAGCACCCCTCCGAACTTCTTATCCTGCAACCACCACTAAGAGAGCTCCCTGCATACAGATTTTTACATTTCACATACTAGCTGTATAAATCTATTTGTAGATAGCTCCCCTAGTGGTGGCTGAATGGAGTCAGAATTATATAATTTAGCAAGTTGGAAAAACAGAGATTCTGTATACATATTTATTCTGAAATTTTATTAAAATGGTGTAGAATATTTAGCAGATCTCCCAGATGGAATGGAGCTCATTCTGAGTTTTGCTACAGGGCCATGTCATTTCTGTACATGCCCTTGGTGACCAGGTGACTAAAACAGTTCTCTATTGCCTGCAAAATGGCTGACTATGGTTCCTAACAGCAGAAAGAGCAGGTTGGGGCCACAAAAAGCTGCTCTAACAAGATAAATATTTTGCAGACATCATGATTTTTTCTAATAGAAGTTTCGTTTTCAGAGTTTCGACTCTAATATAGAAGTCACCAACTTATTGAAGGCAATGGAAGTAAAAGAATCCTCTGCTGTGTTTTTACCAGAATTGGTATTCCATTATTGCAGTTGTCTTCAGGGTTCGTATGTTTAAGGAGGTCTTACAAAAGGTGAACACAGGCATCACGGTGTTCAAGATAAGTTCCGACACAGAACGGAATTAGCTAGAAGTTCAGTCTGCTCTTTCCGATAATGTCAGAATTAAAATGTAAAAAAAAAAGCAATATTGAAGAGGAATATGCTATAGCCCGGATCCTTCGCAATGTATTGAGACACAGGCATTTTGGCAGAATTAGCAGCTAATCCTTGGATTATCTTTATGTATTTTTTGGGTCATGGAAAAAAAAAATTGCAGTAAAAAGAAAACTTTTTGAACAATATAGTCAACGGTGGCCAGGCCTTAACTGACTTCATTTTCACAGGAAGTAATGACGATTGCTTTGGTAATTATTCTGCAATGAACTTTATGTTCTATAGATTGTTAACACTGACCCACTAGGGTCATTTAACATTTCAGGTCCTTTACTTTGTGTCATGTGCCCCCCCCCCCCCAAAAAAAATAATCCTGTAAACCACAGATATAACAGTCTCTGTCGCAGATCCCTGGCGTGGTAGCATTGCCATTACCAGTACCTCAATTCTCTCCAGCTAATGGTAACTAACGTAATACCTGCCTGCACTGTGCTGTGCAGCGTCACTCAATAGCTGTGGTGCAGTGACTGATGCCATAAAAAGTTGGTCAGGCTATGTCAACTCCTTCTACCAGCCCAGTGATTTGCATTAGAAAGGGCGGGTTCACACATGGCGGAATTCCACTTAAATTCCGCTGCGGACACTCCGCAGCGTTAATCCGCAGCGGAGCCGTTTCTCCATTGACTTTCACTTTAATTTAGCAGTGTTCGTTTACACGATGCGTACAATTCCGCTGCGGAGCATAGGCTGCGGAGCGGAATTTGGTGTCCGCAGCATGCTCTGTCTGTTGCGGAGCAGTGGCGGACTCATGGCGGAATTTCTCCATTGACTTCAATGGAGATTCTAAGTTCCGCAATGAAGTCCGCAGCTGTCATGCACATGTCATGTGTGCTGCGGATGCGTCTTGCTTTTTTAACTTGACATTTCTTCATTCTGGCTGGACCTAGGTATTTCTAGGTCTACAGCCAGACTGAGGAAGTCAATGGGGCTCCCGTAATGACGGGAGCGTTGCTAGGAGACGTCTGTAAATAGTCACTGTCCAGGGTGCTGAAAGAGTTAAGCGATCGGCAGTAACTGTTTCTGCACCCGGGACAGTGACTACCGATCCCAATATACATGTATCTGTAAAAAAACATATAAGTTCATACTTACCGAGAACTCCCTTCGTCTGTCTCCAGTCCGGCCTCCCAGGATGACGTTTCAGTGTAAGTGACGGCTGCAGCCAATCACAGGCCAAGCACAGGCTGCAGCGGTCACATGGACTGGCGCGTCATCCAGGGAGGTCGGGCTGGATGCCGAAAGAGGGACGCGTCACCAAGACAACGGCCGGTAAGTATGAAAATCGTTTACTTTCACTAGGGAAAGTGCTGTCCCTTCTCTCTATCCTGCACTGATAGGGAGAAGGGAAGCACTTTTCCCGCAGTCTGCAGCAGCTAGTCCGCATCAATGTACTGCACATTTTGTGCAGATCCGCTGCAGAATCTGCAACGCAGATTCTGTGCGGCATCGATGCGGACAGTTGCGGAGGAATTCCGCCATGTGTGGTCATGCCCAAACTGTTGTAAGTATGGCACACAGGCAATTTACACTACAAAGAACACTGTCACACATACTGACTTTTTTGGGGTAACACATAACACCAAGTAAAGGCCCGGATATGTTAAATGCCCCTAATGCGCCAGTTCTTACATTTTATGTTTTTTTGTCCAGAGTGCCACTTTAGCATTATCAATACATTTTATTTGCAGTACCATGCTGGGCCACATGGTGTGCTGCTAAGGGAAAACACAAGCATGAACAACATGCAAGACAATTCACTATACTCTTTGGCTCCAACTAGTGGCAGAAACATTTCGTATAGTGACTTGTTTTCATGATGGAATGTTGTTAGGGGTTAACTGGGCTCTTATTTTTTTTTGGTAATGGCTGATAGTGTATTGAAATAAAAAAGAAACACAACCAGTATTTGCCTATACTCCCCCCCCCCCCCCATATCCAGCACTGATGCTCCGGGGGCTATGATGGTGATTGTTTACATACAGGCAACATGTGACCACTATAGTCAATTAGAGGGCTCAGACAAATCGTATTCCTGACCTCTGATAGACTGCAGTGGTCACATGCTGCCTACATGTAAACAGTCCATGGGAGGGCCGTCAGAACATCAGTGCTGGATCCCCGGGGGAAAGGATAGGTGAGTACTGTTTTTCGGATTTTTTTTAATTTCAGGACATTTGCAGCCATTACTAAAAAAAATAAGAACCTGGATAAACCTTTTAGTGGTTTACAGTGACAAAACCCTATATGTGATGGGCAGCTAAAGACTTCACATCACCCATGTCCAAAAGGGAGTGCTTGGTTTTGCAGAGATGGTCATCCTTAGACTACTGCTAAAGTAAACATAGATCATGATCCAGGTCAGGGCGCACATCATTTTACTAGACAGGACCCATATCACGTAATATAACAGCCGTAAAAAAAAAAATCTGCCACACACTTTACTAGCATTGAAATATAGTCAGAAACTGTGCCATGGAACTAGGTGCCTAAGACACCAGATGTCTAAATGCCCTAATCAGTTCTTACATAAAGGACAATGGAGTCCAGATTATCTGGTGCCTATAAACAATATCAAATGATAGAACTGCAAATGAATTAAAGGGGTTGTACAGGTTTAGAACAACTTGGATGTTTACTTCCAGAAACAGTGCCTCACCTGTCCATGGGTTGTGTCTGGTATTGCAGTTCCGCTCCATTGAAGTGATTGGGGCTAGTCATGCAATACCACACAAAACCAGTTGACAGGTGTAGCACTGTATTTGGAAGAAAGCAGCCATGTTTTTTCCAATCCTGTACAACCCCTTTAAGTGGTTTTGGTAAATATAATGGAAAAATAGTTTAAATGACTAAAATGTCAATTTGCATAATTGAGTTTAATTTAACTTCCTTTTAATGATGATTTATAGGACACAATTTATGATTAAAATCATGTTTTCTACAATCTGTTTCCAGGCAAAGGTAATGGTTTATTTGACCCCCTATAGGAAGACTCCGGCATGGCGGGTGCATGAACCTTTAATTCTAATCACTTTACATTAAGTATAATTGGAATCCTATCGCTCTCATAAGATACGGAGATAAATATTTCCATATTTTCCATTAAATGTTTTGGTCAGATTCCAGATCAGACTAGAAAAAGGCACTGATGACTTTTATAAAGTGGATAAGTAACCCACTATTATCTGTATGAAAATATGACAGATGCAGCACAGTAATCTACTGACCAAAACACTGAAGGGACTAAAGGGGTGAGATTAGAAAAAAACGGTCTACTTTTTATAAAATAGCGCCATAGGTAATGTATATAGCAACTAATTTTAAGTAAATGTAGCTGATCTGCAATACCTCATAAAGCCCATGGGCAAAAGTGGCACTGTTTATGATTTTACCTTTTTTCAAATCTCATACTAAAATAGTCTTTTAAAGAGGCTCTGTCACCAGATTTTGCAGCCCCTATCAGCTATTGCAGCAGATAGGCGCTGCAATGTAGATTACAGTAACGTTTTTATTTTAAAAAAACGAGCATTTTTGGCCAAGTTATGGCCATTTTTGTAGTTATGCAAATGAGGCTTGCAAAAGTCCAAGTGGGTGTGTTTAAAGTAAAAGTCCAACTGGGCGTGTATTATGTGTTACATCGGGGCGTTTTTAATACTTTTACTAGCTGGGCGTTGTGTATAGAAGTATCATCCACTTCTCTTCAGAACGCCCAGCTTCTGGCAGTGCAGATCTGTGACGTCACTCACAGGTCCTGCATCGTGTCGGCCACATCGGCACCAGAGGCTTCAGTTGATTCTGCAGCAGCATCGGCGTTAGCAGGTAAGTAGATGTAGCTACTTACCTGCAAATGCCGATGCTGCTGCAGAATCATCTGTAGCCTCTGATGCCGATGTGTCCCCGCTCGTCTGACACGATGCAGGACCTGTGAGTGACGTCACAGCGTGATCTCTCGAGAACACGCTGTGTCTGCACTGCCAGAAGCTGGGCGTTGTGAAGAGAAGTGGATGATACTTCTCATCAGAACGCCCACCTAGTAAAAGTAGTAAACACGCCCCGATGTACGCACATAATACACGCCCACTTGGACTTTTACTTTTAAACACGCCCAGTTGTACTTTTGCAAGCCTCATTTGCATAACTACAAAAATGGTCATAACTTGGCCAAAAATGCTCGTTTTTTAAAAATAAAAACGTTACTGTAATCTACATTGCAGCGCCTATCTGCTGCAATAGCAGATAGGGGTTGCAAAATCTGGTGACAGAGCCTCTTTAAATGTGTGTTAGAACACTCTTGTATGGCTTCATTGAAAAGGACTTTGTAGAAGCTCATGGAAGGTACTGATTCTCCTTGGGGAGATCCACCTGGTGTAGGGAGACTCAAAGGCAATGCATCCTGGGTAAAGTATGCAAAAAAGCTCTTCTCCAGAAGGAAGAAAACTGTCTCTCTAGTACCACCTACAGGCAACTAACCTGTAAGTCAATGTCCAACTCTATATAGAGCCTTGAAACGTAATAAGGGACTCCCATTGTCATGACAGTGGTTATCTCCATGCGGATATAGAATGAGCAATATACAAAATTACCTGTAGGCTATAGGTTACCCGATGGTGAATTTTGAGATTATGATGACTTGTTGCAATAATTTAGCAAAACTTGGTCGATTCTACAAATATTTGTGCAGCAGAGCTGAGTGTGTTAACAGAATGCTAATATCACTCACAAAATATATTGGATTTAGAACTTAGAAGGCTGTAGGTGTAGATTGTCAGGTGTTTTAGACTCCGTCCATCAGGTAAGCCATATCTTAAAAGGGTATTCCAGTTATAACAAATTATTACCTATTTACCAAATAGGGGGTAACTGTTAGATTGGTGGGGTTCCGACTGCTGGGACCTGTTTGAGTCTCCAGAACAGGGGTCTAATGTCCCCTGTATCCTCTAGCCGAAAGACCGCTTGTTAGAAGGCGTTCAATGTAGTGGTGGTCGAGCATGCAGCCAAATTCTATGGCAATAATGGGAACTTTCTATCGCTGATAGATAGATAGATAGATAGATAGATAGATAGATAGATAGATAGATAGATAGATAGATAGATAGATAGATAGATAGATAGATAGATAGATAGATAGATATGAGATAGATAGATAGATAGATAGATAGATAGATAGATAGATAGATAGATAGATAGATAGATAGATAGATAGATATGAGATAGATAGATAGATATGAGATAGATAGATAGATAGATAGATATGAGATAGATAGATAGATAGATAGATAGATAGATAGATAGATAGATAGATAGATAGATAGATAGATAGATAGATATGAGATAGATTCAGGGCCGCCATCAGGAATTTCAGGGCCCCCTACAGCTACATTTTCTGGGCCCCCCTACCGTGGCACCGCCTGTTAACGGTACTCCGTCCAGTACTATATCATGGTACCCAGGGCCGGCGTCAGGGGGGGTATTATGGGTACTGATGTGAGAGGCCCGGCCAAACCTAATTGAAAGGGGGGCCCGGCAAACTGCCGCGTCTTGCCTTTGGTAGAAAAAAAACAGGCCCCTGCAATGGGGCCCGTTTTTTTCACCAAAAGAATGTCATGAGCTGCGGGCCCCCCTTTCACTTAGGTTTGGCCGGGCCTCTCACATCAGTACCCCTAATACCCCCCTCATGGCGGCCCTGGGTAGCATGGGGGCAGTCAAACACCGCCGCCTGTGCGACCGATCACGCGCACCCGCAAACTCCCGCGCATGCGCACCGGCGACCGCCTGGAACTGCGCACCGAATTTTGAGGCAGATTTTGACCTGCCCACACTATCTTGCCGCGTTTTTTGCCCACGGCGATTGAGGACAGCAGACAGAAAACGTAGCGAAAAATGCATTTTCTGACTCCCATTGATTTCGATGGGAGGTCAGAGGCAGAACCGCGGCAAGAAAGGACGTGCTGCTTTTTCTTTTTTCCGCGACTGGCTCCCATTGATTTCAGATTAAATCAATGGGAGGCGGTTTTGGAAGTTTTTTGGTGCTGATTCTGACGCAGTGTCCGAGTCAATATCAAGGCCCAAAAACTCTGTGAACTGGGCCTTATTGTTAGGGCTTATTCAGACGAACGTGTAATACGTCCGTGAAACGTGTGTGATTTTCACGCGCCTTGCACGGACCTATGTTACTCTATGGTGCCGTGCAGACTGTCAGTGATTTTCACGCAGCGCGAGTCCGCTGCGTAAAACTCACGACATGTCCGATATTTGTGCATTGTTCGCGCATCACGCACCCATTGAAGTCAATGGGTGCGTGAAAATCACGGCCAGCACTTCCGCAGCCGTATAAACTATGAATGAAAACAGAAAAGCACCACGTGCTACAAACATACAAACAGAGTGTCATAATGATGGCGGCTGCGCGAAAATCACGCAGCCGCGCATCATACGCTGCTGACACACGGAGCTGTTATGGACCTTTTGCAAGCGCAAAACGCCACGTTTTTGCGCGCGCAAAAAGCACACGCTTGTGTAAATCCGGCCTTAGGGTAGGAACACACTAGGCATGAACGCTGCGGATTTTACATTTTATTGTGTAAAATCCGCAGCGTATTACAGTCGCAGCAGAGTGGGTGAGGTTTGAACAAATCTCATCCACACGCTGCAAAAATAATGGACCTGCAGTGTGGCTTTTTGGCTTTTTAAGTCGCATGTCAATGTATTCTGTGGAATCGCTGCTCCTCTGTTGCGGAAATGCTGCGGTTCTGCCGCAAAAATCACAAATGAGAAAAAAAAAAAAAGGCACTTTTTTAAATTTATAAAAAAGTTTAGACTTACCCCAGCCGTAGTCCTGGTGACGCGATCCTCTATTCTTAGCGTAGCCCCGCCTCCTGTCATGACGTTTCATCCCATGTGACTGCTGCAGCGGTCACATGGTCTACAGCGTCATCCCAGGAGGCGGGGCTACGTTCAGAAGAGAGAGATGCGTCACTTAAACTACGGCCGGGGTAAGTCTAAACTTTTTTTTCCCTGCAGGATTCCCGCAGTGGACACGCCTCACGAAACCTGCGCCACTATTTGGTGCGGTTTTGCTGGCGGAATTCCCTGTGGCTCCCGGGATAAGCTGTGTCGTTTTACTCAGCATATCCGCCTAGTGTGTCCCTTATGATGTCGCTCCTGGAGCTGCTGCCGGTCTCTAAATAGGCAGTTGGTTCAGTAGAATTTGGAATTATTTTTTTTTGTGAACCAGCTTAAAAAAATACAAAACTTTTGTGTTAGGGCCTGTTCACATCACCGTTCGCTTCCGCTCCGGGGTTCCGTCTGAGGTTTCTGTCGGGTGAACCCCGCAACGGAAAGTGAAAGCAGCACGTCCTTTCTTGCCGCGGTTCCGCCTCTGACCTCCCATCTAAATCAATGGGAGGCAGAAAATGCATTTTTCGCTGCGTTTTTTGTCTGCTGTCCTCAATCGCCGCGGGCAAAAAACGCAGCAAAAAAACGCGGCAAGATAGTGTGGGCAGGGCAAAATCTGCCTCAAAATTCTTTAAGGAATTTTGAGGCAGATTTTTTTTTGCCTGCAAAATACTGTGTGAACAGGGCCATACATAAACAACACTTTGAGATAATTTACTCACTGTCAGAAGAGATGCTCCCACTCTAGTCCTCTTCCGGCGATGTCTTCCAGGGGAGGTCTTCGGTCCAGACGTCCAGTCCTTCACCTCCAGCCAGGCTCCAGGTAAGTTTTGTCCATGTGGGTCCGCGGTCGATCGCGGGTGCGCGCGCGGGCGGTCTCCAGTGCGGGCGTTCGTGGATGCGCGCTCGCGAGTGCGCACGCGCGGGAGTTTCATTGTGCGCGCGATCGGGTGCGCGCGCGCGCGCGGGCGGACGGTTTGACGGCCCCCCATGACGAGGGGAGGGGGCCCGCAGCAGCAGCAGCAGCAGCAGCAGCTCACGACATTCTTTTGGTGAAAAAAACGGGCCCCATTGCAGGGGCCCGTTTTTTCCTACCAAAAGAATGTCGAGGCAGTTGCCGGGCCCCCCTTTCAATTAGGTTTGGCCGGGCCCCTCACACCACTACCCCTAATACCCCCCTGATGTCGGCCCTGGATAGATTGATAGATAGATAGATAGATAGATAGATAGATAGATAGATAGATAGATAGATAGATAGATAGATAGATAGATAGATAGATAGATAGATAGATAGATAGATAGATAGATAGATGATAGATAGATAGATAGATAGATAGATAGATAGATAGATAGATAGATAGATAGATAGATAGATATGAGATAGATAGATAGATATGAGATAGATTGATAGATAGATATGAGATAGATAGATATGAGATAGATAGATAGATAGATAGATAGATAGATAGATAGATAGATAGATAGATAGATAGATAGATAGATAGATAGATAGATAGATAGATAGATAGATAGATAGACAGACAGACAGATAGATAGACAGACAGACAGACAGATAGATAGATAGATAGATAGATAGATAGATAGATAGATAGATAGATAGATAGATAGATGGATAGATAGATATGAGATAGATAGATATGAGATAGATAGATATGAGATAGATAGATAGATAGATAGATAGATAGATAGATAGATAGATAGATAGATAGATAGATAGATAGATAGATAGATAGAGATATAGATAGAGATATAGATAGAGATATAGATAGATATAGAGAGATAGATGGAGCTGTTTTAGTCAGAAAGGGTGGGTGGAAGCCACCTAGTTCCCCAAGCAGTGGAGACTCGAGGACACAGGCCCCTCGTGCCCTCTCTTTATTCCAGCCCTGACTGGAGCACACAATCTAAGGCTATGTTCACATCACAGCTTTCGGCCTACGTTTGGTATGCGCCGGGATAAGCTCCCTATTCCATACAGCTTTTTTGCAGTATACCTGCCAGACGGAGGCCAAAAGGACACTTTTTTGGCCTCTGTCGGATAATGCCTTCCTGATGCACACGCTCAACGTAAACAAAAAAATGTGATGTGAACAGGGCCTTACACACTAGGGTCAATGAACCTAGAAATATGTTTTTAAGAGTGTGGGAGGAAAATTGGCCAAACACAGGGCACCCACACAATCGTTGGGAGAACATACATACTCTATGAAGCTGTTACCCCTGGTTGGATTTAAACTCAGGACCCCAGGATTACATAGCAGCAGTGCTGACCACCAGCCCACCATGCAGAACCATTAGGACATCAATAGGCTGTTATTTTATGATAGATTTTCACACTGTTTACTTAGCACTATGATTTAGACACTCGTAAATGCTTTTCTTAGAAACAATTACTTTTTATTACTCTCTACAGTGTCAGTAAAAGCCGTATTTACAGCATAGCCATAATAGTTCCTCAGTAACCAATTAATAATAATAATAATTTATATGTATACAGGAGACCTCGCTAGTGTACAACAATGTAAAATACAGACACGAAAAACTGTAGATCATCTAAACCTGTAGAGTTGAAGCAGACTTTATTGCCCCTATTAATATAATGCATTGCACGATGGCTGACAGTCTGATTGATGATAATGTATATAATATCTATTTAATCCATATTATATTGCAGAATAGGGTGATTTATGGCTTATTAGTCATTACCTTATCTTGTGTGCTTTGGAAATATTTACCTACAGGAGCCTTATTTGTACAGTTGCATATGCAATATCATACCCCCGATAGAAATTTCCCATCTTTCCCATCTTTCATTGACATGCCCATTATTTTTGGCGTTCACGGGTCTCCCATTTTAATGATTACTCTAGCATAAGATGTGGGTTAAACTAACTAGAAGGTATATTAATATCTTGGCGCTGTCTGCTTTAGATTCCTTGTTAAAACTGTCCTAATGACAAATTCCCCATAAAAGACACCCGTAGGGTTACCGCCAGTCCAATGAAAAACCACAGATATCCTAGTTGTGCACTTAAAGGGAACCTGTCACCAGCATTTCACCTATTAAACCAGCAATACCTGGTGGTAGTGGGTGAAAAATAATTTTTATGTAACTTATAATTATCTTCTCAGTAGGCTCTGTACCTTTAGTATTCCGTTTTTTTCGTGTTCCCGCACCGTATGCTAATGAGCATAAAAGAGTCATATCTTCATTCCTCAAGCCTTTCCGAGTTAACCCCGCCTCTTTATTTTTGATTGGCAGCTCCTCGCCTCCCCCAGCACACACGAAATCCTGCGCTTGCGCATCGATGTCCTGTTCTGGTGCGTGCGCACAACGGGACCCCAAAGCGGTGCATGCGCAATAACTAGATTCGAGTCCCAGACGAAGCAGGGAATAGTGTCGGACCATACATGACGGCCACATGCGCACTCTCTCAGACGACATTCTGGCATTGAGGGCGGGCCAGTTTTGGCGGTGGGCAGGCATAAGAAGACGAACGAACGAGTCTGCCGGAATATTAACATAAAAGGCACAAAATGTTTGCAGACCGTTATTTACGGTCGGAGGAGGAGTTTAGGAGAGTAACGGTAATGAACTCGGCCAGCGAGGGGTGAGTAGAGTTAAATAGGTGAAATGCTGGTGACAGGTTCCCTTTAACTCACTCAGTTCAAATACATCTGTATCTTTGATAATAAAAAGTTTAAAAGAAACTTCTAAAAATGTATTCTATACTATTGTATTTGCTTTGTGTCCTGTAAGAATGTTCTCTCTCCAGGCAGCTGCTTCCTTGCAGAGATACTCAGAGAAAAGTTTGCCTTGGACTGAGCACAACGTAAGAAGAAGTCTTGTCTCGACCACAGACGTCTGGTAAATGTCTTCTTTAGGGTAGTAGTTAACCGCCCAGGAAAGAGCGATATGTTCAGGACCTATTGCCCTCTAATGGAAGAACGGGGTCCTTTAGAAACTTACAGGAGTTAAAGGGGTTTTCCTTAAAAGGTAAAAAGGAATAACGGACTATCCTCAGGATAGACCATCAATAACTGATTGGTGGGGGTCCGACTCATGGCAGCCCCAACGATCAGCTGCTTTCAAGGGGTTGCAGTGCTCATGTGAGGACTGTTTCCCCTTAATTTCTGTCACCGATCCATACTGTAGAACAACGACACACCTGTAGTGGTGGTTTACAATAATTACAGCCTTCTTCCATTCACTCATACGAGCGGTAGGGCCCTTTCAAAACCGCTAATCAGTGGGGGGGGGGGCAAAATTCAGACCCCCCCATGTATCAGATATTGAGGGGCTATACTGATTATATGCCCATTTTTTTTTCACTGGAAAACCCCTTTAAAATAATTTACCCACCATAGACATTGATGGAATTACCCATGTACTGACACACCAATGATCTCAACAATGAAGTGGTAATAGTCCCTTCAGCTTTTGCCAGACACAGCCCACCACCAACCAGGTGTTGTGTGTGGTAATAATGAAAATGCGAATGGACCATGATGCTTTACCCACCACTGTTGTCCCTTAGTTCTCTTGATCACTGGTCCCAGCCAGTGTCGGCCTGTGGTTTCTTGGGTCCATCAGAGGAGATGATTCAGAGGGCCACCCTCCATCTACACATGTGCTCATCTACTCGCATCATAAACTTTGTTGTTATCATTGCACACACAGGACTAAGATGAGCGAATTTCTCGGAATTCACTACCGGTCCGATGTGCCCAAATCAGCTGATTCAATTTAGTCCGAATAAATATATAGCAATTCGAAAGTGCCATGATTGCCCAGAAAAACTTGTCTCACCCTCATGTCTTCTAGGACTGTATCTAATGCCTTTCAAACTCTTTAAAGCCAAGTTTTTTTAATTTAAATGCAAAACTTTTGTGAAATCCAGATCAAATTTGCTTAGTGTAGAATCGATTCACTCATATCTACTCAGGACTTATCATCAATAAGATCGAATAAGTTATTTGTGAATCACCCCATAAAAAAACAAAACCCTAGTGATAGACTACAAATGAAGTTGGACCTTCTGGTGCCCATTATTGTGTTAGAGTTTGAGCCCATAGTCCTATGGTACTCTGGTGATATAGTCTATACCCACCAATCAGATATTGATGGCATATCCTATTCTATGAGGGGGACCTGTTTAGGGGGACCCATCACTAGGTCATATAAGTAACTTATTTAATGACCTGAATAGAGCTGTCTCCCTGATTCCAGCGCTGTTTGTTTGTTTTTTCTCCTAGACCCCCATTCCAGAAATATGGCCCACTATTGTGTTGGTTCCCTCTATGAAATTTCGCTGCAGTTTGCCAACAGGGCATAAACTACCTTCAAGCTGCCTTACGCTGATTGGTCATCATCAGTAGCAGGGAAGCTAGCTCCACCCCATAGGCTAACTACAGCAAATTAGCATATAGGGAGAAAACACAACAGTTGGCCATATCTCTGGAACAGGGGAGTCTAGGAAAAAAAGAAAAACAGCGCTGGAATCAGGGAGACAGTGCTATTCAGGTGAGAGAACCCATCTGATGGGTCATTTAAACTGGGAAATACATACATTGTATTGAAAAAATTCAGAACCTTTTTCTGTCTGTTATAGACTTTCTGGCACTATTCTTTAAGAATATGAATACAACAAATTTCTATTGTAATAATGAAATGATTAAAAAAAAGAGTAACACAGAACTGGAAAATAGAAGGGACATAAAATCGAGTACACGCGGCAGTAAAGTGCGTCAGAACTCAGTAGCCTGCACATTTCCTTGGCTATAACTTTTTGTTTAAGGGGGAAGACACACATTGTAAATTCCTATCACACCAGCAGAAAAAAATAAATTTCTTTCAAGAGTTAATAAGTAACTAATAATTCATAGACCCCATTGAGGAATGGTCACCCGGCGCATACACCGAAAAGAGTATTACAAGGACATCACACAGACGAGAAGAAGAGGCGGTTTTCCGTTACTATTAATGTCCACTACCAGTATTAAAGGATTTTAGCGGTGATTGAAAACACTTGCTGTATGAATCAACACTCAGCCGAAAGGAAATGCTGCTTCAGGGGCTTTTTGATGTTTTTAAGCTACAAATACTTTCCATTTGTGGAAGGGCTTATAGTTAAAACCTTTTATCCTTTAAAATAGTTTCTTTTTATTCACATGGATTTTCCTTCTTTACAATGCCCTGAATGCATCAACTTAATTCATTCTGCAGCTCAGTATACTTTACATCATTGTATAAATGCCATTCCATAACGTCTGCCGGTACCGGTGCAGCATTGTTTACTGATGCTGCTTCATTGTATCCATCTTGTTATTTAACCCTTAAAGGGGTTTTGCAGTGAGAATAAATTCAGGATAGACCATCAATATCTGATCGGTGGGGGTCCTCCGCCAATCATCTGAGTGTTGCTTCCCGCTTCCCGCTCTGTACTGTGAATCGCCGGCACACTTGTAGCGTCAGCTCACAGTATTACAGCCTTCTGCCATTCAAGAGAATGGGAGAAGGCTGTGATACTGTGAGCCGTTACTACAAGTGTGTCGGCGCTTGACAGTATAGAGCAGTGTGAGCGATGGAGGCACTCATGTGAGCGTCGTGACCCCTTCAACACAGCTGATTGGCGGGGTGTCGGGAGTCGGACTCCGACCGATCAGATATTAATGGCCTATCTCGAGGATGAAAAAGCTCTCACTGGAAAACACCTTCAATAACGAGGCCTGAAAACACCTTAAAGGGGTTATGCCATCAATAGAAGACCTATACATTTGAACACCAGGGGGTGCTATTACAAGCAGATCATTTACATATTTCTGCGAGGAAACATGTTTTTAATAACAATACTTTACAAAATTATTCTAAAAGGTATATTGAGTTTCTATTGATGGCACAACCCTTTCATGACCAGCTCATTTTTTTAGTTTTTGCTTCTCTGCCTTTCAGCCTCCATAACTTTTTTATTTTTTCATCGTCGTGGCTATATGAGGCTTTATTTTATGCAGAATAAATTCCATTTTTTTTTCTCCCACGAAGAGTTAACTTTTTAACAACTTTATTATATACTTTTAATGTATTAGCATACTCCTGTATGTCACTACGATCCCGGCTGCTGCTAGGACAACACATAGGGGGAAGTTTATTAAGACTCTCGTTCCTTACGGCAGTCTTAATAAACTGAAAATTTGGCGTAAGCTCCAACACATTTATTAAAGTTGTTATCCGGGTTGTTAAAATTGATGACCTATCCTCAGGATAGGCCATCAATATTAGATTGGTGGGGGTCCGACTGTCGGCACCCCCGCCGATCAGCTGTTTGAAGGTTCTAGGTCCAGTATGTGAGGTATCGCCCAAAGGACCTTTTGCCCTATAAGGGACACTAGTATTATAAATGGTGCATGATAGGAAGGGGGCCCTGTTACAAATCTTGCATTGGGGCCTAAGAGCATCAAAGTATGCCTCTGGCACCCCCAATAGTTACACCCCTGTCTATGATAATTATATTAGAAGCAGAAAAATAAACCTATAATGTTTTTCTATTGCACATTATATTTATGGCCGACAAGGGGAAGCATCATAATAATATGGCAGAGGAAGCCATTTCCTTGAAAAAAAATTTCCTTTGTTGCGGAGAAGTTTGACAATGGAAATAAAGTGATGGAATACAATAGACTTTTCCAAAGACGGAATTTTCCGGGTCATTTAATTTGTTCTAGTCTCTACAGAACCTTCCAGCACAGCTAATGATAACAGATTGTGATATTATCTCGCTCATTGTGACCTGCTTTGGAGGATGACTGAGGATCTTGCCCATTGAGAGTTATGGCTAAAATAATGCATTGACTTACTGGCATGATCAAACAGGAGATCTAACTAACGGAACCTCAAACAATAGCCGGTTATATAGAATTCTCTGTCAGTAACACATTCCGCTTTATTCCTGCTTTCTCCATCTGTATTGTTATCACACATTTAAAGAGCAAGATGGCAGAGGTTAATATAGAGCAACTCAAATCCTGCAGCTATAACTATTAGTGAAGTTTCATCTGCCATCAGATATATCCAATTATAATTCTGCTGACAGGTTCACACCCAATTTAAAGAGGGACAAAAAAAAAAAATTGCATAGATTCTATCAGTATCGTCATTTATATCAGTTTGTCATCTCATTTTTGGAGAATGTATGGGGTTTTTTTTGCCATAGAAAATTTATATGGATAATCCGTTTTATATCTGTCTACAATTTATAATTGGCCACGATCAAGAGATCCAATTCTGGAACTTTAATTCTGAATGCAATGTTTCAGAATTCCCGTCCACCCCCCACTTTAACATTGCTTCGGAAACCAGAATACTCCAGGGTCTTGGAGTCCTGGCATTGTCCTTGTCCGCCCATTTGTTTAAATGGATATCAGATTGGATATCAGATGTGTCATAGATTGCTTCTGCCTGATAGATTTCTATAGTGATTAGCTCAGACTGCAGAGATTGTCACAGGAAGAGATAATTACATGCAAGGGACTGCTGATTGGCTGCTCACATGTAAGTCTCTGTTATTGGAGTAGACAGCAGTGTAAAACCTGGGTAAAGCTGAGAATATCAGGTCCGAGTGGTCAGACTTCCACACATTAGATTGATATGTCATAAATGGAAAAACCCCTTTAAAGGCTATGGACACCTTTTGAGGGCATTTAAATTTTTAAAAAATAATAATAATTGATTAGTCAGTGTGTTTAGTGTAACTTTGTAATTAGTCTTTATTAAAAATAAATGTGACTTTTTGAAATACAGCTGTTCTGTATTCTCCATACAGAACAGCTGTATCGCTCATTTCACACTGAATCCGTCAGTACCGTGGACCTGACGGGTTCAGTGCCGGCGGGTCCTGCATGTCTCTGACACGCAGGATCCACCTGTAATCGATCACATCTAAGTTATAAACTTAGATGTGATCGATTACAGGTGGATCCTGCGTGCGACCCACCAACACTGAACCCATCAGATCAGGTCTGTGGGACTGGCGGATTCGGTCTAAAACTAAAGAAACAGCTGCTGTGTATAGAGAATACAGAACAGCTGTATCTGCTAAGGTAAAACGATTTTTTTTTAAATAAAGACTAGTTACAAAGTTACACTAATCACACAAACTGATCTATTTATTAAAAAATAAATGCCCTCAAAGGTGTCCATAGCCTTTAGAGAAACACTCTAAACAAAACGAATACACTGTGTTATACCTAGTGCAGGGTGAAGCATGTCATAGGTCATTTCTTTGGCATCCTGTGTCATGCTCCGCCCCCTCATACATTGCACAAGCTATAACACAGCGTTTTTAGTGTTCCTTTAAGCCCATACCAATGTTTTATTGCCGTTTTATATTAAGTTGAAGGCTCATGTGCTTTTTAAAGCAGTTTTTTTCTAGTTAATGCACGATTATAATACCTCAATGGCTTTAGATATTCATATTATTTTACTTTGACTTAATAAAATCTCAGATCTTTATACTGAGTGTGCTCTGCGTGATATTATATATTGTTGATTCCCAGCATTTTATTGGACCCTAGAAGCACATTTTCTGCATCAGTGACTGAGGTCTATATCTGTGTGCAAAAGTATCATTGGAGCAGCTTAACTGAGCAGGTTTATTACACCAAGAAGAGCGACACTGATGTTTTTTCCATTTCATTGTTTGAAGAACTTATATGGAATTTAAAATAAACATTTCACATAGCATTATATGTATAGAGGTGGAAAAATGCTGCAAAATAAAAAAGCTTTAAAAAAATAGAAGCGTTAATCGTATTTTTTGTTATCAATTAACATAATGCAAAGTGAATGAACAGAAGAGAATTCTATGTCAAATCAATATTTGGTGTGACCACCCTTTGCCTTCAAAACACCATCAATTCTTCTAGGTACAGCTGCATATAGTTTTTGAAGGAACTCAGCAGGGAGGTTGTTCCAAATATCTTGGAGAACTAAGCACAGATCTTCTGTGGGTGTAGGCTTCCTCAATCCTTCTGTTTCTTCATGTAATCCCTGACAAACTCAATGATGTTGAGATCAGGGCTCTGTGGGGGCCATATCATGACTTCCAGGGCTACTTGTTCTACTTTAAGCTGAAGATAGTTCTTAATGTCATTGGCTGTATGTTTGGGGTCGTTGTCGTGCTGCAGAATAAATTTGGAGCCAATCAGATGCTTCCCTGATGGTATTGCATGATGGATAAGTATCTGCCTGTATTTTTCAGCATTGAGCACAATCTTGAAACCCCAGTTTGCTCTGAGATTTTTTCCTGGAAGAGACCTTGCTGATGCAGTATAACTACCTTGTGTCTTGTTGCTATGCGTAGTCTTGCCATCGTGGGCCTGTGACATAAAACTATCTTCCACAACCTCACATTTGTAGCACAGTTTGGCTGTGTTTCAACCTACATATGAAAATGATGATTATTATCACCTGTTTGGCATAATTGGTTAATCATACCAATTAATGATTTTGTGCGAGTGTACCTAAAATAATTGATGCTGTTTTGAAGGCAAAGGTTGGTCACATCAAATATTGATTTGATTTAGATTTCTCTTTTGTACATTCACTTATTTTGTTCATTGATTATATATATATATATATATATATATATATATATATATATATATATATATATATATATTCTTCTATTTTTGAAAGCATTCTTACTTTGCAGTATGTTTCCACAACTGCGTAAAACTTTTTCACAGTACTGCATGTATATATATATATATAACTATATATATATATATATATACACACACACACACACACACACACACACGCACACACACGCACACACACACACACACACACACACACACACACACACACACACACACACACACACACACATGTAGCAGAGCTGAATTTGTTTATCTTTTACCCTGAATTAAGATAACATACTAGGTTTAAAAGTAACCCTATGTTAGTGGTATTCTCACTGCCATGTTAGGGTATGTTCACACGGCCTATTTACGGACGTAATTCGGGCGTTTTTGCCCCGAATTACGTCTGAAAATAGCGCCTCAATAGCGCTGACAAACATCTGCCCATTGTTCACACGAGGCGTATATTTACGCGCCGCTGTCAAATGACGGCGCGTAAATAGACGCCCGCGTAGAAGAAGTGACCTGTCACTTCTTTGGCCGTAATTGGAGCCGCTATTCATTGACTCCAATGAATAGCAGCGCTAATTACGGGCGTAATTGACACGGCGTTCAAGCGCCTGCACATGCCGGTACGGCTGAAATTACGGGGATGTTTTCAGGCTGAAACATCCCCGTAATTTCAGCCGTTACGGACCCCCGCCGTGTGAACATACCCTTATAGTGCATCTGCCACATTTCAGAGAAATAAAAGACAGCAATGTGCGCCGCCATGGTTAGGTTTTTTTCCCTATTGTTAGGGTTGCAGCATTTTTGACGGCAAGAAAAAAGTAATCCCCAGCACTGGAAACTTGACAAGCTTTATCTATAGTCAATGGGATCATCAGGATTTATTGATATCTGTTTATAAATGGATCCATCATGGCTGGTAGTGTAAGTAGAGTCTAATATAGAAATGTTCTATAAAGGACCTTTCAGCATGCCAGATTGTTTTAGTAAATGCTTGAAATAACAATGCTATATCATTTCTCTTAGAACTCTGTATTGTGCCATTCCTCTGCTTTTCCTCCTGGAAATGTATGAATAAATTGACTCCTGAGTGTTAACATTTTCCTTATCAATAGGGACACACCCCATTGACAAGGAGTACCACCCAGTTTTGAATGTATTCAATAATTTCCAGGAGGATTAACAGAGGAGTGGCACAAGGCAGAGTTCTAAAAAAAAATTCTTTAGAATTGCTATTTCATGGGGACTAGAGGTATTTACTAAAACAGATGTGTCAGGAGAGCTAACAGAGCCTCTTTAAGAGAACATATGCAGCAATTTAATGGAGCAAGACCAGAAAACATCACGGGCTTCCACCATTTATGTTACATAAAGATTTGATACTACCTCTTCATATTAATTGTTAAGCTGCAGAATACGCGTGCGGCTATTTCCTCTGTAGACAAGTCAGTGATATTGCTACATGCCGTTTCCAATCTATTTCAGAACTATGGGCAATATCATGGTGAAATAGAAGAAACCCATTGAGAATTGAAGCATTTCTTTTGATAAACTCAATGAATACTTTTTACAGCACTTGTGACCCAGTTCTGCTGCGAAGTGACCTAAAAAGCCGCTGTGGATTGACACAACTGTTATTCTTGTATTTTCTGAGAACTTCTAAGTGTCAAGAACCAAATCAAGGGTATGAAAACCAGGACTGCCGACAATGAGGAATCCTGTCTATGTGAATGCAGCCTCACTAAACATAGATCCATGACTATAGATGAATCTTGCCTAGGCTTAAAACAACAATAAGTTAGACCTGGCAATATTTTTTGCCACTTTCCAAGAAATAAAGTGTGGAAAATATCCAAGAATGAGTTGTGTTCAGCGCGAATCTAAAGCCCCACCCAATTTTCCCAAAATATTTATGTGTCGGAAAAAGTTGCGCTCCCAAAGGTGTTGGATGGGGTTGAAGTCAGGACTTTGTGCAACCACTTGAGTTCCTCCGCACCAAACTCCTCACACCATGTCTCTATGGAGCTCACTATGTGCACAGGGGAACAGGAGGGCTGAACCCCAGAATGTTAGCACAAAGTTGAAAACTACAATTGTGTAAAATGTGTTTGTATGCTGTACCCTTCACTGGAAATAAGGGGCAAAACATTTAAAAACATCCACAGACTATTATCTCTCCTCCACTAAATGTTACAGTAGTCCCTATGTATTTCGGTAGATAACGGTCTCCTGGCATCCGCCAAACCCAGATTCCTTCATCAGACTGCCAGATAGTGAGATGTGATTCATCACTACAGAAAACACGCTGCTCTAGAGTCCAGTGACGACGTGCTTTACATCGCACTAGCTGACACTTGGCATTGTGTATGGTGATCTTAGACTTGTGTGCAGCCACCATTGAAACCTATTTCATGAATTTCTGGCGCTGATGTCACTTCCAGAAGCAGTGTGGATCTCTGTAGTGTGTGATGCAACTGAGGATAGGCAATTTTTAAACTCCATGCGCTTAATCACTTGGCGGCCCCGCTCTGTGAGATTGCACGGTCGACCGATTCACGGCTGTTCTTACTAGGTTCTTCCACTTCACAATAATAACACTTACAGGTGACCAGGGCAGATTGAGCAGATTAGAAATGTTGTGACTTCTGGAAAAGATGTCATCCTCTGAGAATGCCACGTTTGAAGTCACTGAGCTTTTCAGTACGACACATACTAACAGCAATGTTTATCTATGGAGAGTACATGGCTGTGTGCTTGATTGTATGCATAAATTTGTGATGCGTATGACTGAAACACCCGATCTCAATAACTAGGAGGGGTGTCATATGGTGTATCATTACTAAAGAATAATAGGTTATTTGCATATTATTCCATAAGAAATAGACCAGACTACCAAGTGATTGGCTCCAGATTGGGTTATGTTCTGCTGGACCTTCGGGGCCCATTATTGTGTCAGAGCCTGGACCCACGGGGGATCCTCTGATACCTCCTATGCCAGTCCAACCCTATCTACTGTTAATATATCAATGACATTTTTGTACTACCATAATTGCAGCTAAAGTTTTCCTGCAGTTCAAACTTTTATAGAATAGGGGAAAATTAAGCCATTTTTAGTGTGAAGATCTGCTAATGGCCACAATGCTGCGGGCAATACATCTACGCCATAAATCCTCACTTCTTAATAGAATTTGTTTTGTCAGAGACATTTCTCAGCACCTGTCCATGCGGCAGCGTTTCTCAGAAGCTTTTCTTTAAAGATTTTGGAAAATACATATATTTAATGCGGCCAAATCCTTTGTGTTTTAATTCAGATATGATCTAGATCTGTCCATCACAGGAATAATTTAGTGACAGTTGTATAAATGTATTCTGTCCGGTTATTATCATATCATTGGCCTCATTGTCACTAGCGAACTGATGACTGAAACAAATCCATTCTGCTAGTGTCCAAGACAGACAATATCATTTCGCTTTCAGGTAGAGTAGAATCTTCTAAATTAAATTTAGATGGAGACTGGTGCCCTATCGAAAGTTAGCAATCCTTATGAACAGCTGGCGTTCCCATCTGCCATGTCCATCTGTATTGTAAATCTTAAAAAAAAACATGGAAATAATAGGATCCGGTGCGGGTACGCCCAAATATTGGCAAATTATAATATCACCTTGTCTGCCCTAATGAGAAGGTGAGAATATTAACATTTCAGAATATAAGTAATTCTGACCTTGAGTTCTTTGAGAAAAAAAATAAATACAAATTTTTTTTTTTCACATTTACGGCTTAGTGGGTAAGAGCACCCAGGATTAAAGTATGGCAACCAGAAAATACAAAAATATCCTTCTTGTAAAAAGGCTTTCCTTCACAAGGGGCAGAATTTAATTTGCTGTCCTAGCCCTGTATCCTAATTCCCTGCCCAAGTCAGAATGGCTTGTTCGCATCCATCCTGGCAATTAGGATAAATGCCCCCCCCCCTCAATCCCTAGCTACACCACTGCAGGGTGGTATATTATATTAATGCTAAATATTCCCAATATTCTCTTTAAAGTGGTCGGAGATTTGATTTTTTTAAACCAAATCTCCTGCTTCCCTTCCCACAGCCACATGATCCAATTCTGGCTACCTAAAGCCACCACTAGGGGAGCGTATGATCTTGTGGAAGACATATTTATTAATCAGATCAATGACAGCTATATACACCTGTCTTCCGTAAATTCTCCCTAGCTTCTATTTGATGTTTATTGTAATAAAAAAGCAGTGTTGCAGTTTAAAGCAAGAGGGGGCAAAGCAGCAGGTGAGGGGTGGAAGGTGGATTTAATTCAACTAAGGTAACCAAGTAAAGCAGCCGATAATTATAGCTCTACCTAAAAGTAGCAGAACCAAAAATCAAACAGCCAATACTAAATAAAAGACTTAGTAGGTAACTATTATCCAGAGTGGTATACACTATATATTATTTTTGAGACTACATTCTGATATATACGTATATAAAGGATATGAGTAGAGATAGGTGAATCTGAAAGAATCGTCTTCTCTCTTGATACAAAATGTGATCACTGTGATCTACTGTAAATCTAGATTAGACAAATTAATTTTACCATTTCTTGATATGACTTTATTTGAATAATTCTGGATCCATAAAAGAATAGATAAGTGTTAGAAATTGTTTCAAAATTAAACAAGCAGAACTAAGACAAGAGGTTGGCTGAGTAGGCAGTTGCCTAGGGTGCCATTGGAGGTGGGGCTAAGTTTTGTATATATAGAAAAAAAAACAGATAGACATCAGTAATAGTGAAATGTACATGATTTGCATTACATTTTGGACATGTGATGTCATGGCCTGAGGTCGTGTTAAATGTAACTTGTCAACTGGGTAAGTGTGAATAGAAAACCACCTTCTAATGTGATAAATCCATGAGTCAGGCTATAGCTCTACAAATATATACTGAGGAATTGATGTGGAGTGACTGGGGAACTGGAAAAGTTAGTAACTAAGCACTAAAAAGATTACAACATAAAATAAAAAGGCTTATTGCTCATGTTCCTTTGTATTCATTATATCAAAATTCAGGTATAGTGGTAAAAAGTATTGTTAAAGAGGCTCTGTCACCAGATTCTCAAACCCCTATCTCCTATTGCATGTGATCGGCGCTGCAATGTAGATAACAGTAACATTTTTTTTTTTTTTTAAAACGTTCATTTTTGACCAAGTTATGAGCTATTTTATATATATATATGCAAATGAGGTTTGAAATGGACAATTGGGCGTTTTTTTTTCCGTTATATCCAACTGGGCGTGTATTGTGTTTTTAACTGGGCGTGTTTACGTGTATGACGCTGACCAATCAGTGACCAGTCAGCGTCATACACTCCTCTACATTCATTTACACAGCAGCGATGTGCAGCCACATAAACAGAGATTAACGTTAATCAAGTGTCCTGATAATGAATACACATGAAATCCAGCCTGGACGTCATGTGTATTCAGAATCCTGACACTTCTGACTCTTTTCTGTGAGATTCCAGCAAGCCACGCGTAATCTCGCGAGATTACGGAGGTAAACGAGATTTCGTTTCCCTTGCTGGAAATGTCACAGAAAAGAGTCAGAAGTGTCAGGATTCTGAGTACACATGACGTCCAGGCTGGATTTCATGTGTATTCATTATCTGGACACTTGATTAACGTTAATCTCTGTGCATGTGGCTGCACATCGCTGCTGTGTAAATAAATGGAGAGGAGTGTATGATGCTGACTGGTCATTGATTGGTCAGCGTCATACACGTAAACACGCCCAGTTAAAAACACAATACACGCCCAGTTGGACATAACGGAAAAAAAATGCCCAGTTGTCCATTTCAAACCTCATTTGCATATATATAAAATAGCTCATAACTTGGCCAAAAATGAACGTTTAAAAAAAAACAAAAAAAACACGTTACTGTTATCTACATTGCAGCGCCGATCACATGCAATAGGAGATAGGGGTTTCAGAATCTGGTGACAGAGCCTCTTTAAGGCTCTGTGGGTGGCATAGGGCATTGTGACTGTTACTGGGGCATTGTGGCTGACTCCGGGGTATAGTAGCTGGCACTGTGTTTGTCACAGTAACAGTACTTACTTACCATGGATGGGACATTTTATGCCTTTCCCTTATTCTTTGTGGAAATGCTTACAAATTGCATCAAAACTACCCTTGTAATGCAAACTAGCATAAACCCTGATCATTTTGCACCCCGGGACAGTCCTGTCAAATATTCTGTTATTGGGAGCAGTAGTTGGAACCAGAAGCAGTTGGCTCCATACATTGCATAGCGGCCGTACTGCAGAACTGCAGCTCTGATTCTATTCACTTAAATAGTAGCAGAGCTGCAGTACTGCAGCTCGGCCACTATTCTGTGACCGGAGCCATCTGCTTCCGGCATGGACATCCAGTGCCTGGAGGCAGCCGGAGCAGCTGATCGGTGCGAGGTCCGGGTGTCGCACCCCCACCAATCATATACTGATGACCTATCCTGTGGATACGTCATCAGTAGTCCGTGCCCAGACAACCCCTTTAAGAAATGTTCTGCACTGTGCAAGATGTGTCCTATCTACAGTTCCTTCTTTGACTTTTGAAAAACATGGTTTCATGGAAAATACAGAAACATTTTTTAATATTTTATTTCTCAGTGTTATTATCACTACTACAAATATTGCACGTTTAAAGCATGTAGCATCGTTGTCCTTTATCTGTATCCTGTATCTCTATGACAGCACATCTTGTTCTGATGGTTCTGTATTATCATAAGCTCATTATGTGGATCACCATCTATATCAACATACACATGTATACACGAATAACTGTTTCTATTTAAGTCAAATGCGATATGAACATTGAGGTTAATGTTGCTTTGGATCATCCAGTGTCCATATTCCGGGCGATGGCTGGTCCATCAGATCACCAGAGGATCCTCTGTTGGGTCTAGGATCTGACACAGTAATGGTCCCTAAAGGCCCAGCAGGAGACAACCCCATTTGGAGGTGACTTTGGAGTAATCATTTGTCACTAGTGTCTATTTCTTATGGGATGATACACAAATAACCTATTAGATCTTATTGATATGTCCTGTGTGTACAATGACAACATATTACAATGCAATTAATGGTGGATGTGTTTTCTGCATAGATGGAAGGTGGTCCTTAGAATCCTCTCCTCTGGTGGGTCCCAGTCCAACACTATCCCTATAATAAGACTAAACCAAAGCACAGAATGGAAAAGACTGTCATGGGGACCAAAGACCAGAGTAGCTTCTCATAACATAAGGACCAGGCTTCACATTTGTCAAATTCTTGAAAAATATTTTTAGTCTTGGTTAAAAAAAAAAAATCCTAGTGTTTTGTGTACACAGCTCCTCTGCGGACCTATGTGCCTCATTAGTTACAGACTTCAAAGCAACAAACCTGAAACTACCCTGTGTAGTCTGATACTGCAGTCTTGTGCTACTCTCTTCCATCTGCTCCCTCTGTAAGGCCCAATGCACACAACCGTAGTCTTCATCCGTAATTACGGAATTTGTAATTACGAATGAAATTCAGGACCCATTCAATTCCATAGGCCACAAACGTACATTTATGGATATGTGTCCGGCCCGTAGAAATGATCCGCAAAATATAGAATGTTTCCTATTCTTGTCCGTAATTGCGGCACGGACTCGCCCATAGAGGTCTATGTAGCAGAGGGCTACGGATCTGTATTTGCGGATCCGTATTTGCAGACATTAAAAACCCTTAGGGTATGTGCACACGATAAGTGGATTTTACGTCTGAAAAGACAGACTGTTTTAAGGAGAAAACAGCTGCGTCGTTTCAGACGTAAAAGCTCCTCCTCGCATTATGCGAGGCGTCATTGACACCCGTAATCTTGAGCTGTTCTTCATTGACTTCAATGAAAAACGGCTCAAATTACGCTTCTTTGACGAGGCAGTCATTTTACGCGTCGTCGTTTGTCAGCTGTCAAACGACGACGCGTAAATTACTTGTCGTCAGCACAGTACGTCGGCAAACCCATTCAAATGAATGGGCAGATGTTTGCCGACTTATTGTAGCCGTATTTTCGGACGTAAATCGAGGCATAATACGCCTCGTTTACGCCTGAAAATAGGTTGTGCATGAGGTTTAATTTGGCAAAAACTGGTTGCAAAAGTCTACAAATCCCTATAATACCCACTGGATAATGAATCAGTCCCTGTATATCTTGTGTATATTGTATCTAGAGCTGGTTCATGATAAGGACAACATCAGTTGTGCAGTCTCTACAGTCAATGCCTTCAATACACTCTTTGCATTTAAAAAAAATAATCATGGGGGCGTGGCCAGCTATGGGAGAGTGAAGTCGTGTTTGCTCCAGCTCCTCACCCAGCGTTCATATTAGTGGCTAACATCGACTCCCAGTAATGGGAAAAGCTTCCAAAAAATCTAAGGCAGCAGCCCTTTCCTGCCCCTCTTCACCCCAGCGCGATATTGGGGTCTATTTCGGGCGCCATCAGCAGATGCAGCTGAGGGCCTCATCGCGGTCTGAAGCAGGCGACCAAGATGGCCGCTCGGAGCCGTCCTCAACGCTAGCTCGGTGCCCTGGGCCTCCGGAGACCGCACCTGACGACGTCCACTTACCCTCCATGGTGCAGCTGCAGGAGGTCGATGGATCCGTGTCTCCTCACCAGGCATCGGACAAGACGGGGGCCCGGCCGACGACGCCTGCTACTTCCCAAGATGGCCGCCGGGACTCTGTGTCGGCTGGAAACGGGCCCGCTCAGGAGAGCTCGGCCCTTCTTTCACTCCCGCCAGCTGGGAGAGCTCGGGATCCGAGGGAACCGGACCCCCGACCGGGATTTGAGGTCTCTGGGGCCTCCTCTGCGGTCGCCGCCGCGCTCCTGCAGTCGGACCACGTGGTCCCGCAAGATGGCCGCCGGCGTTCTCGGGCCGAACAGCAGAAGTCGGGGAAGCATCCTGCGGCAGAGCTCTCTTCATGGCCTGCAGGCCCTGTGCCTCCTAGACAGGATGAGGGGCGGACACAGATTGACCTGGAGACTCCGCGGACGACCGGACGGTGGATGGTCAGAGGGAGGACCGCAGTGAGTACCAGGGCCCTGTGCCACATACCGCTAGTGCCACGGCTCAGCATGTGGGGCTGATATACCCAGATCCCCCTCTCAGGGGACCTGGGCAGGTAGGGGCCTCCCCCTCTTGGTCCCTGAGCAGTACCCCCAGCGCTTTATTGACAACCACTCAGCTCCTGAATATGGGGTCTATCCCGCACCCCGGGAATATGTCTGTGCTGCGGACATGCGGCCAAGGTCCCCAGTGCCACCCACTTTCTTCTCCTGGCCTGGATAATACCCATACATCAGCAGGCTTGGGATCGCATTTCCCAGATCCGTCGTCTGGGTCTGTGTGTGAAAATAGGCCGGCAACCCTCTCGGATATCCGCCAGCTTGTGCAATTGATGCCCACCAGGGAGGATATGTCTTCCTTTGCGAGACAGATCGTGGAAGAGTGTAAGCTAGAGTTTACCCAGTTCCGTGCTGAACTTTCCTCACTTACTGCGAGAGTGGACACACTCACTCAGGATCGGGCGGCTGATAATGCTACTATTGTGAATATCCAAACAACGATCCAGCAGCACTCAGCCCAACTGTTCACTTTACAGCAACATCTGGACGACATTGAAAACCGTAACCGGAGGAATAACCTACGAGTCCGGGGGTTGCCAGAATCCATTCCTGCGTCTGACCTGTTTTCAACCCTGTCAACCATCTTTAATAATTTATTGGGCCGCCCGCCGAACACCCATATAGAAATTGACCGAGCACATAGAGCTCTCCGCCCGGTGAGTGTTGAGGATCCACGCCCGAGGGATGTCATTTGCCGAATTCACTTTTACGCCATCAAAGACTCTATCCTACAAAAAATCAGACGACAGCCTATCATCCTTCACCAAGGCACGCAACTACGTATTCTGCCGGATTTATCACGACATACGCTGGCGCAAAGAGCTGCTCTCAAACCCCTCTTGGAGGTACTCCGGAGCCGTGATATCCTCTACAGGTGGGGCTTCCCCTTTGCCCTGATGGTCCGACAAGATGGTCGTACCCATACAGTACGATCCCCGGCCGACGTGCCTGGATTCTTACGGGACTTGAACCTCCCTCAGGTTTCTCTACCGGAGTGGCCCTCGCTGCTATCCTCTGCTGGCGGAGGACCGCGGTCGGGACGGCCGCTCCCTAGGCCCCTACATGCGACGGTGGGTCGCCCTCAGCGCGGACCCCGCAGAAGATCTGGTCGCCGGCAAGAACGTGATCCTACTCCACCTATGGAAATTGCCCGCTCGGCGTGATGACCTGGAGTGCCTTTCCCGGCGATGAGGACTGCTTCCTCTTCTGTGTGAAATTGAGGCTGCCTGCTGTTTGAATATTTCCATTAGATGCCTTACTACTGCTTTTGTCTTTGCATTGAGTTTTAGATGTTAAGCTGTTCATACTTTTATTATAGTACGCTGGGGAGTGTGGATAACTCTCATGCATAGTTGTCACCTTCCCCCTGTAGGTATTGGACCAAATTTTTGGTCTTTCGCATTTGTGCGTTTAGTTGATGCGGTAGTGTTTCTCATACTGCCTTTTTTGTTGAATACTTGTATGTGTTTTTTTTCTAATGCTCTGTCTTTTACTTCTAGCTTGTTCCCTTCCCCTTCCTTCCTCCTGGCGATCCTGGACTCCTGCCCCTCGTGGGTTTTCCAGTGCACATCTCCAAGCCGTTTAGTCTACATCCATGGCTGACCTCAATATTGCCTCCTTCAATGTGAAGGGGCTGAATGTTCCTGAAAAGCGGGCGTAAATCCTCCACCATCTACACAAGCGTAAGGTACACATTGCATGCTTCCAGGAGACACATTTCAAGGAAGGACACACCCCTACCATTAAACATAAATTTTACACTACTTGGCACTTCAATAATAACCCACTTTCCAGAGCGTGTGGAGTGGCCATAGCGCTCCACAAGTCCCTCCCCCATCAGGTTGTCAATTTGGTCGTGGACCCCGACGCTAGGTATATCATTTTAGTGCTTAATATTGGTGGGAGGGAGTTCACGGTGATTAAGGCTTATGCTCCCAATCAGGGACAGGTGCCTTTCATTCTTAAACTTATAGATACTGCCCTTCCGGTGGTCAGGGGGACTGTGGTGCTGTGCGGAGACTTCAACCTCACTTTGGATCCGACAGTGGATAATTCTACTGGTCGTTCGAGTCTGGCATATGGTGCTATCAGACGGGTGAAACGTGCTCTCTTGCAGCTCCAACTATGTGATGCATGGCGCATTCAACATCCCGCTGATAAGGATTATAGTTTTTACTCCCATCCGCATGGCACATACAGTCGCTTGGACTACATTTTTCTGCAGCAGCATGCTCTCCCCTGGGTCACCAACACGTCCATTGGTAGTATTCTGTGGTCTGACCATGCGCCGGTGTATTGCACCTTGCAGCTCCCCTTCCTCACTTTGGCGCGCCTGGACTTGGAAACTTAACGAGTCCCTCCTCCTGGATGGGGTATGCCATGCTGACTTGCTTAAGACGGTGGAGCATTTTACACTGGATCACGCTCGTGATGACACGTCCCCCTTGATTCGTTGGGAGGCCCTTAAATGTGTTCTTAGGGGGGTACTCATAAAACATGGGGCGCGCCTTAAAAGAGAGAGGGCCCATTCCCTTAAAATTGCGCTCCAAAAAATTAGCTCCCTGGAACTGGCTCACAAGCGTGCGCTCTCTCTTCCGATTCTACGGGAATTACAGGTTGCCCGACAGGAGGCCAGGCGGCTGCTGGACTCGGCCCAGCAGCGTGCTCTTCAAGTCTGTCGTAGTAGGTTCTATGAGTTTGGCAATAAGAGCGGACGCATGTTGGCCAGAGCTTTAAAGGCTAGGACTGCCCAGTCACACATACCAAACACTAAATCTCTGTCTGGCCAGGTTGTTCACACGACCCCGGAAATAGCGGATTGTTTCCATAGTTTTTTCTCTGACCTTTACAGCCTTGACTCACCCGCCCGCGCCCCCTCCCTTCCGCCGGACCGGGATTCTTTCTCCTCTCCCTTCACACCGTTGTCTAGGGAGATAGCAGAGGAACTAGATATGGACTTCACCTCCCAGGAGCTCCTTGCGGTTATAACCGATCTTCCTGGGGGAAAGAGTCCTGGCCCGGACGGCTATACTGCCAAATTCTACAAAATGTTATCTGATCATTTAATACCGCTCCTACTGCCAGCGTTTAACTCTGTGTCCCCAGAGGTCATGTTTCCTCCCAGCTCCACTTTAGCCCACGTCACGGTTATCCCTAAACCGGGTAAAGACCCTCAACTCTGCTCAAGTTATCGTCCCATCTCCTTACTCAATGTAGATCTAAAAATATATGCCAAGTTGCTTGCCAATAGATTGAATAAATACCTGCCTAGTCTAGTTCATCCGGACCAGGTGGGGTTTGTTCCGGGCCGGGAGGCGCGGGACAACACCCTCAAAACACTTGATATCATCCACCATGCCCAGACTAAACACATCCCGCTCATGATCCTGTCCCTGGATGCCGAAAAGGCGTTTGACAGAATATCATGGCCTGCCCTTCACCAAACCCTTCGACATGTAGGTGTGGGACCCTCTCTCCTGGCAAAAATTATGGCACTGTATCACACACCTTCGGCCCAAATAAAAATAAATGGATCCCTCTTGGCACCTTTCCCGATTCATAATGGCACTAGACAGGGATGCCCCCTGTCCCCCCTGTTGTATGTCCTGGTCATGGAGCATCTCATGGCCTCCATCCGGGACAACTTGGATATCAAAGGCATTACCATTGGAGGAATGGAATATAAGTGCTCGGCATTTGCTGACGACCTATTGGTCTATCTCACAGACCCTCATGTCTCCCTCCCTTCTTTGATGTCCGAGTTGTCCCGATTTGGAACTTGGTCTAATTTCAAGATTAATTTCTCTAAGTCTGAAGCGTTAAATGTTTCTCTCCCTGCCCAGCTAGTGTCGCTTCTCCAAAGTAACTTCCCTTTCTCGTGGCCTTCCAGAGGCATTACATATTTAGGTGCTCGTATAAGTAGAGACCTCACACAGCTGTTTACAAATAACTTCATCCTCCTGCTGGCCAAGTTTCGTACTGACCTTAGTTCCTGGCATAAGACTGAATTCTCCTGGTTCGGCCGGATTAATATTATTAAAATGTCTCTACTCCCCCGTTTACTTTATCTCCTGCAGACCATCCCCATCACTATCCCATCTACCTACTGGTTGCGGCTTCAGCAGTGTTTTGGCTCCTTCATTTGGCCGACTGGTCGTCCGCGTTTGAGCCGAGCTCTTCTGACTCGCTCCAGGGGTGCGGGTGGGGTGGGTCTGCCGGACTGTCGGCTCTATTATCTAGCATCAACACATGCGCGGGTTTTAGATTTTTTTCACAACCGAGAATCAAAACTGTGGGTTCGTTTGGCTCAACAACTATGCCCCAGTACCCTATCTACCCTGCCGTGGACCCTGCCTGGGAATAGACCGACCCAACCCTCTTTTGTTGTACACCATACCCTTGTGGCGTTGAGGCACATAAAGCCTGGAAGTACGCTGGTTGACCCCCTGGGTCCCTTAACTCCGGTTACGGACAATCCTGCCTTTCCTGCTGGTAAGGCTGGTCGCTCCTTCCTAGGTAGGTCACCCACCAACCCCTTGTATTTTGCACAGGTTCTATCTGCCTCCTCTCTTCTCCCTTTAACCTCTATCTGCCGCGATGACGTGCTCTCTCCTCGCCGTATGTATGAATACGCCCAGTTGAAGCACTTTTATGGAGCCGTTAATCGACGCGCACATCTCCACCGGTTGTTAACTGACTTTGAACGCCTCTGTGTCTCCACCCAGCCCCCTACCCACGCCATCTCCACATTATACAAACTACTACTTGCACAGCGATCCCAACAACTCCCCTCCTTCTGCGGGGCTTGGGAGAGAGAATTACAGACTACATTTACAGAAGCACAGTGGAAGAGGTGTTTCACCCTTTCTCAAAAAGCCTCTATAGCCAGTAGGGCCCAGGAAACTAGTTACAAAATTGTCTCTAGATGGTATCGGGTCCCGGCGGCTCTGCATAAATGGTTTCCATCTGTGCCTGACAGTTGTTGGCGGTGTGGTGCTGCGGGAGGCTCCATGTCACATGTCTGGTGGAGTTGCCCCTTGTTGAGGAGTTTTTGGGATGCAGTACTTAAATTAATACTAGAGGTTACCGGAGTTTCTGTTCCCGATTCCCCAGAAGCTGCTCTGTTATTTATGTTCCCGATGCCAATACACGTTTATAAAAGTTCCCTAGCTAGACATCTCCTTCAGGCGGCAAAGTCAGTGATCCCGCGCAGGTGGAAAACTGCAATGCCTCCAACATTAGATGAGTGGTTTCGGGAGGTTGCCGTGATACAGCACATGGAACACTTGGTAGCTCACTCCCCGGCAGCTGTGGTAAAATATACGTCTACATGGTCGCCATGGATAGTGTTCCTTTCGTCTTCTTCATACCTCACGGCCGTAACCTGAGTTGGCGCCCCTGTGAAGTGTACGGTGGTGCTTATTTTCTGTTGGCTGCATTCATAATACCCCGGAACAGGAGTCCAGGATCCTCATGCCCTCGCCCTTCCCTCCTTTCCCTCCCTCTCTTGGGGCCTTTTCTATTCGTTCTTTTCCCCTGTCTAGGGTAATGTGCCTCTCCTTCTCTGCTTCAATTAAGTGGCCTCAACGTATGCTCTGCTGCTTTGCTCATGAACTCATTCATGCTACTGACGTATACTGAATAATGTTCTTGAATGGGGATGTGATGCACATTTCTGATTTTGTTTTAGTGGGTTTTTGCTTTGGTCTTTGACCTTGTTTGTTTGTTAATTTACTGTGTGGAGGCCTTCCCTCCACTATGTCTTGTAACTTTGTGTACTGAAACTTAATAAAACTTTGAATAAGAAAAAAAATAATCATTAATACTATAAACGTGTACGGTAATATGGATTTTCCTTTGTGCTGACTCATATTTTAGATTCTGTTGCCTGTTTACACTCGGGATTCCAGGCGAGTTTCTCTCTGTAAATGTATTCGGTCTGTCTAGGTTGCTTAGCAGTCGCGGTAAGTAACATGTTGCTGCAATGTTTGTTTTTTTAATCCTACTGTATATTTGTCACGAGGGTGTTCGACTTTACAGACTTTATACCTTAGTTGTCCTGGACTTTCTTTTGCATTACATCTTTGTGTTATGTGTTTTATGTTAAGCAGGTGAACAATACACAGGGGTATAAAGGTGTGTTATACAAGAGCTCCTCAATCCTAAAAAGCTGCCTGTGAGACGACTGAGAGTTTCTCTTCAATATATGATGTCATCTCGGCGTTGTACAGTCGGCCTGACACCTTCATTGCACTGTGTAGATTATCAATGTGTTTTTGTAGAGAAATCTCAGAAGAGACTCATTTAACCTCACAACAGTTTGCATTGCACTTGAAGTGTTGCATGGAGGCAATGGATGTGTTCTTTAGGAATGATACAGAATAAAATAGAATTTCAGTTTATTTCATGTTTAGTATATGTCGACCGGCTGTATAGTAGACTTTCTATTACCAGGGACAAAGATTCAGTTTGGTGCCCCTACCCACAAAGTACATCAGCCTTCCTTACCCCATCACCTCAGTGACCACCAACCCCCTCCGCTCTCCTCTACCATGCAGTAAATAAAATGGTATGTATTCCCTTTATCATTAAGACTGTATTATTAACACTTGCTGCTGGGTCAGTGGTACCCAATACCCAGGGCCCATGCCCTTCCATCCCTGAGTAAAAGGGAGTTTTTGAACAAAACAAGCCACTTTATTTTAGAGAGCCTATACAATTGTAGCCACTAAATCATTATCGAAACTGAAGGCTGGAACAGTGGTCTACATAGAGGAAAGGGGGGCCCATAGCAAATATAAAAAATAGGCCACTAGGCAACTATGCTGCTTGACACATTACCCTATTAACCATCCATGACAGGAGGTTCTGGTCCCATCCCATTATCGTGACTACATTTTACACTTTGTTTGCTAACATGGTGGCAACTGTGAGAACCGTATCCCTGTGCAAGCTCCTACCACCCATTAAAATGGGGACAAGACCCAACTGGATCAGGCCCCATCTCTCCAAGGACCAGATCATAGTCGTACTGGCTGCTTCTATGATACGTATGCCCTTAGTCTTAGTTAAACCTCTTCACACATAGTAATGAGCCTGTGACGTAGCCCTACTTGCTGTAAAACCTCTCAAATAGTTAGGCTCATGTGACACATTGGTAGACTTGACAGAACAGGACATTTTGTAACGGGTCTAACATCTCATCATGTAACCTAAGTGGAGAAGAAAGTAGCACAGGTGCTCATTAGTTGATACGTGGAGGTGAGTTGCAGCTACTGGTATTGGGCCATCTAAGACTCATAACAGAAGCCACAACACTGTGCCAGATATGTCACATACGATGGATCCCAATGGTACCCGATGCACACCATTCACTTATAATGGGGTCCATCAGGTTCCATCGTGGTTTCTGTCGTTTTGAAAGTTTGCAAGGTTTTTTTTTTTTATCAGAATTGAGCGGATTGACGAGGCAAGAGTTAATGCTTTGCAAACGTCTTGGATTGTGTAAATTGGTGTATTTCTACGCAGGAGCTTATAAATAAATTTACTCTTTTTAACATCATGATATCGCAGTGGAAGTCTGTAATAACGTGGATAAAGCCTTAGCTGCTTGCTGTATATTGGAAAGGTAATGGCAAATGATGAATAATACAAGTGAAAATAAAACATGTGCAGCGTAATACCTATTTAAAAACATGACTAGTATCCCCCTACCCATAAATCAAATCACATTTTCCCTTCTTTAATAAAAATATCTAATATTGGTAAAAATTTTCTAGTTAAGGAGGTAAAAACTAGAACTAAAAGAGTTTCCTCATCTTCACAGATCGAGAAACAAATGTTTGGTTACGTACAGCGGATTGGTTGGATTTAATTTATTTGCTGATTAATGTTTAAGTTGTGCTGAGATTTCCTGCTAGGAGAGGGGGGAGAGAGCTGCTTTGTCTAATGTCTAAGTGGCAACAACTCTATTCAATGTAATCCTCTGAAATCATTTTTTTAGTTAGATTTGTTGTTCTAGAATATCTAGATCTCTGCGGATCCCAGTCTGCAGATAAAACATTATTCATCCTAAGTTAGAAAATATTCTGGTAGTGAAATCAGTAGACTTGTCAGGATGCCCTGTCATATTACTTGATGCATTCCTTAGTATTGGTATGCCATTGTGTTCTTTTTGTTTTATATAAGAACTCATTACTGCTCCCTGCTGTACTGTTGTAAATGGAGTATGTCTCTATAACTCATTTCCCAAAGTTCCGAGATATTGTCAACTGCAATGGAAGCGGACATTATCCCAAAGCTTTAGAACTTCTTCCAGAATGCATTTCAAGCTGGCATAAATTAAACCACCAATTAACTTTAAGATGTCTATGCATGGTTAATACCAACCCCCTCAGGTCTAAAATTGCCTTTTAAAATCTAATAAAGGGTAATTAGGACTCAACTAATACAATTGTGCGCTTAGAATTTTAAAACAAGAATTGTGTCAGGTAAAAGCTACGTGAGCGATCAGGGGAGCGTAGAGCATTGTCCAAGCCGGCACCTAATTGCGAAATAGCAATTGCTGCAAAAAGCTTGTTTAATTTGACATGAATTTTAAAAAGCAAATAATTGGGTTCATTGTTTGGATTTAAATGAGGGCTTTCTTCTTAATGACTGTCCTAGTTCTAGTGAGCGTCAATGAAGGTTACATTGTTTAACATGAGGAAGAAAAAGAGCAAGGGAAAGGACTTTAAGATGGAAAGAACGAGAAGACCGCTGCCTTCACCCTTCCAGACTGTTTGATGTAGAATCATTTTAGAGTACTTAAGAAATGTACATAGAAATGTCCAACAAAAGAGGTCAAAGTGTTCCTTGAAATCAATACTGCAATTGACTTTTTGGAGCATGAACTAAATCATTCCATAGACCAGCTCTGACCATATAAAAGGCAGCCAAATGCCAACTGAATTCCATCGCCAATCCTGAAACAAATTATCAAATGAGTCATTAGTATGTAAAATGGTGACCAAAAAATTATAAATCACTGTTATGTCACCTTGGAAACATAATAATTCTAATATAATAATGCATTAGGATTCATTCACACGAGTATATTAACTGGTTGCCAACCGCCGGCTGTATATAAACGGCCGGCAGTCGAGGTCCTTCAAACCCGCGCCTTAGTAGCTACAGCGCGGGTTTTAGCTGGCTGCCCGATCGATCGGGAAGCTAAATGTCGGGTGCCTGTCAGTCAGTGACTGCCGTGGACCCGAAGAGAAGATAGAAGCAGCTTTCACTGCTTCTATCTTCTCTAATAGATTGTACGTAGCGCTCAATGCGCGCAGTGTATAGAATAGAGGCAGCGGCAGCATCGCTGCCTCTATTGGTCCCAGTGATCATGTAACTGCTCACATGATCGCCGGGATGCCGTTAGTGGAAGGCTGCTGCCGAGTCTAACTGGCCCTATTTGTGACCACGTGCAAATGTTGGTGCAGATTTGGGGCAATTACGCAACGAATCTGCAACAACATTTTCGTATTTGACAGATAATTCAGACGTTGCAGATATCACAGCGGACTTGCCACAAATTTCAGTTTTTGCAGCGCAAAGGCTGAAATCCGCAGGGGAATTGTGCTGCTTCTCCACAACATAATGAGCATGCTGTGGAGGGGAAATTCTTCACCGCAGCCTAATTTCTGCACAGTTAATTTCCGCAAAGTCTGAACTAAGTTTCCTAAAAATGTATAGAAACAAATGTAAAAAACGGGATGCTGCACAATTCCACTGCGGATTGTCCGCAGCGGAATTCAACATCAATTCCACCACGTCTGAACGTGGCCTAAGAGGGCTGATTTCCTCTGTAACTGGGGCTGCACAGTTACAGTGTAAAAACATGGTATAAATGAAAAAAATTATAAAATAAAAGCCTCCAAAAGGTCTTTTCTGACCTGTGAGGGACAGACCATAATAATAAAAAAATAAAAGTGAAATAAATGAATTAATAAAATATCAACCCCAAAAAAAAACATTCCCCACGCCATTCATTATCGTAAGGCTAGCCCTGACGCAATTACCCTAAAATGTAATATATAAAAATGTATGGTAGACAATGACGATCACAAAGAAAAGGTCTATTTCGGGTAAAACTATATTATTACCAGAAAAAAAGTAGCTGAAAAGTAAAAAAGCATATTTTTTTACTATTATTTTCAGGCTATAAGCATGAAAATTCTGAAATAGCAAAAAGGATGTGTATAAAAATAATACAAATAACCTGCATTGTCTACGGCAAAAACGTTGCAAAAAACACGTCATTGGACTAACAAATAAAAAAGTTATAACCGTTTAACTAACGCGTGCTAAAAATGGCTAAACGGTGTCTGGACCTGAAGGCTCAAAATAGCCCGGTCCTGAGCAAGGTTAAAATATGGCTGATAGACCCAAATACAGACATGTAATACAGATATGCTTTATCCATATTTACTCTGTATTTATCTCCATATTGCCTCCGTTTCCTCCATATTTCTCTAACATTGCAGATACAAACTCAAAAGTGCAGATTTTTAAGGCTCCACTGATGACTAGGGGAGAATATGAACCAATCAGATTAAATCACAACCCCCCCCTCCGTGTGTAAAACATTATGTGGAGCCTCTCTTAGGGCATGGCCAGACACTGTCCGCATCAATGACGCACATAATCTGCGTTGCAGATTCTGTTGCGGCTTTGCCTAAAATGTGCAGTAAATTGATGCGGATTAGCTGTTGCGTATTCAGGTGAAGTCACTTCCTGCTGTCTTTTAAAACATTTCATCTCAGTCTGGCTGTAGACCTCGAAACACATAGGTCCAGCCAGAATGAAGAAATATCCTGTTCGTAAAACCAATACGCTCCGCAACACACATAACATCTGCGGATTTCATTGCGGAATTTTGAATCTCCATTGAAGTCAATGGAGAAATTCTGCAATAAGTCCGCAACAAGTCCACCACACGTCCGCAATAGCCAGAGTATGCTGCGGACACCAAATTCGGCACCGCAGCCTATGGTCCGCAGCGGAGTTTTCCGCCACGTGTGCACGAACCTAACTAAAATGGTGTGGAAACCAATGGAGAAAATGTCCGCTGTGGATTTCCAGAGCAATTCCGCCACGTCTGGCCATGCCCTTAAGAATTGAGACAAGTTTAGTAAAAAAAAACTAATGCAGGTGAAAGATTAAAATGATACAGCTACAATAAAGTAAAATATTAGAAACCGTTGCAAAATCATAACAGTCCTTAGAAAAAGACCATAGTGCAGAAATAAAACATTTGGGCTATGTTCACACAGAGTTTTTTGCAGGCGGAATTTCTGCCTCAAAATTCCGTTTGGAAGTTTGAGACAGATTTTCCTCACCCTGCACGCCGATTTTCACTGCGTTTTTCACCCATGGTCATTGAGTGCCGCGGGCATATAACGCAGTGAAATACGCTTTCTCTGCTTCCCATTGATGTCAATGGGAGGTCAGAGGCGTAAACGCCTGAAGATAGGGCATGTCCCTTTTTTCTCCCGCGAGGCGGTTTTACCGCTCGCGGGAGAAAACCGCCCCCGCCTTCCATTGAAATCAGTGGGAGGCATTTTAGGGCCGTTTTTGACGAGGTTTGCGGCGCAGTTTCCGCATAAAAAAACTCGTCAAAGAACTCTGTGTGAACATAGCCTTAGAGTATGTCCACACTGAGTTTTTTTGACACAGAAACCGAGTCGGAAAATGCGGCAAAAAATGCATCGATTTGAATGGGAGGCGGAGGCGTTTTTTTTCCAGTGAGGGAAAAAAACGTCTTGTGGGAAAAAGAAGCAACATGACCTATCTTCGGGCATTTATTTCCCTGACCTCCCATGGACATCAATGGAAGGCAGAGAAAGCGTATTTTGCGGCGTTTTTGCCCATCAGCGCTCAATGGTAGTGGGCAAAAAACGCTGCAAAAAAGGCCTTGCAGGCAGAGCAAAATCTGCCTCAAAATTCCAAACTGAATTTTGGGGCAGATTTCCTGCCTGCAAAAACTCTGTGTGAACCTACCCTTATAATGCACCAAATATCAGGCCTATAAAGAACATAAAAAAATCCCATAATGTGCACTAATAATACCGCCATATACTGGCTAAATAACAGCGCTACATAATGTCCAGGTAACAGTGCCCATGCTGTTTTTTTTTTTTTAAGTCTAGCATCAAATTCCTTTAGATAAAAACTGCTGTGAATCCTCCTCGGGAGAGATGTGAAATAGTGATGGGCAGGACATTTGCCTCTTTTGCCCTCTTTATAACCCAAACCTGGAACCAAACGGCTAATAAAAAAAACAATAGTATCGGATGTGTATTTGAAATATTAACTGTGCATTGAAAAATTCTTTGAAAAAATATTAAAATACTTGTATTGACTAACAGCCCCATATTTGGGACCATTCACATAAAGGAACTAATTTGGACATGTAAAATCATTCATGCGAATGAGGCCTGGAAATGTTTGAATGTTGATGTTTTTCTTTTATTATTACATCAATATTTTGGGGAATTTTAAGCACATTTTAATTGACTTTTAATAAAAAATGGTTTTAATTTTTATGATACAGCTTGTAAAGGATCTGCCAGGCACAGCTTCGGGGTTAACGCCCATAGATAATCAGTCTGCACCTGCTTCTATGTCTGTGAGACTGACTCCATCTTCCACCACTCAGGGTGGCAGGCTTAGGAGTGGGAGAACCTATCACAGCCTGGCCAGACGGAGCTAGCTCCCGCCCTCTGTCTATTTATACCTGCCTTTCCTGTTCCTCCTTTGCTTGTGATTCTTCTCGTTTGATTTCCTGGCCCTGCTGCAGCTTCTTGTACCATTGTCCTTGCTTCATATTGACCCCGGCTTGCTGACTACTCTCCTGCTCTGCATTTGGTACCTCGTACACTCCTGGTTTGACTCGGCTTGTTTACTACTCTTCTGCTCTGCGTTTGGCACCTCGTACTCTCCTGGTTTGACTCGGCTTGTTCACTTCTATTGTTGCTCAAGGTGTTACCGTGGGCAACTGCCCCTTTCTGCCCCTAGCTCTGTGTACCCTTGTCTGTTTGTCTGTCGTGCACTTATTGAGCATAGGGATCGTCGCCCAGTTGTACCCCGTCGCCTAGGGCGGGTCGTTGCAAGTAGGCAGGGACTGAGTGGTGGGTAGATTAGGGCTCACTTGTCTGTCTCCCCACCCCCGTCATTACACAGCTTCTATGTATCCTGTATACATAGAAGATGTATCATTCTTTTTTAGGCGATTCTGTCAGTTTAGCTGAACTGACGGCTTGGTGAGAGCGGGTCCTGCATGTCTCTGACACACAGGATCCAGCTAATATCGATCACATCTAATATTGATTACATCTAAGTTAATCAATTTAGATGTGATTGATATTATGGTGGTCCTCTGTATTAGAAACACGCAGGACCCGCTCTGACGGAATCAGCTGAGAGAGAACGATACAGCTTCTTTGTATACAGGATACATAGAAGTTGTATTGTAAAAAGTAAAAAAAAAAATAAGCCAATTCAAAAAATGCTTAAAATCGAAACAAATATTGAATTAATAAAAAAAAAACATTTAAGGGTGAACATAGTCTTTAAAACAGATCTTACCCCACATCTAAAAAAATCCAGATTTAGGACCGGCTGACCATCATATATACCAATAATTCTTCTTGACCAAAATTATTAATTTATCAGCTTAGGGGACATTGCACGTTTTTTAATTCTCAAGCTTGGGTCCTCCATCCTCAATGCTTGGTTGGCTTGAAGAACTATCCTTGTAGACATAACTAAGTATGACAAAGAGCTAATTAAAATCAATATTCTTTAACACAATCAGGTTTTTTTGTGACACTGAAGTCTTCTAGTGCCGAGAGTATCAGAGCTTCTGTTAATAGACGTGTCCAAAGCCTAAAAAAAGACAATTACCACTGTATAATGAATATTACAATTGTCAAAAAAGTTCATTATAGCACAACTGGACATACCATATGGGCGTGTGAATAAACCCTAGCGTAAATGGGTTTAATCCCCTTGAAATACAAAAATGAACTACAGACTAGTTTATAGTGTTTTAAGCTTAGATATTATTATATTTATAAACTTTTTTCCACATTTTCAGCTATTTTTCTTTCTATGGTGTATTACAGGGGTCTCAAACTCGGCCGGGTAAGTGGGCCGCATATAGAAAAAATGTGAAGTTGACGGGCCGCATTACTTTCAAATTTGATACAATACAAAATTATTATTAATCAATTCGTTATTTGAACTACAATAACACTATATTACTATAATAATAATACTACATTACTATAATAATAGCGCTAGGTTTAAAATTTGAGCTATTTCTCCACGTGCTTATTTCAACAATCCAGCTTTCCAGTTTGTGTCGCTAAATGCAGTCCGGCGGCTCAGTTAACAGCGTTTGGCAGACACATATGTCAAGATTGGGCAGCCCCTTTTTAGATAGTGCCACAGTGCCCTCTGTAGATACTGCCGCAGTGCCCTCGGTGGATGCTGCCGCAGTGCCCTCCGTGGATGCTGCCGCAGTGCCCTCTGTGGATGCTGCCGCAGTGCCCTCTGTGAATGCTGCCGCAGAGTCCTCTGTAGATGCTGCCGCAGTGCCCTCTGTAGATGCTGCCGCAGTGCCCTCTGTAGATACTGCCGCAGTGCCCTCGGTGGATGCTGCCGCAGTGCCCTCGGTGGATGCTGCCGCAGTGCCCTCGGTGGATGCTGCCGCAGTGCCCTCTGTGGATGCTGCCGCAGTGCCCTCTGTAGATGCTGCCGCAGAGTCCTCTGTAGATGCTGCCGCAGTGCCCTCTGTAGATGCTGCCGCAGTGCCCTCTGTAGATGCTGCCGCAGTGCCCTCTGTAGATGCTGCCGCAGTGCCCTCTGTGGATGCTGCCGCAGTGCCCTCTGTAGATGCTGCCGCAGTGCCCTCTGTAGATGCTGCCACAGTGATGGAGTCCCGGAGCAGAGCCGCTTCTAGCACTCGAGCTACAGTAGATTTGTGACTGCAGTTCTGGATTTTTTTGGAGTATGGGACCTGATGTTACAGTACAGTTGTGATTGCAGCACTTGATGTGACTGGAGTATAGGACATGATGTTACAGTAGAGTTATGACTGCAGCTCTGGATGTGGCTGGAGTATAAGACATGATGTTATAGTAGAGTTGTGACTGCAGCTCTGGTTGTGACTGGAGTATAGCACATTATATAATAGTAGAGTTGTGTTTGGAGCTCTAGATTTATTTGGAGTATAAGACAAGATGTTTGCATCTGCATCTACTGATCTTGCAGTAGAGTTGTGAGTGTAGCTGTGGATGTCTCTGGAGTATAGTACATGATGTTACAGTAGAGTTGTGAGTGCAGCTCTGGATGTGACTGGAGTAAAGTACATGATATAATAGTAGAGTTGTGAGTGCAGCCTGGGATTCCAGCTCTGCTCCTGACATCACTGTCCATATATGGACAGAGATGTCAGGGGCAACCCCAGAGCTGGAGTCCCGGGCAGAGCGCTAGTAGGCTCTTCCTGGGGCTCCAGCTGTGCTCCTGACATCACTGGGACTCCTGCTCTGGGGAAGCCCCTGACATCATTGTCGATGTATGGACAGCGATGTCAGGGAATTCGAGAGTCTCGGAGCAGAGCCGATACTAGCGGCTCTGTGTCCCGCGGGCCGCAGATGACAGCCCCAGGGGCCGCATGCGGCCCGCGGGCCACGTGCTTGAGACCCCTGGTGTATTGCGAAGGCATAAAATTGTCAATAATACACTATAGAGATGTTGACAGCAGAGCATTATCCACTTAAACTGGAAAACTGGTCTGTTAAAATAAGCACGTGGAGAAAACTCCGGTAAATTTCCGGTAAGTTTAAAGCTAGCGGTATTATTATAGTAATGCAGTATTGTTCTAGTAACGTATTATTATAGTAATGTAGTATTGTTCTAGTAATGTAGTATTATAGTAATGTAGAATTATAGTAATGTAGTATTGTTATAGTAATGTAGTATTGTTATAGTAATGTAGGGTTATAGTAATGTAGTATTATTATTATAGTAATGTAGTATTATTATTATAGTAATGTAGTGTTATTATAGTAATGTAGTAATATTATTATAGTAATGTAGTATTGTTATAGTAATGTAGTATTATAGTAATGTAGTATTGATATAGTAATGTAGTATTGTTATAGTAATGTAGGGTTATAGTAATGTAGTATTATTATTATAGTAATGTAGTGTTATTATAGTAATGTAGTAATATTATTATAGTAAAGTAGTATTATTATATTAATGTAGTATTATTATAGTAATGTAGTATTATTATAGTAATGTAGTATTATTATAGTAATGTAGTATTGTTATAGTAATGTAGTATTATTATAGTAGTAATGTAGTATTATTATAGTAATGTAGTATTGTTATGGTAATGTAGTATTATTATAGTAATGTAGTGTTATTATAGTAATGTAGTAATATTATTATAGTAAAGTAGTATTATTATATTAATGTAGTATTATTATAGTAATGTAGTATTGTTATAGGAATGTATTATTATTATAGTAGTAATGTAGTATTATTATAGTAATGTAGTATTGTTATAGTTTTGTATTGTTATTATAGTAATGTAGTATTGTTATAGTAATGTAGTATTATTATATTAATGTAGTATTATTATAGTAATGTAGTATTATTATAGTAATGTAGTATTATTATAGTAATGTAGTATTGTTATAGTAATGTAGTATTATTATAGTAGTAATGTAGTATTATTATAGTAATGTAGTATTGTTATGGTAATGTAGTATTATTATAGTAATGTAGTGTTATTATAGTAATGTAGTAATATTATTATAGTAAAGTAGTATTATTATATTAATGTAGTATTATTATAGTAATGTAGTATTGTTATAGGAATGTATTATTATTATAGTAGTAATGTAGTATTATTATAGTAATGTAGTATTGTTATAGTTTTGTATTGTTATTATAGTAATGTAGTATTGTTATAGTAGTTGAAATAAAGAATTGATTAACAATAATTTGGTATTTTATCAAATTTGAAAGTAATGCGGCCCGTCAACTTCACATTTTTTCTATGTGTGGCCCATTTACCCGCCCGAGTTTGAGACCCCTGCCCTAAGGTGTCTCTAAAAACAATTCTGTTAGGGGAGAATACCTCCATAATATGACATTTGGCAGAGCATGCCACCTCTTCATGACTCTGTATGAAATAAAAGACACGCGTAGATACAGTCGGGCCCCCCAGGTTGTTGTATTATGGCTCTGTACAATTCAGAGCTTGTACAGGGTTGTATTATCGGCGTGTGACTAAGCCCTAGCGTACATGGGTTTAATCCCCCTTGAAATGCAAAAATGAACTACAGACTAGTTTATAAAGTTTTAAGCATATGTATGATTATATTTATAAACTTTTTTTCCACATTTTTCATCTTTTTTTGTTTCTACGGTGTATTGCGAAGACATAAAATTGCAATGTCAATAATACACTATAGAGATGTTGACAGCAGAGAATGTTTCATTGTCTTAATAAAGAAAACAGCCTGGACCAGAGTCCTATTTCCTTTCCCTGTGGGATCTGAGAGGTAATTACTGAGCAGATAGAACCTTTACATTAGTACAGATGTGAGGCGGCACACAGCAGAAAGCGCTACGCTGCTTAGCAGAGCTCACACTAACACAACCTCATTGTTTTTGGCAAATTAAGATTTTAATTAACATGATAACTGCCTAGTTTTTAATTAAATGGTTTTAATTAAATCAAATGACTTGTTTACAAGGCATTGCAATAAGAATCAATATCTTACATAAACGTTCAGACGCAAGCGAATTACTACATTGAGATGGGGAAATCCAGCTATGAAGAGCTTTCTCAAGGTGGTTGCCTACATAATATCATTTGCTTGCGAACCTTGGCTAAGGTTGGTTCTGGCTCTGTTCACATTTGCATTCAGGCTTTCTGTTGGCCTTTCTGGCATTTTTGACAGCAAGAATAGTGCAACCCTTCCTGTTCTGTAGGGATCACTTCTCAGTTATTATTACAGGCAGGATTATATTGACAGATAACACCACTATTATAAAGCTGGAGGTCTGTGAGGAGGATTGGGTTGTGCCAGCACTCATCATTGCAAAAGCAGACCCTGTGTGTCCTGCTGAGTGGCTTCGGACTACCGGGGTCTTGAACTCTTACCAGACTGCTGTATATCTTGGGTCTAGTGGGAAGAGAGTGCTCCATGAGCGGAAAGAGGCGCTATGTGTATCCTGCAAGTGGGTACGGACCACCTACAGCATAATTCCATACCAAGTGTGGTGAAGGCCTTGTCACCTTTGCCTACAAGACTGAATTCACACAAGACAGAAATGCTGTGAACTTCCCATGCAAATTTTTTAGAGATTTGAACAAATCTCATTCACACGCTGCTGAACATTTTCCAGATGGAAATCCGAGCATGCTGTGGAATATCAAAACTGCAGGATGCCCATTCTGCTCTGGATTCTCTCTGTAAATTTTGTCATTTTAATCTACAGGGTGGGCCATTTATATGGATACACCTAAATAAAATGGGAATGGTTGGTGATATTAACTTCCTGTTTGTGGCACATTAGTATATGGGAGGGGGGAAACTTTTCAAGCTGGGTGTTGACCATGGCGGCCATTTTGAAGTCGGCCATTTTTTATCCAACTTTAGTTTTTTCAATGGGAAGAGGGTCATGTGACACATCCAACTTATCGAGAATTTCACAAGAAAAATAATGGTGTGCTTGGTTTTAACGTTACTTTATTCTTTCATGAGTTATTTACAAGTTTCTGACCACTTATAAAATGTGTTCAAAGTGCTGCCCATTGTGTTGGATTGTCAATGCAACCCTCTTCTCCCACTCTTCACACACTGATGGCAACACCGCAGAAGAAATGCCTCCCGATCTGACCCCCTTAGACTTTTATCTTTGGGGTCATCTGTAGGCAATTGTCTATGCTGTGAAGATACGAGATGTGCAGCAACTGAAACTACGGCTACTGGAAGCCTGTGCTAGCATTTCTTCTGCGGTGTTGCTATCAGTGTGTGAAGAGTGGGAGAAGAGGGTTGCAATGACAATCCAACACAATGGGCTGCACTTTGAACACATTTTATAAGTGGTCAGAAACTTGTAAATAACTCATGAATGAATAAAGTAACGTTAAAACCAAGCACACCATTGTTTTTCTTGTGAAATTCTCGATAAGTTTGATGTCACATGACCCTCTTCCCATTGAAAAAACTAAAGTTGGATACAAAATGGCCGACTTCAAAATGGCCACCATGGTCAACACCCAGCTTGAAAAGTTTCCCCCCTCCCATATACTAATGTGCCACAAACAGAAAGTTAATATCACCAACCATTCCCATTTTATTTAGGTGTATCCATATAAATGGCCCACCCTGTAGAACGGATGAACTCTACGAAAATGCTCCAGAAATGCTGCGGAAAATATGCAGCATTTCTATCCCAAGTGTAACTAAGAACCAGAGACCTTCATCGCCATGCCAAGTGCCTACCAAAGTTGTAACCATCAAGCTGAGTGCCCACAAGAGACCGTAATCGATAAAACAAGTGTCCAAGCGGAGAATGTAACTGCCATGCTGTGTGCTACATTTTGTAACCGCTACGCTAGGTGCCATTGTTTGTAACCCTTACGCTTTGGCGCCTCTACTGGGGTAAAGTTGCATTGAACTGTTCCGTTACTGTACCATCCTCGGTGGGATCCTGTGCCAGGGTCAAGGGCCACACGTACTAAAAACTGACCAACTTAGAGGCACACCCCAGCTCCTCCTGCCTCCTCCAAAATAAATAAATGGAAACCTAGCGAACAGAAGAAAACGGAATGCAAATGAAACAAAAGAATTACCATTGAAATCAATGGTAATTCTAATGGAACCTTTGCTTTCCGTTTGGACTTTCGTTCAGCTCTTCCTCTGACGGAAGAGAGGTAAACGTATACTGACGGTAGTGCGAACTTAGCCTAAATCCAACACAGGCATCAAATATTAAATTGTGAGCCCATTATAATCTACATGCAGAAATTACAGAACTGTGTTTAGCTTTTGCGAGTAAATTGATTCAAGGAGCTGGTGGAGTACGTGGTACTTGAGAGAACATTCTTTATTTTTACAAATAAATTAGCATGTTGACAAATATCTTCTAAATGAGCAGAAATTGTTATTTACGCAAAATCATTATCATGGCATTATTAATCATTTCTATTCCTCTGTACTGTAAAGCATTTCTACACTAATTAACCTCCGCTGTCTCGTAACGTTGGTCTCCAGAGCATTGTTTTCTTGGTAATTCTGATTGTATATATAAGAAATGATACATAAATTATTTTTGGGATTTCATGATTTAAAGCAAATCCCCCTGAGATTCATTTAGCTCACTATACATGTGTCAGTTACCTGGTAATCTTCTTTTCATCACTTATTTTACAATTATTCAATTCTTGTTTGTTGTAATAGAGATCAGCTCTCCATGCACTGATTTCCTAGTTAGCTTGTGCTTATACACACCAGTCAATCAAAGTAGGCAGAGCTGCAGTGTAAAGCATGGGGGAGGAACAACACAGCATACTGAGTCACTGATGAGGCAGGAGATTTAAGTTTTCCTTCGATTCCCTGAAGGCAATCATAGCTGTGTCCTAGTTGAGCTAATAAGTAGCCAACACGGAAGTAAAAATCTAGTAAGCATCACTTATAGGTAGCTGTTGTTAATAGGAAATATAATATACTGCATTTACAAAGTGCCAACATATTCTGCAGCAACTTACAATCAGGGATAGCAGTAAATATACAGTATAATGACAATTGAAAAATTAGGAAACATTGAAACAAAAAGAGAGAGGACCTTGATCATAGGAGCTTACAATCTAAAGGGGATTATAGGCTAAATATTGTCCAATGGACTGGCCACTTGTATGTACAATGAAAATATATATAAAGATCCATGCAATGAGAAAAGCAATTCTAGCAAATTTGATGATACAAAGGAAAGCGTTCCAAAGGATGGGTGCAGCACGGGTGAAGTTCGGTAGAGTAAGAGGATTTTTCGAGAGACATATTGGTCATTGAAGACCATGATTGAGTTGAAATGTAGAATGGGACTACATGGGAGAGAGCTTTGTAGACTAGTGTGGGGGGATTTATCTCTGATTCTTAAGACCACAGCTTAACACCTACATATTCTAGATCATTTTCAAATTTGTCAACAGTAGTATTTGGGTATGAATTGGATAATTGTTTTAATATACAAATTGTCTCCACTTTTTAAAACAATTATTTAATACATTAGGTAAAAACATACAGTACTTGCTGATAAATTTGTTCTAAATTAAATTTACACAATTCAATACTACTAGTTTTTTAATCTAAAAAGACAAAAAAAAATCAGTGCTGCTTAATTTCTTAATATATCTATATAGAGCTCCAAATCCCCTGCATAGACTTAAAGGGAATGTGACGCTAGAAAAAAAAGTATTTTTTTTTTAGTTAAACAATTAATGTGTAGGTGATTAAACATTGTTCTAATTTTTTAAATTTTTTTCACGAGTCAGGAAATATTATAAATTAGATTCTAATTTATAATATTTCCCAGTGCTGGTCACTAGATGGAACAATTCCCAAAATTGCAGCATTGCATGTGGTAAAGCAACCACATTGCTTTATGCTGCAAAATTTGGGATAACTCACTCGCTCTAGTGAGCTCTCAGCATCCCCCCCCTCCTTTATCCTGGCTAGTGCCGGGATAAACGAGGGGATTGAATGGTCAAACCTCCTACACTGTGTGTTGCCATTTTTTGAGCTAACACACAGTGTAGTAGGTTTACATACAGTAGTAAACACACAGTAAAACACGAACCTACATAGAAATAACTTACCTGCTCCAGTTGCTGCCGCTCCCTCCGGTCCGTCCGCTCCGTCTGCTGCCGCTGCTCCATGTGTACAAGTCCGGAAGCCGCGACCGGAAGTAGTAATCTTACTGTCCGGCCGCGACTTCCGGTCCACAGGAAAATGGCGCAGGACGGCACACAGTTCAACTTGGACTGTGTGGGAGTGGCGCATGCGCCGTTCGCACACAGACGGCGTACAGCATAGTGGATGGAACGGGCCCCGTTCGCATTCACTATGGGACTGTAGCTGCCGTATTCCATGTCTGTATGTGTCGTTAATCGACACATACAGAAATGGAAAAAAAAATGGCAGCTCCCATAGGGAAGAAAAAGTTCAAAAATAAAAAAAAGTAAAACACAAACACACAAATAAATATAAAAGTTTTTAATAAAACACTAAAATCAAACTGATGTAAAAAAATTTTTTTTCGTGACACTGTTCCTTTAAGATAAAATTCTGGCTGCCTTCAGCTGCCACTAGATGGAGCTTGGGAGCTTACTGTATACTGTTATCCATTGAACTCCATAATAAACAAATAAGCAGGTAGCTCCTAGGCTGCCTCTAGTGGTGGCTGTAGGTAGCTCAGAATGGTATGTTTTGCATTTTTGTCTAAGCAGAGGATTTGGAGCTCCGTATTAGAAAAACAGACCTCTGACCCCTATAGAGATAAATAAAAAAATGAAGACATGATGGTAAAAGGTGGAAATTCATCTTAAAACTAATTATGGCTGCAACATTTTAGCCAAGTACTTGAGCTGTGTTGAAGTGTGTCCTGTAGTATTCATGACTACAAAGGACTTAGTTTAGCTCAGATCTTGATTAAAATATTAGAAACAAATAGTGATGCCATTGATTTTATGTCAAAGAGAATTGCTGTTCTTATTTCCCAGAAAGTGTTAATATAAAACACAGTTAATTGGAGCATGAATATTTAACAAGACGGTTCCATTTCTTCTGTATTGTTAGCAGTGAAGACCTTTGGATTCCTCAATGTGGAAGTTTATGGCGCTTCTGATATTGTTGCAGTAGTTTTTCATGCATAAATGTACTGAAAAATGAGCGTCTTAGTAAGCAGATTTAATGGACAATTGAGAACAGCCTTGTCTGAGCACCAGCTGCCCACAAAGCACAACATCTAAGACTCTATTTTTGCTGAATTACATTAGATCATTAGTTTATCTTCATGCCCACAGGACAATCAGCTGCATTGTACATTGGAGACTCTGAAACCATTGAAAATACAGAGCGCAGCTACATGTGATAGTGCAATCATATATCATGTTGTAGTTCACTGATTTCTATGCTATAAATAACAAGAACATGATAAAGTAACATAATATAATGTATCAATCATAATAACATTTAGATCTTGTTATATTGGAACAGGATCTAAACAAGTATCTATTGAGCTATGCAATCCCCGGAAAATTTGGAACAAAGATAGATAGATAGATAGATAGATAGATAGATAGATAGATAGATAGATAGATAGATAGATAGATAGATAGATAGATAGATAGATAGATAGATAGATAGATAGATAGATGATAGATAGATATGAGATAGATAGATAGATATGAGATAGATAGATAGATAGATAGATATGAGATAGATAGATATGAGATAGATAGATAGATAGATAGATAGATAGATAGATAGATAGATAGATAGATAGATAGATAGATAGATAGATAGATAGATAGATAGATAGATAGATAGATAGATAGATAGATCGATCGATCGATCGATAGATATGAGATAGATAGATATGAGATAGATAGATATGAGATAGATAGATATGAGATAGATAGATAGATATGAGATAGATAGATATGAGATAGATAGATATGAGATAGATAGATAGATAGATAGATAGATAGATAGATAGATAGATAGATAGATAGATAGATAGATAGATAGATAGATAGATAGATAGATAGATAGATAGATAGATAGATAGTTGGATATACTACTCCTTCTCAATGAATTAGAATATCATCAAAAACGTAATTTATTTCAGTAATTCAATTCAAAAAGTCTCTCTCATATATTCTATAGATTCATTACACAAAGAGTGATCTTTTTCCAGCATTTTTTTCTTTTAATGTTGATGATTATGGGAACAGTTAATGAAAACCCAAAATTTAGTGTCTCAGAAAATTAGAATATTATATAAGCCCAATTTAAAAAATTATTTTTAATACCGAAATGTTGGCTTACTGAAAAGTATGTACAGTATCTGCCCTCAATACTTGGTCGGGGCTCCATGGAGGCAATCAGCCTGGGGCACTGCTGAGGTGTTATCAATGCAGCGTGGCGTGGAGGTGATCAGCCTGTGGCACTGCTGAGGTGTTATCAATACAGCGTGGCATGGGGCGATCAGCCTGTGGCACTGCTGAGGTGTTATCAATGCGGCGTGGCATGGAGGCAATCAGCCTGGGGCACTGCTGAGGTGTTATCAATGCAGCGTGGCGTGGAGGTGATCAGCCTGTGGCACTGCTGAGGTGTTATCAATACAGCGTGGCATGGGGCGATCAGCCTGTGGCACTGCTGAGGTGTTATCAATGCGGCGTGGCATGGAGGCGATCAGCCTGTGGCACTGCTGAGGTGTTATGGAAGCCCAGGTTGCTTTGATATCGGCCTTTAGCTCGTCTGCATTGTTGGGTCTGGCGTCTCTCATCTTCCTCTTGACAATACCCTATAGATTCTCTATGGGGTTTAGGTCAGGCGAGTTTGCTGGCCAATCAAGCGCAGTGATACTGTGGTTATTACACCAGGTATTGGTACCTTTGGCAGTGTGGGCAGGTGCCAAGTCCTGCTGGAAAATGAAATCATCATCTCCATAAAGCTGGTCAGCAGAGGGAAGCATGAAGTGCTCGAAAATTTCCAATCACAGGCTGCAGCGGTCACATGGGATAAAATGTCATTCTAGGAGGACGGGCTGCAGGAAGGCGGAAGGACGCATCGTCATAGCTACGGAAGTCTGAATCTTTTTATTTATTATTCTAGATGGAGTTTTCCGCAGCAGACATTCCTGTCGAAAAACTGCACCGCAATTTGGTGCGTTTTTTTCAGCTGGAATTCCCTGCGGCGCACAGGGCAGATACTCTGTGTACTTTTACGCAGCATATCCACCCTGTGTGAACTTACCCTAAGAGTTAGGAATATCTATTGCTATTGTTTTTTTTTTTTTCTTTAAAAAGTAAGAAGTGGCTTTACAGTAGAGGTTACATAGAGAACTAGAAATGAGGCCACATAGATTTAGAAGGCTCATAATGGCCCACGGAGAATTTTGACAAGAGAAAATATGGTCTTGCATTGAACATATAGCCCAATTAGAGGTTGTATAAGTATTTCAGAGGCTGCGTCCCCCGTTCATTAACTAACACAGTATCTTGTTTAAAACTGAATTTTTATTACCAAGATAAAGTCTGTGACTAAACAGGAATATTGTGTCTACTTAATAAAATGATATAATCGTAAAAGGTTTATAGCACCATTTCTTAATCGTGAGCTGAAGGCATCTAATGTAAGAAAAAAAATAACATCCAAGTATGAGTCATGTAATAAAGAAGTCTATATGTTAGCAATAAACACATATATAAACAATATAACGCACTTTAATAAAAACAAGAGTTAAGAAACTGTGTTTACTAGGCTATTATAGTTTAATGGAAAGTAAAGCTTTTATTTCTTCTTAAAGGGTGTGTCCATGTGGAATGATACTTCATTGCTACATGATCTACATATCACAAACATTCAGCTTACGCATTGGTATAGTGATACATGTTGAGTTTTTTTTTTTTATTATGGCATGTTCTGATTGGGGGAAGGTGTAGCTGCAACTATTATTGTTAGTCATTTTAGCTACATATTGTGGTTGTTACTCATATTTCTTTAGAAAAGAGTGGCAAGTCCAGATATGCAGAAGTCCTTCCCATTTCAGAAACGTCTTGAATTTTGCACCAAAATTGGATCATAGCACTAGATCTAGTGGCATCACTCTAAGTATGTATACATGGGGCCTAAATACACCTAAGTTTATATGCTCTTCTTAAAGGGTATGCCCATCTTTGCATTCATTATTATTAATAATAATAATAATTTTTATTTATATAGCACCAACAGTTCAGGGGGTACATTGTACAGACAATATCAGACAATTGACAAAACTAATTTACAATTCAAATAGCAACTTTTTAAAATGTTTTGATTTCAAACTTTTTTATGTCTGCTTACAACTATAAAGATCTATGTGTCTCCATGGTAACAGACAACAAACAAACCCTGTGTAGTCTGATACTGAAATCATTATTCCTTTTATCTGTTCTCTATTGTTTGCTTCCCTGCAGACTGTACAATATATTAGCAGGAAGTAGGGGAAGGATGAAAGGGATTATGACTGTAAAATGATACTATACAGGCTGTGGTTGGAGTCTGTAAACAGAGAGAAACATATGTCTGCATAGGAACTGTATACATAAAATGGCAGGACATTTTTAATCAAGACTATTTGCTATGATAAAATAGGTGATAAACATTAGATTGCTAAATGTTAGGTCGCACCACTAGGACTCCCTCTCATCCACCAGTACAGGGCTCCCAAGTATCTTCCTCCTTCTGACCAGAACTAATGCGGTAAGGAGGAGCAGGGTCGGCCTTAGGATAGATGGTGCCCCGTGCGAAATGATCTTTCGGCGCCCCACCCCATCATAAAAAAAATGCCCCATAAAAAAGTATAATGGCCCCCACAGTATAATGCCCTATATAGTGCCCCCACACAGAATAATGCCCCTTTAGTTCTACCATGCAGTATAATAATAATATTTTATAATATAGTATATTATAACCCCTTCCTTGACACAGTTTTTTGTCCTCTAATTGTGCCCACACAGTATTATGCCCCCTAAGTGCCACACAGCATATTGCCCCCTTTAGTAGCCCTACACCAGGGGTCTCAAACTCGGCCGGGTAAGTGGGCCGCATATAGAAAAAATGGGAAGTTGACGGGCCGCATTACTTTCAAATTTGATACAATACAAAATTATTGTTAATCAATTAGTTATTTGAACTACTATAACACTATATTACTAGAATAATAATATTAGATTACTATAATAATAGCGCTAGGTTTAAAATTTGAGATATTTCTCCACGTGCTTATTTCAACAATCCAGCTTTCCAGTTTAAGTGTCGCTAAATGCAGTCCGGCGGCTCAGTTAGCACACATGTCAAGATTGGGCAGCCCCTTTTTGGATGCTGCTGCAGTGCCCTCTGTGGATGCTGCCGCAGTGCCCTCTGTGGATAATGCAACACACCCCTAGATAAGGCCACAGTGCCCTCTGTAGATAAGGCCACAGTGCCCTCTGTAGATAAGGCCACAGTGCCCTCTGTAGATAAGGCCACAGTGCGCTCTGTAGATAAGGCCCCAGTGCCCTCTGTAGATAATGCAACACACCCCTAGATAATGCCAGTGTCCTCTTCAGATACTGTCACACACCCACTTGTAGATAACGCCACAGTGCCCTCTGTAGAGGCTGCCACAGTGCCCTCTGTAGAGGCTGCCACAGTGGCCACTGTAGAGGCTGCCACAGTGCCCTCTGTAGAGGCTGCCACAGTGCCCTCTGTAGAGGCTGCCAAAGTGCCCTCTGTAGAGGCTGCCCCAGTGCCCTCTGTAAAGGCTGCCCCAGTGCCCTCTGTAGAGGCTGCCCCAGTGCCCTCTGTAGAGGCTGCCCCAGTGCCCTCTGTAGAGGCTACCCCAGTGCCCTCTGTAGAGGCTGCCCAGTGCCCTCTGTAGAGGCTGCCCCAGTGATGTCAGGGGCTTGCCCAGAGCTGGAGTCCCAGGCAGAGCGCTAGTAGGCTCTTCCTGGGACTCCAGCTGTGCTCCTGACATCACTGGGACTCCTGCTCTGGGCAAGCCCCTGACATCATTGTCGATGCATGAACAGCGATGTCAGAGGCTTCCCCAGAGTCCCGGAGCAGAGCCGATAATAGCGCTCTGCCGGGAACTCCGCTCTGGGGAAGACCCTGACAAACTGTCCATATATGGGCAGCGATGTCAGGGAATTCCACAGAGTCCCGGAGCAGAGCCGACACCAGCGCTCTGCTCGGGACTCCGGCTCTGGGGAAGCCCCAGACATCACTGTTCATATGTGGACAGCGATGTCAGGGAATTCCACAGAGTCCAGGAGCAGAGCCGACACCAGCGCTCTGCTCCGCTCTGGGCAAGACCCTGACACACTGTCCATATATGGGCAGCGATGTCAGGGAATTCCACAGAGTCCAGGAGCAGAGCCGACACCAGCGCTCTGCTCGGGACTCCGGCTCTGGGGAAGCCCCAGACATCGCTGTTCATATGTGGACAGCGATGTCAGGGAATTCCACAGAGTCCAGGAGCAGAGCCGACACTGGCGCTCTGCTCCGCTCTGGGCAAGACCCTGACACACTGTCCATATATGGGCAGCGATGTTAGTGAATTCCACAGAGTCCCGGAGCAGAGCCTGTACTAGCGCTCTGCCCGGGACTCCGGCTCTGGGGAAACCCCAGACATCGCTGTTCATATGTGGACAGCGATCTCAGGGAATTCCACAGAGTCCCGGAGCAGAGCCGACACCAGCGCTCTGCTCGGGACTCCAGCTCTGGGGAAACCCCAGACTTCGCTGTTCATATGTGGACAGCAATGTCAGGGAATTCCAGAGTCTCGGAGCAGAGCCGATACTAGCGGCTCTGTGTCCCGCAGGCTGCAGATGACAGCCCCAGGGGCCGCATGCGGCCCACGGGCCGCGTGCTTGAGACCCCTGCCCTACACAGTATAATGTCCACTTAGTGGCCTTCACACAGTATAATGCCCCCCTCCTCTGTTTGCCACGCACAGCCCCCCCTTGTAGATAGTGTCCCCCTGCCGATTGTGCCATACATCCTCCCTGTAGGCAGTGCCATAATCCCCCACCTCCTCCTTGTAGACCGTGCCATAATCCCTCACCTCCTCCTTGTAGACATTGCCATACAGCCCCCCACCTCCCCCTTGTAGAAAGTGCCCTCAAACAAAAAAAATTGTACAACGAACTGAGCTGCTCCACGACGGGATCCTTGCGTAGGCCGGCGTGATCCTGTAGCCTGGTACAGAGTTTCACAACCTTTTCGGACTCGAGGCACCACTGGAAAAACAAAAATTAACTAAGGGCATCCCTACCCAAAATTGTTTTGAGAAAGACAGAAAACGGCTCAAAATGAGCACTACTCTCGTAGGGTATGTTCACACAGCATTTTTTGTAAGGCAGAAAAAATCTGCCTCAAAATACCTTCAGGAATTTGGAGGCAGATTTTGAATTGATAGCGTTATTTGAAGTTTTTTTTTTTGCAGTTTTTTTAAGCCGTTGAATATAATGCAAAAGTCGCAGGCAAAAAAAGCACTTCAAATAAGCGCCACAGGTATCTTCTGCCTCCTATTAATTTCAATTCGAGGTCAGAGGTGCAAACCACTTGAAGACCATGAGCCCCCCACTCACAGTAAAATGACCTTCAGCCCCCCCACTCACAGTAAAATAACCATCAGCCCCCCACTCACAGTAATGACCATCAGCCCGACATCACAGTAAAATGACCATTAGCCCGCCAAACACAGTAAAATGACCATCAGCCCCCCACTCACAGTAAAATGACCATCAGCCTGCCACTCACAGTAAATTAACCATCAGCCCCCCACTCACAGTAAAATAACCATCAGCCCGCCAAACACAGTAAAATGACCATCAGCCCCCACTCACAGTAAAATGACCATTAGCCCATCACTCACAGTAAAATAACCATCAGCCCGCCAAACACAGTAAAATTACCATCAGCCCGCCACTCACAGTAAAATGACCATCAGCCCGGCAAACACAGTAAAATGACCATCAGCCCCCCACTCACAGTAAAATGACCATCAGCCTGCCACTCACAGTAAATTAACCATCAGCCCCCCACTCACAGTAAAATAACCATCAGCCCGCCAAACACAGTAAAATGACCATCAGCCCCCACTCACAGTAAAATGACCATTAGCCCATCACTCACAGTAAAATAACCATCAGCCCGCCAAACACAGTAAAATTACCATCAGCCCGCCACTCACAGTAAAATGACCATCAGCCCAGCAAACACAGTAAAATTACCATCAGCCCCCACTCACAGTAAAATGACCATCAGCCCGCCACGCACAGTAAAATGACCATAAGCCTGCCACTCACAGTAAAATAATCATCAGCCCGCCAAACACAGTATAATTACCATCAGCCCGCCACTCACAGTAAAATGACCATCAGCCCGCCAAACACAGTAAAATGACAATCAGCCCCCACTCACAGTAAAATGACCATTAGCCCATCACTCACAGTAAAATAACCATCAGCCCGCCAAACACAGTAAAATTACCATCAGCCCGCCACTCACAGTAAAATGACCATCAGCCCGCCAAACACAGTAAAATTACCATCAGCCCGCCACTCACAGTAAAATGACCATCAGCCCAGCAAACACAGTAAAATTACCATCAGCCCCCACTCACAGTAAAATGACCATCAGCCCGCCACACACAGTAAAATGACCATAAGCCTGCCACTCACAGTAAAATAATCATCAGCCCGCCAAACACAGTATAATTACCATCAGCCCGCCACTCACAGTAAAATGACCATCAGCCCGCCAAACACAGTAAAATGACAATCAGCCCCCACTCACAGTAAAATGACCATTAGCCCATCACTCACAGTAAAATAACCATCAGCCCGCCAAACACAGTAAAATTACCATCAGCCCGCCACTCACAGTAAAATGACCATCAGCCCGCCAAACACAGTAAAATGACCATCAGCCCCCCACTCACAGTAAAATGACCATCAGCCTGCCACTCACAGTAAATTAACCATCAGCCCCCCACTCACAGTAAAATAACCATCAGCCCGCCAAACACAGTAAAATGACCATCAGCCCCCACTCACAGTAAAATGACCATTAGCCCATCACTCACAGTAAAATAACCATCAGCCCGCCAAACACAGTAAAATTACCATCAGCCCGCCACTCACAGTAAAATGACCATCAGCCCGGCAAACACAGTAAAATGACCATCAGCCCCCACTCACAGTAAAATGACCATCAGCCCGCCACGCACAGTAAAATGACCATAAGCCTGCCACTCACAGTAAAATAATCATCAGCCCGCCACTCACAGTAAAATGACCATCAGCTCGATACTTGCAATAAAATGACCAGCAGCCCGCGACTCACAGATTCCCCCTTGTAGATAGTGCCACACAGCCCCCTTGTAGGTAGTTGTGAAGGATTTGCCTGACACAGCTTCTGTGTCGACGCCCGTGGTTAACCAGCCTGCATCTGTTCCTAGGTCTGCTAGAGTGACTCGATCTGCTACCACTCAGGCTGGTAGGCTGAGGAGTGGGAGAGCCTATCGCAGACTGGCCAGACGGTTCTAGCTCCCGCCCTTGGTCTACTTATACCTTCATTTGAAGCTTGTCCTTTGCCTGTGATTCTCTTGTTTTCCTGGCTCTGCTGTTCCTGCTGTTACCATTGACCATATTGACCCTGGCTTGACTGACTATTCTCCTGCTCTGCATTTGTTACCACGTACACTCCTGGTTTGACTCGGCTCGTCCACTACTCTGTTGCTCACGGTTTTGCCGTGGGCAACTGCCCCACATTCCTTTGCTTTTGTGTTCCCTTGTCTTGTTTGTCTGTCATGCACATATTGAGCGTAGGGACCGTCGCCCAGTTGTACGCCATCGCCTAGGACGGGCTGTGCAAGTAGGCAGGGGCTGAGTGGCGGGTAGATTAGGGCTCACCTGTCTGTCTCCCTATCCGGACATTACAGTAGTGCCACACAGCCCCCTTGTAGGTAGTGCCACACAGCCCCCTCTAGGTAGTGCCACACAGCCCCCTTGTAAGTAGTGCCAGGCACCCCCTTGTAGGTAGTGCCGCACAGCCCCCTTGTAGATCGCAACCCCCCTCCTGTAGATAGCGCCACTGTAGCTCCCTGAAGCAATGGAATACCCCTGAGGCTTGGGGATTCCGCTCTTGGACGGAGCGCTTGATGTCTCTGTCGATATATGGACACAGTGACATCAGGGGCAACTCCTGAAGTGGAATCCCCGTCCATAGCGTTGCCGATGCCGTGACCGGGTATTCCGCTCCAGTAGAAGCCCCTGATGTCTCTGTCCATTTATGGACAGTGACATCAAGGGCTTCTCCTGGAGTGGAATCCCAGGTCACAGCAATTCCGCTTCAGGAGTTGCCCCTGATGTCTCTGTTCATATATGGACAGAGACATCAAGTACTCCGTTCAGGAGCGGAATCCCCGGCCACACGGGGGGATTCCGCTCCTTCAGGGAGCTTTAATGGCGCTAGTATATAGCAGAGCATGGAGAAACCTCCCTGCTCTGCTATAGTATAAAATAATATCTACGTCCTAAGGACTCAGATACTATTGAATGTGGCTGCTAGCGGCGCCGCCGTCCATGGAGGGGGCACGGGTGCCCTCATGCCCAGTGTCGCCGCTGCTATACGTACAGCGGTAGCGACGCAACTGAGAGAAGTGTCCGGGCGGAAAGGCATCTTCTGAGTCACTGAGCCCGTGCACTTCTGAAACAAGTAGGGGAAGGGAGCCACCGCAGCGCCCCCTTCCACCTGCTGGAGTGATGTGCTCTGTGCAATGGCACAGGTCACACACCCCTAAGGCCGGTCCTGAGGAGGCGTTTGCATGAAGCACCAGCTAAGCATGCCCACTGCTGCTCCTTATGAGCGTTATATATGGAGTTATATGTGTGTTATATAAATATCATCTTCCCTTCAGGCTATTTCTATAGTCATAGAGAACCCAGACATAAGCACTTTAAATAAGAACATTTATTAGATGCCTATAAAGTATTAAACTAGTGGGTGCAAATAACTCCTCCCAGGACCAAAGTATTAGGGCTACATACATTGCCTAGTATTCAGCTGAAAAGGACATTTAGGAGGAGCATTACAAGAAGAATCTAATTAGTCATCTGCTGTCAGCCAATCAGCATCAGCAGCTAATTGACAGACAGCAGATCACAATACTCCCCCAAAATGTCCTGTCCAGCTATTTGATATGCACTGTAACAACCTAAGCTCTCCCCCCCCCCCCACACTGGTTTCAGGATCTATAAAGTGGGAGATTTTATCACTCACGTTTAACACTTTATGGGCATCTTGTTTAATGTACCTCTGTCTTAGGCCTCGTTCACATCTGCGTTGGGGTCCTGTTCTGACGTTCCGTTTGGAGCTTTCAGAATGGGAGCCTGAACAGAGGTTTCCGTTTCCATCCCCATTGATTTTAATGGTGACGGATCCAGTGCCCATGGTTTCCGTTTGTCTCTGTTGTGCACCGGAACCCGTTGTTTTGCCGGAAGCAATAGCGAATCAACTTTGTGTCTGTTGAGGGTCCCGTTCTGACGGAAAGCTCCGACGGAACGTCAGTACGGGACACCAACACAAATGTGAACGAGGCCTTAGACTGTCAAATCCCTTCCTATGGACCTCTTCAATATAGTCTGTCCTGTGCATTAGAACAAAGCAACAATTTGAATTCAAGTTAAATGACTGTTCTGAGACGTAACCTATTCCGACTCTTCATACATCTCAAAGGATAATCCATGTATTAATTGCTGAATAGACAGCCAGTAAATTGCTATTAGATTTCAGCTACATAGAATATTGACTTCAGATAAAGACCAATCAGCCTATCTCGTCTGTCCCTGTCCCTGTAATGGCCTCAGTATAGGATGGATGTTTGTTTTCGTCATGTATATTGTTGTTGTTTCTTTATTACTTTAGTGATACTGTTCCAGATGCCTATTACTCACTAGGATCTTTTATGTCTGGAACTTGTTGATTTTGACCCTAACAATATGAGAATGCATCTCAAGATAAGGATAAATTTGGTCAACAAGGTTCCATCTGATGGATTTCAATATAAAAGAAAAGAAAAAGTTGTCTTTGGGTAAAGTTGGGTGATGGATCCTTTGTTGGAGGATAGTCAGAGAATAGCACTCAGGACACCCTCTTAGCCCTATAGAGGAGCAGTACTTGCTCTGGTGGACCAATCCATTATTTTGAATGGCTGGCATGTAATCCCACATTTCACCTGTTGGAGTTGTACTTTCAAACGTCAGTTTATATTGGTCTGTTGTTTGGGACTGTTGCTAAGTGTTTTATCTCCAGTGGGTGTACTATACTGGTCATAGATGATATAGAAAGATCCAGATATATTGGAAAATCTCCATGTGGCAGATTTACTACTGTGTCTGTTTCTAGAATGTTTTGAAATTTGAGGCAAATTTTGGAGGAATTTGACGCAATTTTGATGTCTACACCTCACTAGACACTTTAAAAAAGTGTCTTGAAAAGGGGGCATGGTTTAGCATTAAAAGCGCTTGGTTTAGCGTAAAAAGGCTTGGCTTAAAATGCGACCAAAGTGCGCCAAAGATGAACTAAAAAAAATGACAGACAATTGCAAAATAAGCCAAACCAAAAGTGGTATAAGGAAGGGGCAAAGTGTCTGATAGGTCATGCAAAAATTCTCATACAGCATACACAACTGTGATAAATTTGGCGCCTCTTCTGACTGCCTGGTCTAAGTTTACACTGTGTAACTATTAGACGACGTTAGTAAATACAGGTCCTTGTGTTGTATCTGCTGTAATATTCTTAGGCTTGGCATGTATAATCTTAGCCTCTTTTAATACTACTACAAACAGCACATTGTATTTCTATAAGCGATATTATATTGCTTGTTGGGATTATAATGGGGTTAGAACGAATGTAATAGAGCAATATAAGTTTAAGGTCCATCTTTTAACATTAATGTCATTTTTTAGGTCCAAAGTTCTGTAATAAATAATTTCCAATGCTTACATAACAAAACTTTGAAAATAAGATGAAAAGTGAATTGGAGCAGGAAAACATATTGTGCAAGAATACAGAAACACCGGGAGCATTCAGGCACCTACAGCGTATAATATACAGGTGTACAGGAGCACGTAGACTGTGAATATCATACACAATTGAGTCAAAGGAGAAGGAGTAAGGAGAGAGGAAACGGAGAAATAGACAAAGAGGAAAAAAATGTAAAGGGGGGGGGGGGGAAATCGCTGTCCACCCCATCCCCAAGGACAAAACAATCCACTCCACAGAATAAGAATATGCATTCCGCAAGTTGCAATATCAGTGGCCATGATAGACTTGTACTCTGGAGTATCTTTTTTTTTTACAAAATTCAATAGTGCCAGGTACAAAGAAACACCTTGTGGTCAGCTCATAAGCTCCCCCTAGTGGTAGCTGTAGGTAGACAGAATTGGGAACCTGTCATCCATGTTATACTGACCTAACTTAGGACAGCATAAGGCCAGGACTACATTGAGACTTTTTGTTTTGATTGTAACAATTGAGTGACAGCTGTAGGCCACAAGATTCCACGCAAATCAATGTATTTAATTGCACTGTAGCTGTAGCTTTATAGTTAAAATGAATCAGTAGCACTATAAAAAGCCTTATGTAGTGACAGACACAGTGGTTTGTCACTTATGTGCTAATGTGAACTCTTTTCTCAGCACTTACATTCAGAATCAGGGCAGAGCCCTCAGAGAAGAGTCTGGCATATTCATGAGATGCCGCTAACTCCATCCACTCTCCACTGATTGACAGATGTCTCCCTATTACTGTGCATTTGAGAAATTTGTCAATTAGCAGAGGTTGGGTGGAGCTAGCGGAGGGTGGGGCTGGTGGTGAGTGGGCGGAGCCAGCAGAGAGTGGGCAGAGCCCTCAGTGCGGGCAGCATAATGTGAATGACTGATTCCTTTTAACTATGATTCCATATATGAGGTTTAGAGCTCTATATCAGAAAAATGTATCTCCAGCGCTATAAAGATATAATAAATACCGAAACGGTGCACATTCACTGTAAGAATGAGGTCATACGTAGTTGAGCATGAACTAAATAACTAAAAAAAAAAGTCCTTGTATTTTACAACGTTTTCTCAGCAATGAATCCAAACTTCCCGTTCTGGTTCGGGAGAATTTATCCGTTTTCTAGCATGGTTTTGAGTAGAAAGAAACAGACAGTGGTTTAAAGGCTGTGCAAACCTTTGAGGGGAATTTTAATTTTTATTTCTTTTTTATAAACATGTCAGTCAGTGTGATTGGTGTAACTTTATAAATAGTCTTTATTAAAAAATATTTTTACTTTTTGAGATACAGCTGTTCAGTATTCTCTATACAGAGCAGCTGTATCTAGCGCTAAATCCTGTTCCTGTCAGGTCAGCGGGACTGACGGGTTCAGTGTCATCGGATCCTGCGTGTCTCTGACAGGAACTTAGATGTGATGGATAACAGGTGGATCCTGCGTGTCAGAGACACGCAGGACCCGCTGACACTGAACCCGTCAGTCCCGCTGACCTGTCAGGAACAGGATTTAGCGCTAGATACAGCTGCTCTGTATAGAGAATACTGAAAAGCTGTATCTAAAAAAGTAAAAATATTTTTTAATAAAGACTATTTATAAAGTTACACCAATCACACTGACTGACATGTTTATTTTCTTTTTTTTTTTTTAAAAAAAGCCCATCAAAGGATTACACATCCTTTAAATAAATTCTGCCTTTTGGCCAACATGAGAGCCAGAGACGTAAGGAATAATAAACTGAACCGTATACTAGAGCGATGCTGGGATGCTGCTATGAATATGTATTCAGAAATGATTTTGCAGATATGTATTGGCCTTTCTATGATGGTCTGCATTTTCTATGTGTTCCTATAAATATTACATAGTTTATTGAGTTGGACTTTGGGAGTTGCTTGCTTTATAATCCGTCATACTGTATGTATACATTTTATTCAACTCACATCTTGCATATTTCAACCAAAATTAATACTAACACTCAATAGATAGACAGCAATGTGTGCATCAAGGTGAAGTTACAGATGTAGAGGAGCTGAGTTTGTCAAGTTGCACTACAAAACAACTTATTGTGATATGTGATATTCGTGGTTTTACATAGGACTGCAGGTAAGCTTATTATATTCAGTCAGAGAGTTATTACAGTGTATTATCATGAACATATTCAGCTCTGCTACATAGGTCATCCAAAGACGCCACCATGTGTCAACTTCATTAAAAGTTCTGAACTCGGAAATCATTCATTGACATCTTGGCTTAGAGCTGGGACCATAAGACATTGCCTCTTAATGAATAACTCCAGTGATCTTTTATGTACTAAAATTCCTAGTAATGAGCTGAGATAGAAAAGGAAATATTTTGTATCCATATTGCTTGTCCTCTTTAAATTCACTTTTTGGCAAAATGCCATCAACAAGGATGATTTATTTTCTTTATAGTAGATGTCGAGAATTAGAAAAAAAAAAGGTTCTGGACAATTACTATAAAGGAAATAAATTATTTGTTCATGGCATTTGGGTTTCATAGAATCAGGGCTCATCATTATGAAATTATGGGCATGGCGGGTCATGGTCACATCCAGGAGTTCCAGCTGTTACTTTCTAGTGTCAGGTTTTACAATTTCAACAAATTTTTTGGTAAATTCTGGTCTTTTCTAAAACGGAAAATGTTGTAGATTTGTAAAATTAACGATCATATTTTGTAATTCTAGTACCTTTAAACCATAACAAATATTTTAACAGAGTAGCAAAAAAACAAATAAAAAAAGGAGCAAAGTGGCAATAAGCATTCTAAAGGACATAATTTTTGTTTGAGAAATTTTAATATTAAAATTATATATATATATATATATATATATATACACACAAACTAGTGTGTGTATGTGTGTGTATATATATATATATATATATATATATATATGTATACACACACACGCATACACACACACACACACTCATATATATATATATATATATATATATATATATATGTATATATGTATATATTCTATTATATATTCTTATTTACAGAAACGTTTATCTGGGCGAAGATAACTAACTGTATCATATGTCGTGGGCTTGTATTTATGACCATTAGACCATTGAAATCACCTTTTGACACTGAAGAGATCTTTAATTGGTGCTGAAGGACCAGGCCATTTACCAGAGGAGGAACTCTAATGTTAAAGGCTACAGAAATCTTTGAATACATTTTGACTTTTATTAAAAAAAATTTTTTTACTTTTTCTGATACGGCTTCTATGTATCCTGTATACCGTACATAGAAGCTGCATCGTTCTCCCTCAGCTGATTCCATGAGTTTAGCTGCACTGATGGCTCGGCTGAGTGCAGCTATTATGGATTTACTGGTTGTGCAATTCCCAAAAGGCTGCTGGAGACTGTCGGGAGTAAGCGTGCAAATAAAACCGCAACCCCAAATCCGTAACAAATCTGATCGACAGAATCTAAGGCTACTACTCTGAGGTATTCGCCAGAGCCCACCACAAGGTGGGATGGTTTTTGCTGCACAGAACCCAGGTTGTCCTAACAGAGTTCAGTGTTGGATAAGGCGTGCAATGCAGGCTATACCTGAACAGGTAACAAGACAGCCAGAGGGTAAACAGAAAGTACAAAACAGAGCGAGTGGAAATCAGGTAGAGCAGAGGTCAAAGACACAGACGCTTCCTAACAGCAGCTCCTGTGTGTCTCTGACACTGAGGACCCACCTAATATCGATCACATCTAAGTTGATGAATTTAGATGTGATTGATATTAGCTCAGCGAGCCGTCAGTTCAGCTGAACTGATGGAATAGAGTGAGAGAGACCAATACAGCTTCTATATATTTGGGATGCATAGAAGCTGTATCAGAAAAACATTCAAAGGTGTACATAGCAATTAAGGACATTAAGGGGTCCCAGCTAATGGACATCATCTACGTAATGTCTAAATGCTATCTCAGAAGTTTTTAAAAAAAAAATAAAATCTGGAGATGTTTGTTAAAATCTGTTAGCACAATTTTTTTTTTTCGTTTTTGTAAAATTTTATTTTTGTAGCCTGCTGGATGTCATGGAAGGTGTAGAAAATTAGTTGAAATATATTTTAACATCTGTAATCCTGTGAGTAAAGAATGATTAAGAAAACTGAAAGCTACAAAGGCTGGATTTAAAAAAAAATATTTTGAAAAAAAAAAACAATTACTAAATTTTTTTCCGATCCTGAAAACCCCTTTAAATATATAATCCTATTACATTTATGTTATACAAGGTAATATTTCAGAAATGCGTGGATATCAATGCTGATATTATGATACGTAGTATAAATAATAAAATACACAGAAATGACAACCTTCTAAATGGTGATTTATTTACTCACCTATTAAATATAAAAAAATAATGCAAGTAAAAGTTTCCCCACAATGTTTGCCAACAACTATGGCACAATATGTTTCCGAACTCAGCCATTGAATCATTACTTAGGCATGAATCATTAAGTCGTACATACAATGATTTCTGTATGAGGAGAATACTCATGGCATATGTTACATTGTATATATTTATTATTATCTTCTATCTTTTTTTTGCTCTTTGTTTTCTACAGAAAAAAAAAACCAACTTAAAATGCATTGAAATCAAGTTATTGATTAAAAAAAATAATTATTTTCCTTTTTAAAAAGTAGCTGTCTGGGGAATCTGACCGTGCAATCCAGCCGATAAATGGGTTACGCGTGTTATTGATATAATGTGATTTTCATATGTACTTGAGTAACACGCATGAAATTCTCCTTGGAGGATTTGAAAACCATTTCATATTGACACCTGCTAAATGGTAGCAAAATTGTAATGAAGTGGAGGAGGATGAAAATAATTTCACAAAACCATTTGTGGCTTTTTTTTGTTATTACTCTCACATTGCTAAAGTAAAAAATTGGATGGGATGTGTGTTTTATATTAAAAAATATTTCTAATCCGATACAGCACAGGTGAATGGACGATTATTATAGAGATCTAATGGACAACACTGATTTACATATCGCAGATCTGTCCACCACAGATTTTGCCGCAGGTGTGTGAATTCACCCTAAAGATTAAGGGCATGGCCAGACGTGGCGTAATTGCTCTGGAATTCCGCTGCGGACACTCCGCAGCGGAAATCCGCAGTGGACCCGTTTCTCCATTGCCTTCCACAGCTTTTAAGTTGTGTTCGTTTACACGTTGCGGACAATTCCGCTGCATAGGTAGCATAGGCAGCGGCGTGGAGTTTGGTGTCCGCAGCATACAATGGTTGTTGCGGACGTATAGCGGACTTGTTGCGGACTCATTGCGGAATTTCTCCATTGACTTCAATGGAGATTCAAAATTCTGCAATGAAGTCCGCAGATGTTATGTGTGCTGCGGAGCGTATTGGTTTTACTAACATGACATTTCTTGATTCTGGCTGGACCTATGTATTTCTAGGTCTACAGCCAGACTGAGGAAGTCAATGGGGCTCCCGTAATTACGGGTGACTACGTGTGTGTGCACCCATAATTACGGGAGCGTTGCTCGGCGACATCAGTAAATAGTCACTGTCCAGAGTGCTGAAAGAGTTAAGCGATCGGCAGTAACTGTTTCTGCACCCTGGACAGTGACTACCGATCACGATATACATCAACCTGTAAAAAAAAATAGAAGTTCATACTTACTGAGAACTCCCTGCTTCTTCCTCCAGTCCGGCCTCCCGGGATGACGTTTCAGTCTAAGTGACGGCTGCAGCCAATCACTCGCCAATCACAGGCTGCAGCGGTCACATGGACTGCCGCGTCATCCAGGGAGGTCGGGCTGGATGCTGAAAGAGGGACGCGTCACCAAGACAACGGCCGGGTAAGTGAAATTCTTTTACTTTCACTAGGGAAAGGGCTGTCCCTTCTCTCTATCCTGCACTGATAGAGAGAAGGGAAGTACTTCCTCTCAATACGCAGCGGCCAGTCCGCATCAATTTAATGCCCATTTTGGGCAGATCCGCAACAGAATCTGCAACGCAGATTATGTGCGGCATTGATGCGGACAGTGGCGGAAGAAATCTGCTACGTCTGGGCATGCCCTAAGAGAGCTCTTAGGCCATGTTCAGACATGGCAGAATTTCTCAGCTGAAAATGTTGCTGCAGATTCTTTGCAAATTTGCACCAACTTTTGCATATTTGACATGTAATTCAGACGTTGCAGATATCACAGCGGACTTGCTGCAGATTTCAGCCTTTGCAAAGCAAAGGCTGAAATCCGCAGTGAAATTCCACTTCTTCTCCGCAATGTAATGAGCATGCTGTGGAGGGAAAATTCTGCACCGCAGCCTAAATTCCGCACAGTTATTTTCTGCAACGTGTGAACTAAGTTTCCTAAAAATGTATAGAAAGAAATGTAAAAAACGGCTGCTGCAGAATTCCACTGCGGACTGTTCGCAGCGGAATTCAACAGCAATTCCGCCACAATGTGGCCTTAGAGTTATTAGCAAATACAGAATGTTCTGCCAAATCTCTAATAAATTGCTTACATGTAAATAACAATGCTAAACACACACATATACATGTATGCAAACACATACATACATACACACACATGTACACAAATACATGACCACATACATACATACATAATCAACCAACCACATAAGTATATAAATAAGTACATACATACATACACGCACACATATGTATACAAATACATACATATATACATACGTACACACATATACATAAAAATAGACATTCAAACATACATACACATGTATACAAATACATATATACACGCCCACAAATATATACAAATACATACATACATACACACATGTATACAAATACAAACATAGACACATACATACACATGTATAAAAATTCTTACATATGTATATGCATACACACATACTTACAAATAAAGACATACACACATACATACACATGTATACAAATTCTTACACATACATGGACACAAATTCATAAATATACACATACATACACATCTATACAAATACATACATATATACATACATACACACACATACATAAAAATAAAGACATACACACATACATACACATGTATACAAATACATATACACGCACACACATACATGTACACAAATACATACATATACACATACATACACATCTATACACATACATACATACACATATACATACAGATATATACAAATACAGTGAAACCTTTTCAAAAGACCACCTCTTTTAGAAGACCATCGTCCGGATAAATATTCAACACACTGACTCCAGGAAAAGTTCCTCACCATCCCCAATATCAAGGAGGTTAGATGTGATAGATGAAGTATCAGAACTTGGTGTTTCTACTGCATGGTCTCCCGGCCGTCACATAACGTGGCTCTGCAAAGGATAAAAGCAGACAAACATAGCGCAGACTGCAGCGCTGGATGAAATCTTTTGGTACTTTATTTCATATACTCACAAAGTGACAGAATAAAAAGTGCTTATAAATATATAAAATCTCCACGTAACATGCCAAGCCTCTCCTGCCTGATCCTGAGTTTCACCTTGTCCAGGTTCTTGTGGGGATGACAGAAGAAGTATATTGTGAGTATATGAGATAAAGTACCAAAATATTTTATCCAACGCTGCAGTATATATACGGCTCTATCGGGAAGGGGTTCCCGCAAACCGCAGTACAGTTACGTCACGATGATTATGCGGGCTCAGAAGCTGAGCCCGCACCATCACCACCGGGTGCTAGCTGTATATTACAGCTGACACCCTCCTGTAACGGCCAGGCTATTCTCCGATCCGGTCGATTAACCCCTCAGATGCTGCGCTCAATAATGAGCGCAGCATCTGAGAGATTTTTACCTGTACGTCAACACAGAGACGCAATCGCTGGGTTGCTATGGCAACCAGAGGCCAAATAATGGCCTCCGCATCTGCCTTGTACGGAAGCCGATGAGGACCGGAAGGAGCGGGTCCTCACTGGCTTGCTGTCAGTGAATAACTGACAGCTCAAATACACTGCACTACGTAGTGCAGTGTATTAGAGTAGCGATCGGCCTTCAACTCCCCTAATGGCACAAATAAAAAAAACACAATTTTCAAGTAAAAAATAAGCCAAACTGTCTTTTTCCCCATAATAAGCCTGTTTTTATTGGAAAAGAACGTAAAAAAACAAACAAAAACTATGCAGAATTGGTATAGCCGCGTCAGTAACGACCCAAACTATAAAACTATTACGTAATATATCCCGCATGGCGAACGCCGTAAAAAAAAAACAAGAGAAACAATGCCAGAATCTTTGTTTTTAGGTCATATTTCCTACCAAAAATTGGAATAAAAAGTTATCAAAAAGTCACATTTACTCCAAAATAGTACCAATAAAAATGAAACCCGTCCGGAAAAAATAATCCCTGACAAAGCTTTATTCACGCAAAACTAAAAAAGTTATGGGTCTTAGAATATGGCGACACAGAAAACAAATTAATTAAAAAAAGTGATTTTATTGTGTAAAAGCTGCAATACATGAAAACAACGATATAAATTTGGTATTGGCATAATCGTATCGACCCACAGAATAAAGTTAACATGTAATTTATGGCGCACTGTGAATGCTGAAAAAAAACCAATGAAAAACTATTCCAAAATTGCTTGTTTTTGGTAATTTCCTCTTCCAAAAAATTAAATAAAAAGGGATCAAAAAGTCGTATGTGTCCATAAATGGTGCCAAAAAAATCTACAGCTTGTCATGCAAAAAACTAGCTCTCACACAAGTCCATCAACCAAGAAATAAAAAAGTTATAGCGCTAGTAATGCAGTGATGAAAAAGCATCCCGATGTGCAGGCCGGAGGGGAACATTCCTTCAGTTTCTAGTTTTAGTATTAGTATTTAGGAACTAGGAAGGGACATAGCACATCTGCTGGAAGCGAGGATGCCCATATTATACCAGCGCAACACTTTCCCAGCAAAATTTCCCAAACTACAAAGGAGGAAAATTCCCAAAAGGTGCAGAGCGTTACAAAAGGGGGATACGAATGGACATCCGTTTATCAGTGCGACACCGGCCTGCGCATAACAGATTGCTTCACAGCGTACCACACATCTATGCATAATTGTATTGAACGGCCATCACACGGCCGCAGTAGGACCAATAGACCCCAAATGAGGCTGACGGGCCGTCAAAAAATGGATCATGCCCTATTTTCGGCCATTCCCATAGAAGTCTATGAGGCCGAGTAAAGCACGGCTGTTGGATGTGATCGGATTGATGGCCGTGCTTTCTGCCGCTCATTCTCTCTTTTCTCCTTCTCACAGTGCGAAGTGCATGTGAAGAGGAGGATGGTATTTTTTTGCTTTCTGTAGGAGCTGAATCCCTAATCCCCAACCACAGAATTGCCGAAGCTGTGGCCAGGGATTCCGCTCCAGGAGAAGTCCCTGACTTCACTATCCATATATGGACAGTCACGTCAGGTACTTCTCCTGGAGCGGTCCCCTACTCCTATTAGTACCTATAATACCCCTTGGGCAGCACTATAGCCACAAGACATAATCTACAATTAGAAAACCTAAATACGTCTCATGTACATATATACACAAGAAAAAATTCTCATCCAGACATATGTAAGTCCAAAATAATTTTATTGTTCCACAGAAGAAATACCCTCCCAAAGATATCTATACAAAAAACATACAATTTTAAACATACTTAAAATCAGACATTCCGAGATGATCAATTCACCACCATGGCCTATATGTTGTAACAATGCATAATAACAACAGGTAAATAGTACCATAAAGTAGGAGTTTTGAGGTCTACAACCTAGTGCAGAGTAATATAGTAACAGTTTACCCACTATCCAAGTATAGGTATAGCCCTGTTGTTAGACTGGTTAACATACATCATTTGTCAGACTTAGTTGCATGGTTGCATATCATATACCTGAGGCTGGCATGGTGGTTGTTGACGGTCTTAGAGAAATAGCACCTCGACGCGCGTTTCGCACCCTTCATCAGGAGAAGATGCTAGTGTGTAGAGGTATGGTATAAATACTATACCTGTACATTGGTAACCAATGGTGCATGACGATTAATTGGGTCCTCCCACGTGTGTCTTCCGCGTCATGAGCGTTCCGTGCAGAGATGGAATCCGCCATCTGTGCACTTCCGCCCTCACTCTGACAACTTCTGGCACAACATGTGGAGGGCCAATTAAGCGCATGCGCTCGTTACCCTATGTGTCAAGTCGACTGGCGATATAATATAAATCAGCCATTCAGACTATTTTACAGTGTATTTCTGCAGGGAGAGGTTTGGATATCCATAACGTCCGTCACCAACCATCAATGCCTTATTACAGTATATTGTACTCACCACACACATATATGTATAATAAGAGTTTAAATCCCCACGCCTACAGTGAGATACATAAAAATATGAATATAAATGTATCGTGAGACGTACGGTACACGGGGCACCCACAGCGGAGGAACGGGAGAGGGAGACCACCACCTGCGCCCAACACAGGCGGTGGAAGTCCCCCACCCGGACACCCACAGCAGGAGCGGCGCGACCCACAAATCATAGATATACATATCCAATACTTGGGGCACACTATAGGAGTATATTCACCATCAAGTTACACGGAATGCATCATCAACAGGAGGATGGGCAGGGAAAACAAAACCCACAGAGCTCAGCCCCGGGGTTAAGTGTCTCCTGCCCGGACCCCCGCGACGCGCATCCCGTGCCCCACAACAGTGCGGACGGCACTCCAAAAATGAAAAAAATGCATTAAGCGCATATATCCATATGTACATGTGTAAATAGCTTATTAATCTGGGGTACACTCGGCAAAGGCTAGATGCAGTCCACCGAGAACACCCCAGACTCGAGGACATAACAATACAGATTTGGTGCTATACCCCTACTCCTGAAGCAGAATCCGCGGCGCTGTGGCCGGTGTTTCCACTCCAGGAGAAGTACCTGACTTCACTGTCCATATATGGACATTGAAGTCAGGGACTTCTCCTGGAACTATTTCTTACAGTGGCGCTATGTACAGGAAAGTAGGGGGTGTGCCATCTATGGGGGGGGGTGCTATATAAAAGGAGGCTGTGTAGCACTACCTACAGGGGGCTGAGTGGCACTACCTACAGGTGGCTGTGTGGCATTACCTACAGGGGGCTGTGTGGCATTACCTACAGGGGGCAGTGTGGCTCTACTTACATGGGGGGTTGTGTGGCACTACCTACAGGGGGCTGTGTGGCATTACCTACAGGGGGCTGTGTGGCATTACCTACAGGGGGCTGTGTGGCATTACCTACAGGGGGCTGTGTGGCATTACCTACAGGGGGCTGTGTGGCATTACCTACAGGGGCAGTGTGGCACTACTTACAAGGGGGCTGTGTGGCACTAGCTACAGGGGGCTGTGTGGCACTACCTACAGGGGGCTGTGCGACATTACCTACAAGAGGCTGTGTTGCATTACCTACAGGGGGCTGTGTGGCACTACATACAAGGGGGGCTGTGTGGTACTACCCACAGGGGGCTGTGTGGTACTACCCACAGGTGGCTGTGTGGCACTACCCACAGGGGGCTGTGTGGCACTACCCACAGGGGGGCTGTGGCAGTATCTACAGAGGGCAGTGTGTGGCATTATCTACAGAGGGTAGTGTGTGGCAAAAAATGTACAAATGAAATTCATCAGTTTTTAAAACGGACAGGGAAAAAAACTGTTGCAAAACGGATCAAAATTGGCCGTTAAAAACGGAAACACGGCCCGTAACGGATAAGCGCATATATCCATATGTACATGTGTAAATAGCTTATTAATCTGGGGTACACTCGGCAAAGGCTGGATGCAGTCCACCGAGAACACCCCAGACTCGAGGACATAACAATACAGATTTGGTGCTATACCCCTACTCCTGAAGCAGAATCCGCGGCGCTGTGGCCGGTGTTTCCACTCCAGGAGAAGTACCTGACTTCACTGTCCATATATGGACATTGAAGTCAGGGACTTCTCCTGGAACTATTTCTTACAGTGGCGCTATGTACAGGAAAGTAGGGGGTGTGCCATCTATGGGGGGGTGCTATATAAAAGGAGGCTGTGTAGCACTACCTACAGGGGGCTGAGTGGCACTACCTACAGGTGGCTGTGTGGCATTACCTACAGGGGGCTGTGTGGCATTACCTACAGGGGGCAGTGTGGCTCTACTTACATGGGGGGTTGTGTGGCACTACCTACAGGGGGCTGTGTGGCATTACCTACAGGGGGCTGTGTGGCATTACCTACAGGGAGCTGTGTGGCATTACCTACAGGGGGCTGTGTGGCATTACCTACAGGGGCAGTGTGGCACTACTTACAAGGGGGCTGTGTGGCACTAGCTACAGGGGGCTGTGTGGCACTACCTACAGGGGGCTGTGCGACATTACCTACAAGAGACTGTGTTGCATTACCTACAGGGGGCTGTGTGGCACTACATACAAGGGGGGCTGTGTGGTACTACCCACAGTGGGCTGTGTGGTACTACCCACAGGGGGCTGTGTGGCACTACCCACAGGGGGCTGTGTGGCACTACCCACAGGGGGGCTGTGGCAGTATCTACAGAGGGCAGTGTGTGGCATTATCTACAGAGGGTAGTGTGTGGCAAAAAATGTACAAATGAAATTCATCAGTTTTTAAAACGGACAGGGGAAAAAACTGTTGCAAAACGGATCAAAATTGGCCGTTAAAAACGGAAACACGGCCCGTAACGGATGCAAAATAGATGCAAAACGGAAGTTTTTGTCTTCCGACACTCTGACCCTGTTGTGTGAATAGAGCCTTATTTACCCCATTATTATACCATCTTATTATGCCCCTGAAGTATTCCGCACAGCTTACATATGCCCCCACGTTATAAACTGAAATACCAGTAATACTCAAACAAAACTACTACAAAGAAAAACCCTCGCTCCAAATGGCGCTTCTTCCCTTCTTAACCCTACAGTGTGCCCAAACATCAGTTAAGTCCACATGTAAGGCATCACCATACCCGAGAGAACACGCTGAACAATTTATGGAGTAAGATTCTCCAGTGGCACAGATTGGGCACACCATATTGTGCGGTGGAACATCATATCAGTGGAGAAATTGCAATTTTCACTTTGCATCATCCACTGCATATTAATTTCTGAAAACATCTGTGGGGTCTAAATTCTCACTACACCCCTTGATAAATGCCTTTAGGGATGTAGTTTCTTAGATGGGGCAATTTTTTGTGTACATCAGGGGTTTTGCGAATGCAACATGCAGATCACAAACCATTCCAGGAAAATCTGCGCTTCAAAAGTCAAATACCGTTCCTTTTCTTCTAAACCCTCCCATATATGTAAAAAGCAGTTTATGACCACATGGGGTACTTGCATAATCTGGAGAAGTTGCTTTACAATGTTGGGGGACTTTTTCTTCTTTATTCCTTGTGGAAATTACATATGTTGATCTAAAACTACATCTTATTAGAAAAAAATTACATTTATCATTTTCACGGCTTAATTCTAATTGATTCAGCAAAAAACCTTTGGTGTCAAAATTCCCACTATACCCCTAGATGATACCTCAAGGGGCTAGTTTCCCAAATAGAATCAATTTTTGGATGTTTCCACTGTACTAGCACTACAGGGGCTCAGCAAATGCGACATGGTGACCAGAAACCATTCCAAAATCCAAATGGCGCTCCTTCCCTTCTGAGCCTTACCATGTGTCCAAACAGCAGCTTATGACCGCATATGGGGTGTTATTTTACTCGGGAGAAATTGCTTTACAAATTTTGTGCTGGTTTTTCTCCTTTAGTCCTTGTGCAAATGGAAAAAAATTAGCTCAACCTACATTTTCTTTGAAAAAAAATTAGATTTTCATTTTAACAGCCTACTTCCAATAACGTCTGCAAAAAATCTGTGGGGTCAAAATGCTCACTATACCCCTAGATAATTTCCTCAAGGGGTATAGATGTCCCCTCAGGGGCTTTGCAAATGTGACATGGCCTCCACAAACCATTCCTGCTAAATTTGAGCTCCAAAAGCCATTATTTTACTCGGGAGAAATTGCTTTACAAATATTGTGGTGCTTTTTCTCCTTTAGTCCTTTTAAAAATGAAAAAAATTTGCTACACCTACATTTTCTTTGAAAAAAATGTAGATTTTCATTTTTACGGCCTACTTCCAATAATTTCTGCAAAAAACCTGTATGATCAAAATGCTCACTATACCCCTAGATAAATTCCTTGAGGGCTGTAGTTTCCCAAATGGGGTCACTTTTTGGGGATTTCCATTGTTTTGGCACCAAAAGACCCATTAACCCCTTCCCGCTCCTTGACGTACTATTACGTCATGGCAGCTGTATCGTTCGCGCTCCATGCCGTAATAGTACGTCTCGGGAGTAACGGCCGTTTCGGCCGTCCTCCCGACACATACAGGAGCTGTGACGCTGCTGTCTTGTTCAGCAGCTGTCACAGCTCCTACAGCGGGGACCGATCGCTGTGTCCCCGCTGATTAACCCCTTAAAAGCCGCGTTCTATAGAGATCGCGGCTTTTTAGGGGTTAAGCTGCCATCGCCGGCCTGCTACGCGATAGCGGCCGGCGATGGTGACTATGGCAACCGGACACCAAACAATGGCGTCCGGCGATGCCATAGACGGAAGCCTAGTGGGTCCTGACAACGTCAGGACCCACTATGCTTGCTGTCAGTGAGTAGCTGACAGTTCTAATACACTGCACTACGCATGTAGTGCAGTGTATTAGAATAGCGATCAGGGCCTCCTGCCCTCATGTCCCCTAGTGGGACAAAGTAATAAAGTAAAAAAAAAGTTAAAAAAAGTTGTGTAAAAATAAGAAAATAAAAGATTTAAAAGTATTAAAAGTAAAAATCCCCCTTTTTCCCTTATCAGTCCTTTATTATTAATAAAAATATATAAAAAAACAAATAAACTATACATAATTGGTATCGCCGCGTCCGTAACGGCCTGAACTACAAAATTATTTCATTATTTATCCCGCACGGTGAACGCCGTAAAAAAAAAAAATAATAAACCGAACCACAATCACAATTCTTTGGTCACTTCACCTCCCAAAAAATGGAATAAAAAGAGATCAAAAAGTCGCATGTACCTAAAAATGGTACTGATCGAAACTACAGTTCGTTACGCAAAAAATAAGTCCTCGCACGGCTTTATTGATTGAAAAATAAAAACTTTATGCCTCTTAGAATAAGGTAACACCAAAAGTGAATGATTGTTTACAAAACTTATTTTATTGTGCAAACGCCATAAGACATAAAAAAAAACTATAAACATCTGGTATCGCCGTAATCGTATCGCCCCGCAGAATAAAGTGAATATGTCATTTATAGCGCACGGTGAACGCTGTAAAAAAAAACTAAAAAAAAAACAATCGTACAATTGCTGTTTTTTAGTCACCACGCCACCTAAAAATAGAATAAAAACTGATCAAAAAGCCGCATGCACCCCAAGAAAACTCCAATGGATTCCTCAAGGGGTCTAGTTTCCAAATTGGGGTCACTTTTGGGGGGTTCCCAATGTTTTGGCACCACAAGACCTCTTCAAAACGGACATGGTGCCTAATAAAAAAGATGCTTCAAAATCCACTAGGTGCTCCTTTGCTTCGGAGGCCGATGCTTCAGTCCATTACCGCACGAGGGCCACATGTGGGATATTTCTCAAAACTGCAGAATCTGGGCAATACGTATTAAGTTGCGTTTCTCTGATAAATCCTTTTGTGTTATAAAAAAAATGGTATAAAGAGGATTTTCTGACAAAAAAAAAAATGTAAATTTCACCTCTACTTTGCTCTAAATTCCCGTGAAACACCTAAAGGGTTCATAAACTTTCTAAATGCTGTTGTGGATACTTTGAGGGGTCTAGTTTCTAAAATGGGGTGTTTGATAGGGGTTTCTAATATATGGGCCCCTCAAAGCAACTTCAGAACTGAACTGGAACCTAAAAAAATAAATAAATGAGGCAATACTTCGCTTCTTACATTATACTGATAATGAGCCGTGCCCACCCCGAGATGACCCCAGTTTTGACCGTTTGTATAAACGGAGACCCCTATTAGACCGTTCCAGTGCCCGGTTTTCCCAAGCATACACCCCTGAGAAGTGTATTTCTATTGATGAGTCCCTGGTACATTTTAAAGGGAGGGTTCAATTCCGCGAGTACCTGCCGGGTAAGAGGGCAAGGTATGGCGTGAAGATGTATAAGCTGTGAGAGTGCATCAGAGTATACCTACAGGTTTAGGATATATGAAGGAAAGGCCACCCCCAAACCAGACTGCATCCTGGACTACAATAGGTACATGGGAGGGATGGACTTGTAAGATCAAGCCCTGAAGCCCTACAGCGCCATGCGGTGTGGTATAAGAAGCTGGCCGGGCACATCATACAGATGGCATTGTACAATGCGTACATGCTACGTCGATGTGCAGGCCAGACGGGAACTTTCCTGGAATTTCAAGAGGTGATTATCAAGAACCTAATCTTTAGGGACCAAGAAGGGGGGGGCACCCAGTACTTCTGGAAGCGAGCCCACACGCATCGTACCAGGGCAACACTTTCCAGGAGAAGTTCCCCAAACTGGCAAGAAGGGAAAAAGTCAAAAGAGGTGCAAAGTCTGCTATAAGAGGGGGTAAGGGAGGACACAATATATCAATGTGACACGTGTCCCGAATAACCAGAGCTCTGTATGAAAGTGTTTTAAAATTTATCATACATCCCTTGGTTTATAATTTACCCCAATTTTACTTACCCTGATGCACTCCACACAGCTTATCCCCCCTCGTCTTTCCCCTCTGATCCCTGCTGTGTGTCCAGGCAGCTGATAACAGCCACATGTAGGGTATTGCCATACCCGGGAGAACCCACATTACAGTTTATGGGGTGTAGGTCTCCGGTCAAAATGGCCACTACACCTCTAGATGAATGCCTTAAGGGTGTAGTTTTTAAAACGGGGTCACTTCTTGGGGGTTTCAACTGTTCTGGTACCTCAGGGGCTTCTGCATACATGACTTCGCACTAGAAAATCCCCAGTAGGCCAAATGGTGGTCCTTTCCTTCTGAGCCCTCCCATGGGCCCAAATGGCAGTTTATCACAACAAATGGGGTATTGCGGCCCTCAGAACAAATTGCGCAACAGAATGGGGTATTTTGTTTCTTGTGAAAATAAGAAATTTTCAGCCAAAACTACATATTATTTGAAAAAAATAATTTTGTTTTCATTCCCAGCCCAATTCAAATAAGTTCTGTGAAAAAACTATGGGGTCAAAATGGTCACAACACCCATAAATGAATTCCTTGAGGGGTGTAGTTTCCAAAATGGGGTCATTTGTGGTTGGTTTCTATTGCTTTGATACCTCTGGGGCTCTGCAAATGCGACATGGCACCCGAAAACCAATCCAGCAAAATCTGGACTCCAAAGAACACACAGCGCTCCTTTCCTTCTGAGCCCTCCCATGGGCCCAAACGGCAGTTTATCACCACAAATGGGGTATTGCCGCACTCAGGACAAATTGGGCAACAGAATGGAGTATTTTATTTCTTGTGAAAATAAGAATTTTTGAGCTAAAATGACATATTATTGGAAAAAATATATATTTTTTTAATTCCCAGCCCAATTCAAATTAGTTCTGTGAAGAAACTATGGAGTCTAAATGGTCACATTACCCATAAATGAATTCCTTGAGGGGTGTAGTTTCCAAAATGGGGTCACTTCTGGTGGGTTTCCATTGCTTTGATACCTCTGGGGCTCTGCAAATGCGACATGGCACCCGAAAACCAAACCAGCAAAATCTGTACTCCAAAGAACACACAGCGCTCCTTCCCTTCTGAGGCCTCCCATGGGCCCAAACGGCAGTTTATTGCCACAAATGGGGTATTGATGCACTCAGGAGAAATTGGGCAACAAAATTGAGTATTTTGTTCCCTGTGAAAATAAGAAATTTTGGTAAAAAATTACATCTTATTGGAAAAAATGTCATTTTTTTAATGTCACAGCCCAATTGAAATAGGTGCTGTGAAAAAACTGTGTGGTCAAAATGCTAACAACAACCATAAATGAATTCCTTGAGGGGTGTAGTTTCCAAAATGGGGTCACTTTTGGTGGGTTTCCATTGCTTTGATACCTCTGAGGCTCTGCAAATGCGACATGGCACCCGAAAACCAATCCAACAAAATCTGGACTCCAACAAACATATAGCGCTCCTTTCCTTCTGAGCCCTCCCATGGGCCCAAACGGCAGTTTATCACCACAAATGGGGTATTGCCACACTAAGGACAAATTGGGCAACAAAATGGGGTATTTTGTTCCTTGTGAAAATAAGAAATTTTGATCACAAATGACATTTTATTTGAAAAAATGACATTTTTTTCATTTCAGAGCCCAATTCAAATACGTGCTGTGAAAAAACTGTGCGGTCAAAATGGTAACAACAACCCTAAATGAATTCCTTGAGGGGTGTAGTTTCCAAAATGGGGTCACTATTGGGGGATTCCTACTGTTTTGACACCTCAACACCTCTTCAAACCTGGCATGCTGCCTAAAATATATTCTAATAAAAAAGGGGCCTCAAAATGCACTAGGTGCTTCTTTGCTTCTAGGGCTTGTGTTTTAGTCCACGAGCGCAGTAGGGCCACATGTGGGACATTTCTAAAAACTGCAGAATCTGGAGAATACATATTTAGTAGTGTTTCTCTGGTAAAACCTTCTGTGTTACAGAAAAAAAAATGAATAAAATTGAAATTCAGCAAGAAAAATGAAATTTGCAAATTTCACCTCCACTTTGCTTTAATTCCTGTGAAATGCCTGAAGGGTTAAAAAACTTTCTAACTGCTGTTTTGAATACTTTGAGGGGTCTAGTTTTTTAAATGGGGTGTTTTATCAGGGTTTCTAATACATAGGCCCCACAAAGCCACTTCAGAACTCAAGAGGTACCTTAAAAAAAAGGCTTTTGAAATTTTCTTAAAAATATGAGAAATTGCTGTTTATGTTCTAAGCCTTGTAACGTCCAAGAAAAATAAAAAAATGTTCAAAAAACGATGCCAATCTAAAGTAGACATATGGGAAATGTGAACTAGTAACTATTTTGGGTGGTATAACCGTCTGTTTTACAAGCAGATGCATTTAAATTCAGAAAAATGCAATTTTTTCAAAATTTTCTCTACATTTTGCAATTTTTCACCAATAAACACTGAATATATCGACCAAATTTTACCACGAACATGAAGCCCAATGTGTCACGAGAAAACAATCTCAGAATCGCTTGGGTAGGTTTAAGCATTCCGACGTTATTACCACATAAAGTGAAATATGTCAGATTTGAAAAATGGGCTCTGAGCCTTAAGGCCAAAACTAGGCTGCGTCCTTAAGGGGTTAAAACCTGACATGGTGCCTAAAATATATTCTAATAAAAAGGATGCCCCAAAATCCTCTAGGTGATCCATTGCTTCTGAGGCCGATGCTTTAGTCCATTAGAACACTAGGGCCTAAACACTAATGAATTTCTGCTAAAAAAATTACACCTCTATTTTGCTTTAATTTCTGGGAAACATCTAAAGGGTTAAGAAACTTTCTAAATGCTGTTTTGAACACTGAGTTACGTTTTTAAAATGGGGTGTCTTATTGGGGATTTCTAATATATAAGGCCCTCAAAGCCACTTCACATCTAAGCTGGCCCCTGTAAAAGTGGCCTTTTGAAATTTTCTTGGACTGTATGCATATAGCAACAGTTAACCCTTAAGTCTTCCCTCCCCATACTAAAATTAACATCACACCGACACATAACTCTCTTTTAAAGTGGGGTTGACCCGGGGGTCGGCCACAGCTTTATTAACACAATAAATGTAAATAACAAATTTACCAAATATAAAACGCAATGACCTTAACATAGGTCAATAACAACCTGTATGCCTGCCTAACCAACGACATGTAGGTAAATCCCCTTTAACTACCGCCTGCTGTGACATAACACCGTAATACCACATATCTCACCCATACATCATTGTCCAAAACAAACCAATAACCACCGCATTGAGAACCATGTGAAGCACATTGTTTCCTCCTTCTCCTTTTTATTTATTTTTTTTTTCTATTTACATTTTCCCATTTTTTTTTTTTTATGCATTCTCCATTTATTTTCCTTTTTTTTTTATATCTCCATCCAAATAGCCGGAAATATTGAGGCCTCTTTGGTTGCCTTTTTTTTTTTTTATTACATACACGTTCCACCACCCACCAACTAACTCGTACCTTTAGATTAACCATACCTAAGGGAGGGAAAATTTCTGACAAAGAGGCCCACTACAGGTAAGCAGCCTCTTATATAACCCCTTCCCATACACTAAAACCGCCCCCTCTCCTCCTCTAACTCCCCCCCTGCCTAAATGACTCACCCCTGTAACAGAGAGGGGGAGGGGAGCCAACTCCTGAGCCTCACTTAATCCCTTCCCTGCAACAGTCCCTGGCTCAGCGGCTAAATGCCTGTGAGCCCCCATAAAATGTGAAAAATTGCAGCTAAATTTCTAAGCCGTGTAACGTCCTAGAAAAATAAAAGGATGTTAAAAAAACTATGCAAACATAAAGTAGTCATATGGGGGATGTTAACTAGCAACAATTGTGTGTGTTATAATTGCCTGTCTTATAAGCAGATACATTTAAATTTAGAAAAATGCAAATTTTTGCAATTTTTGGCAAAATTTGGGTGTTTTTCACAATTTAAATACTGAATGTATGGAGCAAATTTTGCCAGTAACATGAAGTTCAATGTGTCACGAGAAAACAATCTCAGAATCGCTTGGATAGGTTAAAGCATTCCGAAGTTATTACCACATAAAGTAACATGTCAGATTTGAAAAACGAGGCTCTGTCAGGAAGGTGGTCATAAAGGGAAGGGGTTAAAAACCCCGGCATTTTCATTACTGACCCGGATTCTGTTCTTGATCCACCTGTGTATTTACTGGCCAATCCGTGGCACAAATCCAAGTTTCATCTGCAGACCCCTACTTGTATTTATTTTATGGGCTATTGCACACATTCGTATTACGGATCCATGTTGTACGGATCTGTATAATGGGAGCCAAAGAATTCTATGGGCCTCCAATGTCTTACAAAATTACAGAGGTAATCTCCAAAAAGCATTGCTTCTAAGAGGGAACATGGCGGCACATGAAGTGCCTATGGCTCCGTAATATGGAACTTTAGAGGCATGTGCTGCCATGCATGTGTGTCTATTGTGTGATAGAAGCCTTAAAATTGATGCTTTAGTGTCAGTAAAAGAGGTTGGAAAAAATTGTCTCCCCCCCCCCCATAAACAGCGCTACCTTTTGTCTGTAGGCTGTGTCTGGTATTGCAGCTCATCCCCATTCAAGTGGATGCTGCAATACCAGACACAGTCCATAAACAAGTGTGGCGCCGTTTACCAAAACAAAGCAGATCCTATTTTCTAATCTTGTACAATTCTCTGAAACCCAACGATGGGTTTGTTCTAATCATCAGATCCATCTGCACTTTCTTATGTTCCCTTCAATTTCCATTTAACGTCAGTGAAATATATATATGCGAGATAACCACATCAGATGTTTTGTTTTTTTACTTAGGATTGATAAAAGTTGACATCTGTATTCAGATATTCAATTTACCGATAGCTCGCTGCATGCAAATCTGATAACCATGTCCTCAATGTAACCTTTCATTTGCACAGAGCTTGTTTTCCTTACCAGACGCAGATTCCATCTTTAGATAAAGGTTAATTGTGTCGCGAGCTAACGATTAAATGTGTGACAGGTTTTTTTCAAGTCTGCGAAAAAAAAAAGAGTCCTTTAGCGATATGGCAGCCACATAACCTGTTCAGCAGCAGCACAGATAGATTTGCTGTCTAAGACATCTGTTTGAAACATCTGTGGACGCCATCGGTTCGTGTACGCCATTGAGCTGTGCCGACATCAGCGTTTCTTTTATTGCGCTCCCTTGATGCTACAGCAACAAATATATTGGGCAATCATTTATCTGACGATCTTACGGCTATACAGCATTCTGCTCCTTTTAATTATTGCACCATTATATCAGTGTCAAAGCCTTATACAGAGGTTCTATGAAGACCAGTAAGGTAGAAATCTATTCATTGCTATCATTCTAATGTGCTATTTTTCCATGTTTTTCCATGTTTCCAGTTGACGGAAATATTCAGGATTTTAGTTTTTCCAATATACTTTTACATATGGGAATATATTTTATGCAATATTTTTTTTTCGGGATTCTGTTTTCCTTTAGTCAGTCATAGAGTTAAATGATAATATTCTGGCAGCTTGCAGCCGCACTAGGAGGAGCTCACTTCATACAGATTTAAACAGGTCTCATTGAATTCAATAGGGGCTGTATAAATTAATATGTAGTCAGCTCCCCCTAGTGGTGTCGGAAGGCAGCCAAAAAATACCACTGAAAGGGTTTTCCTACTAAATCAATAGGATATGCCCTTGCTTACTTATCAGTTGTGGTTTGACTACTTGGAGTCCAAGGGTACGTTCACACGCTGTATTTTCAGCTGTTTTTCGGGGGCTTAAATGCCTCAAAAAACGCCAGAATAAAATGGAAGCTGAACGCCTACAAACATATATAATACAAGCTGTAATTTTCAAAGTGAAATGGGCTGTATGCTGTAGACTGCTATGGACCTGTACTGTATCGTCATGAGCCTCCAATTCTCTCACAAATGGTACCATGCTCCATCGTAATCTGTGTTGCGGAGATTTTCTCCACCAGCAGAACTTCTTTTAGGGGAAAATGTTGTGACTTACAGACGCATTATACTGCGACACATTAAGTGACTACAGGCTGTAATACCGAACCATAGGGACTGTATGTGTGCCGCCATACGGCTTTACCTGTACATGAGCCCTTACTCTCAGGCCTCATTTACACGAGCGTGTGCATTTTGCGCAGGCAAAAAAACGCAGCGTTTTGCGTGCGCAAAAGGCACTTGACAGCTCTGTGTGTCATCAGTGTATGATGCGCGGCTGCGTGATTTTCGCGCAGCCGCCATCATAGAGATGAGGCTAGTCGACGTCAGTTACTGTCCAGGGTGCTGAAAGAGTTAACTGATCGGCAGTAACTCTTTCAGCACCCTCGACAGTGAATTCCGATCACAATATACAGCAACCTGTGAATAAAAAAAAGACGTTCATACTTACCAAGAACTTCCTGCTTCCTCCAGTCCGGTCTCCCGGCCGTTGCCTTGGTGACGCGTCCCTCTCTTGTCATCCGGCCCCACCTCCCTGGATGACGCGGCAGTCCATGTGACCGCTGCAGCCTGTGATTGGCTGCAGCCTGTGCTTGGCCTGTGATTGGCTGCAGCTGTCACTTGGACTGAATTGTCATCCCGGGAGGTCAGACTGGAGGAAGAAGCCGGGAGTTATCGGTAAGTCAGAACTTCTTTTTTTTTTTACACGTTCATGTATATTGTGATCGGAAGTCACTGTCCAGGGTGCTGAACCAGTTTAACTCTTTCAGCACCGTGGACAGTGACTGTCTCCTGACGTCGCGTACCGGAACATTTTTTGCCGGGTTCGGTCAAAACGAGTTCCCGGTGAAGTTCGGTGCGCTCATCTCTAATTTGACACTCCATTTGGATGTTTGTAAACAGAAAAGCATGTGGTGCTTTTCTGTTTACATTCATCCTTTTGACAGCTCTTGCGCGAATCACGCAGTTCGCACGGAAGTACTTCCGTGCGGCATGCGTGGTTTTCACGCACCCATTGACTTCAATGGGTGCGTGATGCGCGAAAAACGCACGATTATAGAACATGTCGTGAGTTTTACGCAACACACTCGCGCTGCGCAAAATTCACGCATTGTCTGCACTGCCCCATAGAGTAATATAGGTGCGTACGACACGCGTGAAAAGCACGCGCGTCGCACGCGCATATATTACGCTCGTGTAAATGAGGCCTCAGTGTAAGGTTATCCTAAATATATTATATCTATTGATTTATTATATCTGTATATAAGTTGGTAAAATTGTGTCCAGAGGTGTACATACCCTTTAAATGTCTGTAGCTCCAGTTTCAGAGCTTGTCCAGTTATTTGACTTTTTTCCCCTTAAGGAAACCTGTCACGTGCTACATGCTCTGCAATCTGTGGGCAGGATAGCATATCACAGGAGGAGCTGAGCTGATTGATATATAGTTTTGTGCAAAAAGATTCAGTATAAGGCCAGATTCACATGAACGAGTGCAAACCCGGCCATGAAAAACTGCAGTTTTTCATGTCCGAGTTGCACCCGTTCGGGTCCCCCGTTTTCATGGATCCCCATAGACTTGAGTCTTTCAAGGGATCCGTCAAAACGGAAGACCATAGAACATGTTCTATCCTTCAACGGACCCTTCACACGGTCTCTTGAAACAACGGCCGTGTAAACGGCCCATTGAAATACATGCGTCCGTGTGGCGGCCGTTGTTTTAATGGCCGTCACGCGGACGTATACTACGGTCATCTGAATTCGGCCTAACTTGTAATTTATTGATTTAAATACCTGCTCATTCTGGGCTTGAGAGTGCAGTGGGCGGTCCTACTCAGTTATTGACAGCTATTTCTGTATTCACACTCATATCAGGAAGGCTGTCAATCAAAAATTGAGACCGCCTACTAGACTCTTTGGCCCACAGTGAGCAGGGATGTAAATGAATAAATTACAGGTTATCCTGAATCTTTTTGCACAAAACTATATATTAATCTGCTCAGCTCCTCCTGCTGTATAACATGTTGCCTGCGGATAGGACACCATGTTCAATGGGACAGGTTCCCTTTAAGAAGTTAGTTAGTGGAACATTACTGCCACAATTACTGACTTTGTGTCTATTCTGATAATCTAAGATAAGGGACTGCTAACAATCAAACTGACGGACTGTTACTGGACAGATGCTGTAACCACCTCGGTCATAGATCCATAGTGCTGTAACTTAGTTGTCCCCTGAGCATTAATGCCAGTATTTCCTTTCTTCAATTCTAATGTATCAGTGTTATTCTTGGCTTACAGTTTTTTGCCGTTCGTGTTCAATTTGATATTAAATATCTAGCTAGTATAGTCTCTGTGTTCCTCATCTTCTTCCCTTGTGGCAGTCGACTCATGTTTCTTCACTCGCTTGTTCTTACAGGTGGGATGTTGTTCTACAATTTTATACCTACTGTACAATTATTTTGATAGACATAGTAAAGCTGTAAAAAGACAGAGAACATCATTCTACCGATAACTTGCCACAATTAAAATTGTCAAACGCAAAATCTTACCTGCAAAGTCCCTGTATGGATGAGGCTTCGCGCCTGATAATTTTAATTGTCAGCTGACGTTCTAAGCCTCTGGCTTTAAACATTAAGCAAAAAAGGTAATTTATTTTGGCTTTTCACTTTAAATTTATTTACATATAGGAGTAATCCCAAAGAAGACGTTTATGAAATATCCATGGGATATGTCTGATAGATGCAGGTCATGTCTCTGGAATCCGCACCTATCACCTAAATGGGGTCGGGTAAGACAGACGACCAAATCACCGAAACAGAGGTCCCCCCTTGTGAGGCAGACGACGGCTGCCGCAATTCAGGCAGAAATTCAACGGCGAGGTGGTGGGCATGTGTTTGACTCTCAAGTGCGACATCCCATGGGAATCAATGGAGAGAACTGGGTGGCGTCAGTCAAGTTCGGAGGGGATGAGACAGGGAGACACTAGGACACTTCCCAGTTCAGTGAACACCTTGTTCCATAATTTGTGCACGGCGCCCAAAGAAAGCAATAAACTTTTTTAAACTTTTGAAACCCCAACGTATGTAATAAACCATACTGCTCTATACCAAGCAGCTTGGGGAGGGGATCTGGTGACATACTCTCTTTAACCACTATTGTTTTCCTGTGTACCAAACTCTGCATATGTCTGACCATGGCTGATCTTTTGCTCCTGTGTACCAAACTCTGCATACATCTGACCATTGCTGATCCCTATCTCGATTGTATACCTTCATCTGCATCCCTGCCGTCATTTGAAGATTATCATGTGGACCTTGACCTGGGAATCCCCTTGCAGCAAAGCCTCCTTGTGGGGGTTCAGGCAGAAGGCCAGGACATTCCTTTAGACTCTGCACCCCAGGTTAGGCTGCAGAAACCCAATTACGGCAAATACTTATTCCACCTTGCTGCACTACAACTCCTTGAAGTAAAACTCCATGAAGTGTTACTCCTAAAGTGCTATGAACTCTGCATTACTACTGAGTATTATTGTGAAATGTTTAATTGCCTTGCCTATTGGATTCAAGACCCAAGACCGAGCATCATTACAAGCTCCCTGCTCTGGCTTATAGTGTTGTGGACCCTCTCGATGACGTCCATTTGTCTTAACAAGGCATATGGGCAGGGGTTGTCGTAATGAGACAACCTATTTAAAGGGCTTTGTCGTAGTGTCAGGTTATCCTTAAACAATTAAAAGTAATACCAATATTTACCATTAATATCATAAACCAGAATCTCCAAAACTATATATGGAAACACCGCGTCATTGCTACTCATTGCTATATTAATAAGAGAAATTAAAAAATACTAAATTTTGAAGAAGTTTAGCGAAAAACCACCAACATGTTGTGCCTATTGGCAGTCTGGATGAACTGTGTTTCCATGGGCTTAGAAGTGGAGGAAATTAGCAGGACACAACAATGCAGCAGACAAACAAAATCCATCTCAGGCTACTTGTAATGGTTTATAAAGAAACCTAATGAGTTTTCATTCCCTTAAGATCTCCAGCGGATAAACTAAATACTCTTTATCTTTAAGAAACATAAAGAAAAAACAAAAGAAACAACTGAGTTTCAATATTACGTGTCAAGATACAATGATCCCGAGCAAGATAGTGGCCACCGATCCGGACATTGGGTCTTGTGTCTCGTCGGTCTTTTCATTAAGCTTTGACCATACAAGATTTTATTGATTCTATCAGTAATGACTGTGACCGTGTGTCCTTGCCTTTTATAGTCACTCCTTCATTATAAAGGGATGATTTATTTAAATAGGCTTTTACTACTATTGATCTTTATACTTGTCGGGTCTATTTTCCTTGATTGCTGTGATGGACAGTTTTGTTGGCTTGTTATAAGCTCAGATGTCTGTGTTATATGTGTTTGTAAGGACCTAGTAGTCCTGCTTCACGCTGAATTACATTAGAAACCTAGATTTGAGGGTAAGATTTGTGTAGGGTAATTCTGATTATTCGAAGAAGGGCATAAAGGAGGTCTTTAATTACTAGATTTAATATTATTTTTCTGTTCCAGAGTTCTAGACTCTATTCACATCTGTGTTAGGTGCCTCCGTAAGGAAATTTTGTTGCTTATTTCGGAGTGTTTGACGGCAAGAAAAGCGCAGCCCAAAGTGCTATTTGTGCCATAAAAAATACCGAAACCACAATGGACCCCATTAAAGTCCTTGGGTTTCGTTAATGTCAGTTTAGATGAATAACAGCATTATAAACCATGAAAAATAGCTCTCCTCCAGAAGGAAGAAAACAGTCTCTCTAGTGCCACCTATAGGTACAGAACTAGCAGTGTTAACTTGAACCTGCGTGGAGCTCTACACCGTTAACGTAGCATGCCTATGATATTTGTGTTGTATGACAGTCATTACTTTTGTGTAAGAACGGCTGCACTATGAAAATACCGTTGTGTCTCGTGGTGCGCTTTCTTAATTGCGCAGCGTGCCGTGTTCGGGTCAGCGGGCTATATCTGTAAATTAATGTCTGACTCTTTAAAGAGCCTTGAAACATGACTCGGGTTAATAGCCAAACCAGAGACACCTTTTTATACAGCACTGTTTCGGAGTTGTTGCTCCTCATCAGTACAGAGTAGGGTACTGGTTGGCTGAGTGAGAAGTTTTTGAATCAGCTCTTGGAAGGTTCTGATTTAGACTCCCTACCAGCTGGATCCAAGGAGAATCAGTACCTTTCATGAGCATTATAAACGGAAGTCATGATGCCAGTGTAAACAGAGTCCCTGCAGTATAAACATGTTTTCCACGTGAATGCAGCTCCTGAACATTATAATTTATCATACGAACACACACATTACATTTTTTACTCCATTTCCAGTTTATAAATGGATATCATTTCCATAAAATGCAGAATAACTTTGTAAATACATTATATTACTTATCTTGTGGTGATCCTGAGTTACAGTCTGTATTATACTTCAGAGCTGCATTCACAGTTCTACTGGTTGTTGTTGGAAACAGTGACCAAACTTATTGTCAGCACATCTAATAGATTAGTTGAGCTATTGTAATGCAGTGGGACAGTTAGTTTTTCCTACATCAGACTATTATATGTGCCTGTTGAAAAGACTACACTTTCCAGAATAGAAATCACCAGAGGAAGCTCTGTGCAGATATTGAACAAGGGATCACTAAGATTTCAGATCCGCCCGATCACTAAAATTTAAAGCCAGTACACTGTCATGGGTGAAATGCAGTGGCGTCGCTAGCATTGGAGGGGGCTCCAGTGCTTGCGACAGCCACATTTACTTGTATGTACATCCTCAGGACACAGATACAAATGATTGCTATAGGCTGCAGGCCACGTTAGGCCTGCAGCCTATAAGGCGCTGGGAGCCACGCAGGCCGGCGTGAGGATGTCAAATCATCACGCCGGTCTGCACATTCAACCCGCCGGAGAGGCAGTGTAGCGCTCTGTCTGTGACGGGAACGGGGCAAGGTAAGTACAACCTTTTTTTTGTTAAGGAGTTGTGTGGCAGTATATACAAGGGGCTGAGTAGCGCTATATACAAGAAGAGGAGGGGGGCTGTGTAGCGCTATATACAGGGGGGATTGCTGTGTAGCGCTATATACAAGGGGAGAGGGGAATGTGTAGCGCTATATACAGGGGGGGAGGAGGGGGCCTGTGTAGCACTATATACAAGGGGAGAGGGTCTGTGTAGCACTATATACATGGGGAGGGGGCTGTGTAGCACTATATACACAAGGGGAGGAGAGGGGCTGTGTAGTACTATATACAAGGGGAGAGGGGTCTGTGTAGCACTATATACAAGGGGGGGCTGTGTAGCACTATATACAGGGGGATTGCTGTGTGGCACTATATACAAGGGAGCTGTGTGTGGCACTTTCTACAGGGGCTGTGTGGCAGTATCTATAGGGGGCCTGTGTGGCAGTATCTACAGGGGACTGTGTGGCAGTATCTACAGGGGGGTCTGTGTGGAATTATCTACAGGGGGGGCTGTGTGGCACTATCTACAGGAGTCTGTGTGGCACTATCTACGGGGGTCTGTGTGGCAGTATCTATAGGGGGTCTGTGTGGCAGTATCTACAGGGGGGTCTGTGTGGAATTATCTACAGGGAGATCTGTGTGGAATTATCTACAGGGGGGGTCTGTGTGGTACTATCTACAGGAGTCTGTGTGGCACTATCTACGGGGGTCTGTGTGGCGCTATCTACAAGGGGCCTGCGTGTGGCGATATCTACAGGGTGCTGTGTTTGATGCTATCTACAGGGGGATGTGTGTGACGCTATCTACAGGGGCTGTGTGGCGCTATCTACAGGGGGGGTGAACCTGTCTACAGGGGGATGTGTGGCGCTATCTACAGGGGTCTGAGTGGCGCTATCTACAGGGAGGGTGTGTGCCACTACTTACAGGTGGTCTGTATGGCGCTATATATGGGGGCAGTGGTGTAATGAGGGATTCTTTCATTTATGCCTATAATTGGTGTTTATAACTGTTGTCTATTTTACTGCTGGACTTGTAATATTACAGTATTTAAAAAAGTAATTTAAAACTAATTTAAAATAACTTTACTTATTCTCTTATTTAGTCGCTATATTAGCGTTTACCGAGGGTATTACTTTTGGTCATCAGATCGCCCACCAATGATGGCGACTTGCCCTGCTCCATAACTGCCCCAATCAGGAGCTGCCAAGACTTAGAGGGAACATTTCTCTTAACCCTGCAGCGGTTCTGTCTGTAAGATACCAAAATGAGGGGGGTGAGGAGTAATACATGACATGAATGCAGTATCAGATGATATGCAGTGTTTCTTTGGAGTCTGTAAACTTGGAGAAACATAGATCTACACAGGATGCATGCAGAAAACATAAAAAATTAATCAACACTATTTTTAAAGTTTATTCATTTGTTTGTATATATACAGTATATATATTTATATATATATATATATATATATATATATATATATATATATATATATATATATATATATATATATACGAGCAATAAAACAAATGGTTACTAAACTTTAGGTAAACTTTAGGGCGACTATTCATGTTTTCCAGTATATACTACTGTCCAGTTAAATAGAACAAATTGAAGAATTATAGGAAAATGTTGAATTTTGGCTGAAATTACATATTTTACACTTAGAAAATGGTTTACTAAATTTTATCTTTGTGTTCTGTTGTACAAATAATTTTTACGTTTGTACTTAAAATACCCAATATTCCTGCCCAATTCTTCTGTCTGCCCGTCCATAGGAATCTGTCCTCCTGCTCTAAAACCTTTCATTAGACTTTACACGTGTTTCTTAATTACTCAGTAACGAGGCGAGTCCAAGGTACAGTCCTGTCTGCCTCCAGCCATTAATCATCATCCCGAAGAAAGTGTCTCTGTTTCAGGGTATGTCTAGCACCACAGCATAGTCTTCAGCCGCTGCTTTATAAGAATTATTTACTGACATAGCGTGAAGATATACTTTAATAGAAAATGATAGTTAATAACTGTTCGTTCTGTTCAATCTGCGGGCAGCATTTTATATTTCAGGATTAACAGAGGGAATTGATATACACCAAATGGCTACTATATTAGAGACACCCATCTGGTAGCACTTTGGACCTCCTTTTGGCCTTCAGATCCGCAGCAATTCATCGTGGCATAGATTCCACTAGGTGTTCAAATCGTTCTGCAGGAATATTGACCCATGCGGACAGGATAGCTTCTCACAGTTGCCGCTAGTGTCCTCCTGCCATAGGGTAAACATCCGCCATGAAGGGATTAACTTAGTCGGCCACAATGTTTAGGTAAGCCCTACTGTACAAATGTCCATCCACAGTAATCAGAGGAGCCAGGGTGTGCCAAGAAAACATTCCCCGCACCATTACTTCCCCTCCACCAGCCTGGACTGTTCACACCTGACAGAAAGGGTTCATTGATTCTTGCTGCCCTGTGCCAAATCGGGATCCTACCGTCAGCATGGTGCCATGGAAATCTGGATTCATCTGACCAGGCAATGTTTTTCCACGGCTCATTGATGTGATTTTTCCACTGTATTGCCCACTGGAGCCTTGTCTTTCTGTTTTCCTTAGACAGTAATGGCAATCATACTGGTCGTCTGCTATTATATCCCAGAAAAAATGGAAACGGTAGGCAGCACTCAGTTAAGGTGTAGATGAATTACCCGTGGTTTACTCCAGTATACAGCGACGTATCGGATTGTGTAAGCCTTTATCAAGCATACGTAAGGGTATGCTTGATAAAGGGTTACACAAGCCGAAACATCGCTGTATACTGGAAAAACCACGGGTAATTCATCTACACCTTAACTGAGTGCTGCCTACACTCCATTTTTTTCTGTACTATTGGGGAGGTCGGGACCATGCCTCTGATTTGGCGTGCACCACTACCAGGTAATATAAGGAGTGCTGGTCCCATCTTTGCTTCTGCTGTTATATTCCATCCATGCTAAGGCACCATGAGTTGTGTGTCCGGACACGTTAGTTGGAGCACCAGCGTTGTAATCTGCTGAAAGTTGCTTGACCTTGCACCACCTGTTTGTCAAAAAGATTATTTTATCCTCCTCTGACCCCATTTGTCAACAAGTTGTTGACGTCCACAGGATCCTCTTTTGCAGGATGTTTTTCCTTGATCACACCATTCTCTGTGTACTATCCACGCCATTGAACATAAAAACCCCAGAAAGTTATCAGTGCTTGAAATCCTGGCCCCGGCAGGTCTATCAACGATAACCATAACGCATGCGAAGTCACTCAGATCGCTCGATTTTCCCATTCTAATGCAGATTCACACTGAAATTGATCCATGGACAACTTGCTCACTTGATTTTATGCTTCACTCCGGGGTCACGTGTCTAATACAGAGAAGCTATAATCGTAAAAGGGCAGGTGTCTAATAAAGTGGCCATCCAGTGTTTAACACTATGAGGGGAATTAATAAATGGTATTAGGCCAGTTTTCTGGTATTAAAAAGATGCAAATTATAGCGGACTGTATATGCTCAATAATTTGCAAATTTTTTTTTATAATTTTACGCCACTATTGCCACTTTAAAAAAGTGGTTGGGGCTTAGAGGAGCGGGCCGGGACATATCGGCCCAACAAATTTACTTTAATTACAGTGTATATCTACTCCAGCTTGCAGCTGGGGTAGATTTTACTTTGTGATACACGGACAGCACAAGATGCAATTTCTTATTATTTTTTAATTATTATTATTGTCATAATTATTATTTGCTTTTTATTAGGCATCAGCATGTTGTTATAATATAATTATTCTTTTTAGTATAGGCTTTAAACTTTATGTTCACAATCAATAGTGTGATATGTATTATAGCCCATTGCAATATGCCGTGTACTCGTGTAGTGTATTAATTATGTATTGCGGTGTAGAGTCTCACTTATCTGTTTCTCTGATATAATGATGACCCCATTTTCCCTCCAGTCATGCAGGGAATTCAGGCAATATAGAACTGATTGATATGAGATAAGGAAGCAGCAGCAGCGACAACATTTTACAAGAAGAGCGCTGATGTAATGGAAGTGTATTTACAAAATAAGCAAGGTTAAATGGGGAATATGAAGAGCGCTACTCATCTGACATGTAACCTTAATGGCATCATTATTTCAACTTTGTTTGAAATCTATCCAACTGCTCTTGTAGATAATGTTCTCCTCTCCTTCCTGCTCCTCCGCTCTGTGACCTCCTTAAAACGGGCCAATAACTAATAATATAAATAGTTCTAGAGTCTGCGCTTGACTATACTCCAGGGAGATTATCCATGCAGTCATGTAAAGGAGATCAATTATCACATCAATGGGGTGAACAAACAAAGGAGCATTATCATTGTAAGGTGCTCACAGGTCGGCCTTGTATTCTCTATGAAGGTTCTCATGTTTTCAGTGTCTAGTAGAGGTATGTCAGCATCAGGACAGAGATATAATTACCGTAGAGGCAACCAATACAAATGCTATGGAGCTCTTGGAGACAGGGGGCCCTAATTCTGGTAGTGTCCATTTCCTTTGATATTAGGTGGCAAGAATTATGCAGGATTCCCCTCCCCAGAGGAACTGCATTACTACCAAAAAAGGGGGTCAGCAATTGGATTAAAGGTTATGGAAAGGGGGTAAATAGGGAAGCAAACAATATGCAATATGGTTGGCAAAATTTAACACCATAATGGGAGGCCCAATTCCAACCGGCTAAGAGCTGCTTAAGTCATTGATTGCTGATAGAAATATGTGGGATGGTGAAGCTTCTGGTCAGGTTGTGAGCTTCATGAATGGTGATTGCAACTCCACGGAAGTCTATAGGATGGTGATACTTCTGGTCAGGATAGGAGTTTCTTGAATTCTTAAATGGACATTGCACCTCTATAAAAGTATATGGGATGGTGAAGCTACTGGTCAGGATAGAAGCTCTTTCAATACTTGAATGCTGATTGCATCTACATGGAGGTCCATGGGATGATGAAGCTTCTCTTCAGGATAGGAGCTGCTTGAATTCTTGAATGCTGATTGCACCATCCTGGTAGTCTATGGAATGGTGAAGCTTCTGGTCAGGATAGATGCTGCTTGGATTTTTGAATGCTGATTGTACCTCCATGGATGTCTATGGGATGGTGAAGCTTCTGGTCAGTATAGGTGCTGCTTGAATTCTTATTGTACCTCCAGGAAAGTCTATGGGATGGTTAAGCTTCTTGTTAGGATAGAAGCTTCTTGGATTTTTGAATGCTGATTGTACCTCCATGGATATCTATGTGGTGGTGAAGCTTCTGGTCAGGCGAGGAGCTGCTTGAATTCTTGAATCTGATTGTACCTCCATGGAACTCTAAGGGATGGTGAAGCTTCTGGTCAGGAGAGGAGCTACTTGAATTCTTGTAGGTGGATTGTACCTCCATGGAAGTCTATGGGATGGTGAAGCTTCTGGTCAGGATAGAAGCTGTTTTGATTTTTGAATGCTGATTGTACCTCCATGGATGTCTATGGGATGGTGAAGCTTCTGGTCAGTATAGGTGCTGCTTGAATTCTTATTGTACCTCCATGAAAGTCTATGGGATGGTTAAGCTTCTGGTTAGGATAGAAGCTTCTTGGATTTTTGAATGCTGATTGTACCTCCATGGATGTCTATGTGGTGGTGAAGTTTCTGGTCAGGAGAGGAGCTGCTTGAATTCTTGAATGCTGATTGTACCTCCATGGAAGTCTATGGGATGGTGAAGCTTCTGGTCAGGAGAGGAGCTGCTTAAATTCTTGAATCTGATTGTACCTCCATGGAAGTCTAAGGGATGGTGAAGCTTCTGTTCAGGAGAGGAGCTGCTTGAATTCTTGTAGGTGGATTGTACCTCCATGGAAGTCTATGGGATGGTGAAGCTTCTGGTCAGGATAGAAGCTGTTTGGATTTTTGAATGCTGATTGTACCTCCATGGATGTCTATGGGATGGTGAAGCTTCTGGTCAGGAGAGGAGCCTCTTGAATTCTTGAAGGCTAATACCATTCATATACCATACAAATACATTTTAATGGAAATGTGCTTATTGTGTTGATGATGATGATGAATGCTGTTTTTCTTTGTGCCAGTTCTATTTTCCCATTACTAATTTTATAACGATAAAGGTTATTTCAGGTTGTGGATGTGAAAGACGCTCATTTTCCACTTGGAACTACTTTTAATATTATATCAGGAATTGCATTTGGATCATTTTCTTTGTACAGCGTTATTGTGCAGTAAAGTGGCTCCAAACCAGAAGAACTTCACTTCTCAGTAATTAGAAGTTGTCACAGCTCCACCCCTGTTACTAGAATCACTTAGTAGCAAGTAATATCTTATATCACACCATATGAATAATTAATTGAACTTTAACTGTGTATAGTTTTGTAATAGTGACCTGACCCAGCTCTGGTAAAGGAATGGATGGAGATTAGTTATTTTTAGCCTTATGGTACTTTATTTTGAAGACTCAATGCAAGTAATGTAAAGATTTTATAGTATGAGTAATCCCACTTAAACACCCAAAGAACAAATGTGAGCTGGATTTAGAAAATATAAAGCCCTGAAAAAAATAAAGAGGACCCTGTCTTAACTCCATACAGATGCATATCCATAATGCCAAATAATACTCCCTTACGTGCCCAAATAATACCTCTGGTGTCCAAATACCAATACAATATAGTACCTAGATAATACTACTATGCATTGCTCGCTTAATACTGACACAAAGTATTGAAATAATCCAGTATTTAGATTATACTACCATATAGTGCCTAAATAATAAGGCCATATAGTAACCACATACAGCTTTTCAATACCCAAAATAATACTGCCACACACCACTACATTATAATGGGTGATTTTTGGGGTTAATCTAAAGTGGTAAAGGAGTTAATAGAAATATACCTCGTCTATGGAGTTTTTAATGGAGAAATCGCTAGAGGTCGAGAGATATGAAGGGGTTAATGAAAGAATTCCTGGTGTTCTAGGACGGTATGTCAGGATGTTACTCAGCTATTCCTGCCCTGAACTGATCGTAGATGTCAGTGCAAGAAAAGAGAAAGAGAGGACTGTGCCTTTTTAAAAACAACCCTATAGTACTCTCTACAGTCAGGCAGAGCCCTCAGGGTAAGTGAATGTTCGTCCCCGTGATGACTACCGCCGGTGGTGGTAGTAGAGTCAAATATTTATCCACTCCACTGTCAATATGTTCACGGGGGTCTTGTCAGTGGAAACCCCTCTAGAAAATGGGGGTCTGCTTGGTATGCCCCCACACCCATATTTGGTCCTGGATTATCATAATTAATGCTGTGAGTTTTTAAACTGGACGTTGACATCCATAGATTGAAAAGGTAATATGAGATTAGAAAAACATGGATTCTTTCTTAAAGAAACAGCCCCACTCTTGTCAATAGGTTGCATCTGGTATTGCAGTCACTTGCATAGGGACGGAGCAGAAATTCCACGCTCAGTTTACGAACAACTCATGCTGTTTATGGAAGAAAGCAGCCATGTTTTTCTAATCACAGACAAACCAATTAGTGACCGCCCATTAGTGTTTTTACGGCGGCCACTAAGGGGTCTTATTCCAATGCAGTAGCCTTTTTACGGCTCTGCATTGGAATAAATAAATAGAGCAGGAGGCAGGTAAATCTCCCTGTTCTCAGCCCAGCTCGAACGGGCTAGATCGAAATAAGTATCGATCATGCCCGTTTAACCCCTCAATGCGGCGCTCAATGGTGGGACTTGTAAAAAAGTTTAAAAAAAAGCTTAATAAAGTTAATAATAATAAACAAAAATCCAAAATGCTTTATTATTATTATTATTATTATTATTATTATTATTAAAAAAAAAGAAAAAGTTAAAAAGTTACACATATTTGGTATCGTCGTGTCCGTAACGACCCCAACTATAAAGTTATTACATTATTTAACCCATTCGGCAAACGCCGTATAAAATAAAAAACAATGCAAGAATTGCTGTTTCCTGTGAATCCTGCCTTAAAAAAATGTGATAAGTCGTTCCGCAAAAAAAAACCGCACATACAGCTGCATCGACAGAAAAATAAAAAAGTTATGGCTCTTCAAATATGGAGACACACAAACAAATAATTTTGAAAAAAAAGTATTTTTAATGTGTAAAAGTAGTAAAACATAAAAAATCTATATAAATTTGGTATCATTGTAATCGTAATAACCCGCTGAATAAAGTTATTGTGTTATTTATACCACACAGTAAACGGTGTAAATTTAGGATGCAAAAAAGCGTGGTAAAATTGATGTTCCTTTTTCTATCCCCCCCTAAAAAGAAAGTTAATAAAAGTTAATCAATAAACTATATGTACCCCAAAATTGTGCTATTATAAAAGTTACATCTCTTTGAATGAGACGATGGAAAAACGAAAAAAATAAAAAAAATAAATAGCTTGGTCATTAAGGCCTAAAATAGGCTGGTCACTAAGAGGTTAAATCTAGAAGTTCATTTTGCTCTAGGGGATAGTAAAACTTAGACCCATGAGGGACTTTAATGTATGATGAACTTACCACTACAGATTGGGAGATCTGACCCGAAAACTGCCATACTTTGTCTTTACGTATCCCTCGTGGTGATGGCCACCCCATAGTAGAACCTTCCAAAAATTTATAAAGATTCATATGACTCTATTATTTTCCATTGATACTAAACTTATTATAAAGGACATATTCTGCTCTATTCTTCTCCTTATTTAATAATTCTACCAACTGTCCCTCAAAGTATACTCAACACAAAAGTAATTAATGGAAGTATTGTGCCTTGCGAATGAATGACCCATGGGTTCCAAAGTCTATTCAGAGACAGAAGTTGTTAGCCAGAAAAACATGGTTGATCTCTAAACTAGAGACTTGTTCTATTTTACCCCTTTTATGTTATATATCAAAAGACATAAAAAAAAAGAAATGCCACTTGTTGATTAATGAATAATGGAAATGTCAAACGGCACAATCGGTAATTACCATCGTTTTGTAAAGCTTGTCCTTGTAGGATTTAAGAGACTGGCAAAGTTTGCAGCTGGAGTGGTGAGCATATTGTCTATATTTTGTGCTCTGTTTTGTCTTTTCAAGTACATTTTGGAGGTTGTGTGGGACAATGTATTAAGCAGAATGCATATTAAAGGTACTAATTAAATACAATGCAATTTCCCTCTACTTCATCATAATGACAGTCTTGATTACATGGCTAAAGTAGATGAGACATTCCACAAAGACAAAAAAAAATAATATACAAGCTATTCAGCAGCGGCGTTTATCACTTGATGTGAACTGTATGGAAAAAGTAAAAAATATGGCCAAGTAATTATAGTCGAGAGGGTTTGTAATGAGGAAGGTCACAATGGAATTTGTTGCTTTCGGTTCCTTCTTCATTCAACAGTCAATGTTTTGTCATGGAAGAATAATGAAGATGTAGTTGTTAAAGTGTTGGGTCTATTATGTTAAGTTTAGATGCTTCCAGAGAAGGACATCATGTCTGTATAGAGGGAGAAGACACAAAATCAAATTTTTAATTTTTCTATGTTTTTCAAAAATGTGTGAATTTTCCAAGATGGTGTAGAGATTTAGCAGAGCTGAATTTATTTAGTACTACTGATTAGGGAATTGTGTCAAATTCAGCTGAATCCACTGACAATATAATCTGTATGAGGGGAAAGCCCAAATGAAGACATGAGGGAGGCAAGAAAGACAGAGCTATTTTTTTTTTGGGGGGGGGGGGGGGGTTACAAATTGGGCAGTTGCCCAGAGAACTGATCTCCTAGGGGGCTCACCCATGCAGGATCAACCCAAGATACAATTGACCCCTTCCCGGCCCACCTAGACTACCAGGGAATGTAAAATAAAACCCTTTACTGCCTTAGACCTTCAGGCACTTTACAAATACCCATTTCATTACCCTTGACCGCCAGGTATTTTGAGATTCCGAAAAAAATTGTCTAGAAATGGAGAGCCCCACTTTGCTTTTGTTCACAGTGCCTCATTTTCTATAATAATTTTAACCAGTACGATCCTTTGTTTCCCCCAGAGATAACTATTACCCAGAGTACCTGATACCCACTTATCATTGAGATAACATGATTAGAAATTAGCAATTTTTTTCACAATTCACATTTTGGCAATTTGCCTGATTTACTGCCCACTAGGATTTCTTACCAAATTAATCTGCCAGGTTTGTGATTCGCATTGGGTGTATTTATGGAACAAAAGACAAATTCCTTCTCCCATTGTTTTCTTAAGACCAGCCAATCAGTGAATCAGCAAAAAAGGCAAATCGATTCACTCAACACTAAATATGACCAATTGGTTGACAATGTTTATGATGGGGTTGGGGGAACAAGCTATTGGCTGAAAACTATATTAACTGTATGATCAGCTTTAATTGATAACTACCACTCCGCTACATCTGTATAGCCATACCAGTAAACTACACCAACCTTTGAATACATAGATCCGTCCCTTTGCTGATTTATGTCTCCCCTTCTTAGTAGGATATGATAACAATCTAATGGGAGTAGATTGGCAGACTGCTTTAGACTTCTTCTACAATTAAATTAATAAGTTGGGTTTAGATTTATTTTTTTCTGTCCAATACTATAAACCTTCCTGTGGAGACGTTGCTAATGATAGTGAATTAATACAATATGGCTTTGCTAGAGTCTATATTTTCATGCCGAGTCAGTTTATAGCTTTTATAGTGGATTCAATACTGGACCATTGAACTGGAGCATAGGAATGAAGAAAGAAAAGCCGTGAGATATGCCTCAAATCTGTGACCCTGTGACAAAATAATAGCTCCATACCTACTAATAATGGCTGCTGTCACTAATCACTTCCTGCTTTATACTAGAAGAGGTCAGGAACATAAATGGCTGACATGAGAAGAAAACACAGCATAGTGATAGAATAAGAAGTATTACATTTTTGTGCATAGTCCTTTTGTATTACTCAAACTACGTCTTAGTGGCACGTTTATTCCAGAACCCCTTATTATAACTGTTCAGGGATTCACAGTATGACAGCCATTAGTATCTAATGTGCCTCAGAGCATTAAGTGGATCAGAAATAATATGTTGGCATACTTGAAGCACTGTATCTGGTGACCTTTATCTATATTTAACCCTCACAGGCAAGTAAGAAACATTAAGTACATCCACCACCAGTACATCTAGAGGAATTCACAACCTATTCTTGCCACTGGCTATTTTTGAATAACTTCTAACAAATTTGCAGTTCTAAAACCACTGACCTTTCTCTTCTTCTCATAGTGTAGACTTCATAGCTAGGAGATGGCCCATACTACTCTCCTGGATAGTGGATAGTGGATGCTCGGAATCCATTATTCATGGCTGGATACAGAGCGTGCCTCTCTATATAATTCTTCCTAACAGCGTTCTTGTGGCTAAGGGGAACACAGGACCCCTGTTCTGGCAGCTGGTGGGGTTCCCAGATGACTAACCCCCACTGATCTACCAGTTTTCACCTATGAACTGAATAGGTGATAATGCTTTATTACTGGTATACCTCTTTCATAGCTGTATAATTACATTTCTGCAATTCAATAATATATTTTCCGTTGTGATTCCCCAATATTTCCAAGATCTTTTCTTGCTATCAGTGAATGGATTTTTTTGGGTTTACATCTAGAGTCTAAAAATGAATTCAGTCCAAGTGACACAGGTGCGTGGCTTGTATCAGAGGTCTCGCTTGTAACATGACCTCCACCTTTGTCAATAAAACATGAAAAGGACAGGTTTTCAGCCTCTAGATGTAATCAATAAAGCTCCCATTCACTGACAGCAAGCAGACATCTAATCAATTACTAGATGTAATTAGCTTTATTTCTATTCATGGCTTGTCTTAATGTACAATAAGCAGTAGGACAGCAGGGACGAGGGTTTTCTACCAGTCGTAAAGGGACTGTAAGCTGTATGGGGGCTCTGTCTTTATACGGCATACAGTTTACACTAAAATCCCGGACTGCCCCCAATGATCTGTTCTTAAAGACCGGTGCATTAAAAGGAAATAGTTATAGTAATTATTATAGAAGTCAAACCCGAGAAAGCTGTCCGTAGAATTTTAATAGGGTCCTCTTAAAGTTGTCTTAGGTTTCTAGACTTCCGACATTGTTCAGAAAATATACGTAAAAGATGTTACATCTTGTGAATAACCGCAACTCCATGGCTTGTAGGTCCTGGGCCCCAATGCAAAATTTGTAAAAAGGCCCCGACCTACTATGTGCCATTTATAATACTGAGAAGTATTCGGGCTCCCTAAGGCACTAGGGCCCACGTGTGAATGCTACCTCTACCCCCTACAGCTACAGCTCTGAGCCCAAAGTTATTACAGTCTATAAAAAATGTAAATTCAAAATGTTCTAAAACATTATCACTTCTTTCTTTTCTTCATAGTATTTACTTTGTTAAAAATGTTCATTGTTTTTAACAATTTTATATCCCTATTACAATTACTTAAGAGGATAATTTGACACATTCACAGTTTTATATACTCTTTGACAAATTTGGGATTTAACAACTTTAAGACAGCAGTAAGGTCTAATGAATTCTTATTAGGAAAAGCCTTAAGGAAATCTGACACAATAGAAAAACAAAAGATAAATTGTATTAACACAACGATTTAGTTTAGCAGCAATGCAAGACTAATAAAGAATTGATAAATTGCTCATTTCATGAAATGTATCAGTACCTGTTCAATTTCATTATATGAAAGATATTAATATACTCTCCTCAACATCGAAATAGCAACACCAAGAAGGAAACATGGAATTGTGTAAATCACAGGATCGATACACATTTTAATGACATGAAAATGATAAAAAAAATGGAAACAAAATATTTCAAACATCTTGATTTATTCAGTATCAAATATGAGTGCCAAGCACAGAAATACGCGCACTTACACGCCTTGGCATGCTATCAATTAGGTTATTAATGGTTGTCTGAGGAACGTTATGCCACGCTGAATGCATTTGCGCACGCAAAGCATCAAGATTGGCTGCTGGCAGCTCCCTTTGCAATTGCCGACCAATGACGTCCCAGATGTTCTCGTAAGTCCAGAGCTGATGCAGGCCATGGTAGCACATTTAGGTCACGTAGGCTGCTCACAGTAGCAAGAGCAATATTCGCCTGGCGTCCGGTTTAAAATCAGCTTCTATGACACTTTGGAGAAATAGCCGTAACACTGGTTTCACGACCAAATTAATGTAATGCCGAGTGGTTAGTGTACCTGAAATGAAGAGTGGAGGGGTCCGGCTACCGTACGTTATGCCACCCCACACCATAATCCCAGGAGTAGGACTCGTGTGACGTTACCTTGTGAAGGCCCACGTGGTCTCCAGACCAATCTCCAATATCTATTATTGCGTCTGAGACAAAAGCGGGATTTATCACTAAAGAGGATAGACCTCCATTGTAGCCTCCATTGCCATCTTGCTGTGCACCATGATAGCCTTTGAGAGCGACGGCGTGTGGTCAATGGAACACTTGTAGCTGGACGTCTGGCATCATAGCCCAATGTCGTGCAAACACCTTCTGATAGTTAGTGTCAACACTGATCACCGCCCTAGTTTTGGGATGTGACGTCCAATTTTACTTGCAGTACAGAATGGTTTACTACGTGCCATTCTTCCAATCAGATGATCCGTCCAGGCAGAGGTTCGCCTCCGAGCACCTCTTGCTGTCATTGTTCTCCCAACCTTCGGGACAGGCAACGTTGAACGGTGCTGACATCTCGCCCTAGACGCGTAGCGATCTGCCGGAGTGATAAACCAAGGTCACTCAGTTTGAGGATTTTGTCCCTCTAAGTTTGCGACAAGTGGCGATAACTGGCACGTCAATGAGCAGGAGGCATCGCACAATCATCCCATAACACTTGATCAGATTTTTGAGGTTTCATATGGCTAAAAAACGTTGCTTTCAATCAGGATTTTATGCCCCTTAGACATGCCACAGATTGGAGCTAGCAGCTTGAAAATGTGATCATTTGCAGATCTTAGAGACACCTGCTACTTCCTCCTTCTTGGTGTTGCAACTTCAACGTTGAGGAGTGTAGTAATGTGTAAAAAAAAAATGGAGATAGAAATAAATGACCACATATTTGCTGCCTTCCAGTAATGTAGTTCATTGTTTTTAATCTGACTAGAGAAACCGCAGCATGAAGACTGTATGTTCTTCCCATGTGTTCATGGGTTTCCACAGTATACATTAATGCCCTCCCATGCTCCAAAACATGGACAAAATAAAAAAACGTGGAAAAAGCATGCACCTTGAGATAGTCCTTTTAGAATGAAACGTCTTGGAGGTTACGTAAGACACTACTCCCATGCTACTGCGTGAAAAACCCTGATGTGATCATATTTACTGCAGGGGAATATTGCCTTTTTACCACTTAGTTTTAGATGTCACATGGGGTAACCAGTGGTCTGGCGATTGCGTTGTGACCTATTATGTACATTGCCTTCTCGCTACGTGCTCTTAGCGCAACAAGTACTAGCTATTCTGTTATGGCTGTGCTACCACGCTATATTTATGTGAACATTGAAGAATATCATTTTTGAATCAATAGGCCATATCCCCATAGCATAGAAGAAATTCATATTTCCATGTCCTGGGAGGAACACGTTGGTCAAACATAAGGGTCCAAGCATCTTCATTTTTTAAAAATTTGGAGTAATGGATGTGATGACATTGACCGTATTGTCTTGACATATAAAATACATATTGGGACTGGTGCCCTGTTGATTATAATAGCGGTTATGAAAGTGTCTTTGTAACATACATTTCCGTGTAATCCCACACCTTGATTATAATAACTGCTGGCCCTGCCCCTAGTGCACACAGCACAATTTTAAAGGTGATTTCTACAAAACAGAAAGTCTTGTTCAATTGTGAATGCTCAGCGACCAGTGTGAAAACCACAATATTTCAGGATTTTGAGTTGCATGGAAAATAGAAATATAAAACATCCAAATACAATTAATTATAAATTTAAAAAAAACGTGATTAGAACAATAGATTATTTTCTGCTCTCAGCTGTGAGCAGAATTTCCAGAGATTTGCTTTACAGCAGGCATCTAAAATTGTACTTATATTGGAGAATGTTGTGGGCATGCTCTGTGACACATGCAGAGTTTACTGTGCAGACGGGAGGAGGGAGAAGGAGCCTAGTTGTTCTCATCAACTATTTTGATGTGATTCTATGTTATCTACCTCCAGCTTTAAAATTGAGGTGTCAGTGTACCTTTCATTGTAATCCCACACTTTGATGATAATGACTTCTGGCCCTGCCCCTAGTGCACACGGTACGAACTAAAAGGTGATCTCTACAAAACAGGAAGTCTTGTCCAATTATGAATGCTGAGCAACCAGTGTGAAATCCAAAATATTTCAGGATTTTGAGTTGCATGGAAAAAAAACTAAATACCCAAATAAAAATATTTATAAATAAAAAAAACTTGATTAGAACTATAGATCATTTTCAGACAAAAGATTCCATTTAAGAAAGGGGAAAGAGACTAAGATGAGTGCATTGCCTGAACAGCTCAATAAAAAAATTATACATCATAAAATATTTTGGCGCCCAATGTACTTTATAGGTTTTTATACTTTATATTGTTTTATATTGAATCATAATTTGGAATTTAAAGTAGAGATTTAGAGACTCAGCTGCAGGCAAATTGCATGAAATTCGAAAGATTTCTGTAAATTCAGCCAGATGATTGTAATTGAGTTTCTTGTTTTCCCTGCTAGCCTAGCTCTGTTTTATTGATTTCTCTACAACATGATTGTATGGTCACCGGGGAATTATCTGTAAACTTAATTAGTAGAGGTTCCCATGACTAATTTTGTTGTCCATTTTATAAAATGGTACTGACTTAGCCGACTGCATTCATGAAATTAAACATTCCACATTATAATTCAATAAAGTGCACATGAGAGCATTAAACTGATCTTAAGTCCAAAGGTCAATGACTTTCTGGTTTGGCCCCATGAGTTTTCTGTAAGTAACTTAAATGAGAAAATACAATTTGTGGCAAACTACACTACTACTGATATGTGTTCTGGTCGGACAGGGTGTGAATATTTCTTTTTCGGCAAGCTAAAGCTTAATTGGTTTATGTTAACCACAAAATTGCTGAACCCTAATCTTTAACACCCCTTTGGACTGAGCTGTCAGTCAGGCCCTTTGGCTAGTCTAGTCTATTTGTGTGGACAGATGATAACTATGTATATATTCCCATAAGTATTACATCAAGCCATTTTTCCGAAGACTGGTTGGCAGACGTGTCCGTTTTACGCTCTCCATGAATTTAGTCGCTATTAATCTGCATGTGCTAGTGCATTATTGACCACACGTAGCCCAAACCTCCTACACAGCTTAATGTTTGAGTGATAGGGAAGGTTTTCAGTTGCACGATGCCCCCATAGTTTATTCAAGAGTTAAGATAACCATAAACATTGGATAACACCACCGTGATGGTCCCTCAAAAACAAGTTACCAAGCTGCTCTGTACACTAGAGGTCCTTAACACCAAAGGAAATAATGAAATAGTTGCATGTTACGGGACTGCACAGAAGTTGCCCAAACAACGCCCCTTCTCTGACATCACTTCCTGCTTTGCCACTATTGACTGAAAATATTCCACTGAGACTTCCTGCTCTGCCCACGCCCTGCATGCCCTCTGCACATAATACTGGTAATACCAAGAGCCCTTTGCTTTATTTTCAGATACTTTCATCTGCTTTCTGGTCCAGATGCAGGAGTCCCTATAAGGCAGCAGAGAACACTTAGTATTAACAGAGTGCATGCAGGAGGCGGGCAGAGCAGGAAGTCTGTGAGGTGAAGCTTTAGCCAATAGCTGTAGAGCAGGAAGTGAATCCTGCTCTCCCTTTCTTCCAAGGAGAAATATATACTGATATTCGGTGTCACCGGAGAGACGGAAACACTTTGACACCCAGATTGAACCCCTCCGGACATTTTTAAATTTGCAGCCTAGCGCCGCGTGTGAAGCCGCGGCCTAGATTTGGGAGTGGGGCTGCCCACAGATCCACCCTCGGCCGGGACCACAGCTGGAACACAAAAGAAGGTGAGCACCCATTCCCAACACCTCTCCTGCCTGTGGGAAAACAGCGGTGGCCAGATAATCACGGCAGAAATAACAACTAGAGGTGGCTTTCCTGCAGCTCATTTACAATAAACTCTGATGGGGAAGATGGCGCTGGTAAAGAAATAGAACTGATATAGGCTGGCAGTACTCCCCACTTAACATCCCAATCTACCCACATCAAGGCTATCTAGTCTACCCTGGGATCCACTGAATACTCCTGGACTTCTTTCCAAGTCCAAATTGAACTCTGTGACGCTGTATATATGTTAGTACAGTGAGAACGGGTGCTCTCATTTGAATTAAGCCAGGTTAAAGAGGGAGAGCGCATCTAAATTGTGGTGTATTGCTCAATGGAGCGCAGAGCCAGGACAGTATTCACATTATTCAATATCAAACCAGGCCATACCTGGTAATCCAACACCGGTTTAAACACTTTTAAAGTAAACTTATAAATCAATACATCTACATCTGAAGACTTAGAAAACAGACCTAGAAGGAATAACCTATGCTTACGAGGAGTTCCAGAAGCAATTGAAAATCTAACAGAATATGCAATAGAACTCTTTGCCTTTTTACCACCAAATTACCCGACGACTCAGTTTCTGATGGACCATATCCATCGCGCATTTCGACCTAGGCCTGCTATCGGAGAAAGACCAAAAGACATCATTCTTCGTCTCCACTACTTTACAGTTAAAGAAGAAATTCTCAAAGCTGCTCGTGACAAATCTCCTCTCTCCTTCAAACAAGAACCACTACAGATCTTTGCTGACGTATCTCCAGTTACCTTAGAGAAAAGACGACAACTAAAACGTCATACTGACATCCTAAGAGCAGCTGGGATCAGATTTATCTACAAGGGCTCACCGCATAATATCACAGCATTGCATATGAGATGCATCTGGGTCTCAAAGAAGGGACTCCCACTTCATCCTCAGAGGATCGACCTCACCAACGCCTCCCCTTAGAACCCATCTGGACTGCTGCACGATGTCGGCAACTACAGATGACTCCGCAGGCAGGTCCTTCCTCAACTAGACTGCGATCGCCCAATGTGACCTGAAGTGATGTGCAGAGACCATTAATGTAATGTATATCTGAAATTTTTCTCTTTATAGTTTCTAAAGGGCTCTCAGCTCTCTAGTTACACTCCACCTTTCCACCTGGGATGGAGAGGAGTGGGACCAAACATAGTGCACTGTTTTGCCTTTCTTGGTAAATGTATTTTTGTACTTTTCAAAATCGATCTAGTCTTTCAAGATATCAAGAATTTCTTAATATAATTTGTACTGTGGTGAGTCGGCCAAGGTTTCGTTGACTCCCCCCGTATTCGTTTTGCTGAGCTTGCTCAGGGCCCTATTTAAAGGGCACTGGATTTGCTAGGCAGACAAAGTAAGAGATATAGAGACCCTGATGGGGTTACGCTGTGGGCATTTAGCCAACCTCCGCTATTGTTTCTATGTTATGAAGTTACTCGTTTTGTTCTCACTAGGTGCAGCTATATATTGCTTACAAAATTAATTTATTTTTGCGTTTTATAGCTTAACTTTCATGTATTTCTATGAGTTATACTGTGATTACACATAATGTAAAAGGATTTAACAGCCCGACAAAGAGACAAGTGGCTTTCTCTAATTACAAGAGGCTTCATGGCGACTTTATAATGTTACAGGAAATGCACTTCACCCATTCCAGTTATCCTAGATATTTTGACAGATCATTCCAGAGAGTTTACTTATCTACATCAGACACAAAGAAAAAAGGTGTGGCAATTCTCTTCAGGAACACACTTCCACATACGGTAACAGACTCCATTATAGACCCTGATGGTAGATACGTTATCCTTACAGGTCAGCTAGTGGGACAACGTGTTACGTTTGGGTCAATATATGCACCTAACGCCTTCGCAACCACCTTCTTTGCTAGTTTCCGACAGCTAGAGAAATTCTCGGACTCCTATATTATTCTCCTGGGACACTTTAACATAGTAATAAATGCGCAATGGGATCGAAGCAATTCCAACACCATGGCGCCATCGACTCCAAAATCATTCACACATAGTATGAAACAATTATCACTTGTAGATTTATGGAGACAAGATCATTCCCTTTACAGGGAGTACTCTTTTTACTTTACAGTACACAACAGTTACTTTAGGACAGATTATATTCTTACATCCTCCCACCTATCCACTAGACCACATAATACTTCTTACATCCAATGTGCATGGTCGGATCATAATATTTACTCACTACATGTATGTATCGGTAACTCCACACGTATACCGTCATGGAGACTGAACAATTCTCTTGTATCTCACCCAGAAGTGGTCATGACCCTTACAAACTTCCTACAAGAATATTTCACCACAAACACTCAACCGGATTCATCTCCCGCTCAGATATGGTTAGCACATAAAGCTGTAATACGAGGACAATATTAATGGCTCAGAGATCTAGACGTAAAAAAGACCAGTTACAACTTCTTAATACATTGTTATCGACCTTCACCAGATTGGAACGTAAATACATTAATATTCCTATTGAAAACTTAAAAAATGGAAACTCGTTCCTCTCTCAGGGCATTAGAGGAATGTAAGGCTGAAAAAGCGCTCAGATGGGGCAAAGCAAAACCGTATGCATACTCCAACAGAGCTACCTCTATGTTTGCACAAAAACTGAACTCTCACATTAGAGGCAAACAGATTTACCTACTGCATAACACCCAGGGAACTCTTACTACGAATCCACTCAACAAATTAGACACCATGAGTAAATTCTGTAATAATCTATATGGTGGGCCCTCCTCTTTGCGTACTCAACTCAATCACTTCCTTCTCTGACAGATGAGGCGCGATTAAAATTTAATTCTCCGATTACAGCAGATGAGGCCACAGATAGCATAAAAACTCTTGCCTCAGCCAAAGCGCTGGCCCTGATGGCTACTCTGCCCTATATTACAAAACATTTTCACATATATTGACTCCTCACTTAAATACATATTTCAATATACTTATGGAAGGCGAAATGCCACCCTCGGAATTCTCTCATGCCAATATCGCTTTAATCCCAAAACCTGGTAAGGATGAAACCCATTGTACTAATCTTCGTTCTATTTCGGAACTCAATGTTGACTTCAAGCTCTTTACGAAAATTCTTTCAACTAGACCTGCACCTTATATGACACTGTTAATTTCCCCATATCAAACAGGTTTCATACCAACACGACAATCGACAGACATCATTAGACTGGCCCACAATATTATTCTTCATGCTTCCGCACACAAACAACAATTACTTGTATTGAGCCTCGATATTCGGAAGGCATTTGACTCTGTCAACTGGAACTATTTATATAGTGCACTGCTCCAATTTGGTATTGAGGGCCCCTACCTGCGGGCTATCAGAGCGTTTTATCATTCCCCGCAAGTCAGAGTAAAATTCTTAGGTCAATACTCTCCCTATTTTCCAATACAAAAAGGGACACGGCAGGGATGCCCGCTGTCTCCTCCCCTGTTTGCACTTGTCAAGGAGCCTCTTGCACAGAACATTCACCTAAATCAGAACGATAACGATGTTTGGATACCCATGAGTTCAAATTTAGCATATATTCAGATGATATGTTTTTATTCATTACAACACCACTCGTCTCTTTACCAAACCTTATGTATACTTATACAGTATATTCTTACTTGCTTTGGATCATATTCGGGATTGGTAGTAAATCCAATTAAATCAACTGCTATGCATATTAATAAGTCGCCGCATCAAGTTGAATTAATAAAACCTAATTTTGGCTTTCAATGAAAACATTCCAACATGACATATTTAGGAATTACCCTTACTAGAGACCCAAATAATATATATCTGAGTAACTACCCCAAAAAATTTGCATCCATCAGAAAGCTTCAAGAGTAATGGTCTAGAAACCACACATCATGGATGGGCAGGCTCATCGCAATTGGAATGACTATTCTACCCAAACTACTGTATTTATTTAGGGCCCTCCCCGTAAAAGTCCCTTTGCATGATATCTCGCATATACAGCGGATAACAAATACATTTATATGGGCAAACCGTGGACTGAGAGTAAGTAAATCTACTTTGCATCGCTCAACCACTAGAGGTGGACTTAGTCTTCCAGACCTGAAATATTTCTAGGCCTGACAAATATCACAATTTGCCGCCTCGAACTGTAATCTCAACGCTGTTAAATGGGTTTTGTTTGAATTTCTTACTACATCTCCTTCTTCTTCGGCACTGATGTGGTCCCCAGAATTGAAGTCCCACATATCTGGTATTGACAATAAAATTGTTAAACACTCTCTAACACTCTGGCTTATATGCCGAGATAAGTTTCAACTTATCACATCCATCCTCTTTACAACCTCTTTTGCTTAATCCTGATTTCCTGCTTGGATTAAAACAGGAGGATTTTGGGTGGTGGACTACATCGGGACTCAATTCTTTACTTAAATTATGCAAAAAAGGTAAACCCCTCCCCTTTGAGACCCTACGACAGGACCTTGAAATCCCACTCAGGGAACATTATCGTTACCTCCAAATACACCACTTTCTTTCCGTATCTTCCTTTATACCAAAAGACTCCAGTCTAACTTTTTATGAAGTTACCTGTTGCGGCTCACCATTGGAAAAGGGGCTGATTTCAGTCCTGTATTCACAATTTAGAAACTCAACATACAACGGTCCAACTCCATATATGCTAGCTTGGGAAAGAGAACTAGGGACTTTGCCTGATTCGACCTTGTGGCAACAGACATTTGATAGAACAACTACAGTCCCCTTATCAAACAACATTAAATAAACGTCATATAAAATCTTAACGAGGTGGTACCTCAGTCCTGACAGAATAGCCAAATTATTCCCGGGTAGTCCCGATAACTGCTTTAGAAATTGTGGAGAAAGGGGAACTATGGCCCACATATGGTGGTCCTGCCCAATGGCACAGGCTCACTGGAAAAGAGTAGAACATTACATTTGCAAATCAAGTTATTTCCTTGGCCGACATTACTGAATGCGGACATCCCAGATATACCTGGACATAGAAGAAAGCTGGTCTCACATATTCTATACCGCTTCAAAATGGACAATAGCAATAAGCTGGAAATCCCTGACTATTCCGTTCATGAGGAGACTTAATAAAATTAAAGAGATACACCAGTTTGAGAAAATAGTCAGTTTTTTCGAAAATAGGGTCCCGAAATGTGATGCCCAATGGCCAGGTTGGTCCTCGTAAAGATTTCCTTGAGACACTTGTTTGTTTATGTGGAACACTTACTCATGAAAGAACCAAAGTACTTCTATAAAGTCAGCTGCACCAGATTTAGACTGTTTTCTTTAAGTTTAAATCTACTTTAATAACTTCTTCCAACTCAGACATGATATTCGAATACTACTTACGACTTATGTCATACTTATGTATGTTATTGACTACACAATTTTTTTTTTATGTAGTGTACAATAGTTTAATTATCATTCTAAGTCGAAATATTTCTATTACTATTGATATCATGTAGCTCTACGAAGCTATAACTGTTCCCGACCTGTGGGAAAATACACGGACTTGTCATGTCTTTTATTGACAAATAAAGAGTTTGAAAAAAAAAATTAAAACATTTACACCATTCATTATGCAGCGTAAATAACAGGTTACCTTTATTCTATGGGTCGGCACGATTACAGGGATACCAAATATGTAAAGGTTTTATTTGTTTTTCTACGTTTGCACAATGAAAACCATTTTAAAAACAATATACTTGTTTTTGCATCGCCACATTCCAAGAGCCGTAACTTTTTTTTTTTTCGTTGATGCAGCCACATGTGGGCTTGTTTTTTGCACAGCAAGGTGTAGTTTTCATTTGTACTATTTTGGGGTACATGAGACTTATTGATTAACTTTTATTTTATTTTTTATGGGGGGAATTGGAGAAATAAAGGATTTTGATGTTGCTTTTTGCGGGTTTTTTTTACGCCATTCACCTGGCGGTTTTAGTAATTTGTTAACTTTATTGCTCGAGTCGTTGCGAACACGGCAATACCATATTTGTGTATGTGTTATTTTTTTTTATACTTTTACTAAATAAAACCACTTTTTTTTTTAAGAATTTGGTTTTATTTTATTTTTACTGTAATCTTTATTTTGATTTTTTTTTAGAAACTCTGTTTAACTGTTTTTCTTTTTTTTCTCCCACTACGGGCCTCTACTTTGCAGTCTTCTGATCACTTATATAATGCTGTGGTATACATAGTATACCAAAGCATTATTGCCCGTCAGTGTAAAGTTAATAGGCAGTAGCTGAATGCAGACCTGGGGGCCATTGTTAGGCCCCCGGCTGCCATGGAAACCCATCGTTGCAGGGTACAGTTAGGGTGACAAAGGGAGCTCTCTCCCTCTGTCAAACACATTAGATGCCGCTGTCACTATTGACAACGGCATCTAAACTGACGGAATCGGAGAGCGATTCGATTCCGGCAGATGCAGCAGGAGCCTGGCTGTGTATAACAGCCGTGCTCCGGTCGCTGATCGCGTGTGTACAGTGGCAGTACCCACAAGATCAGAGCGACGGATATATCCGTCGCTATGGGGATTTAGCTCCTGCTTGTGACGGATATATATCCGTCGCTCGTCGTTAAGGACCTTTAGTATACAGAGCAACTTTGAAACTTGCAGTTGAGGGACCAGAGTGAAAGAATTAACGTCTGTGGTATGTTACGTGACCCTAGAAAATTTGCTGAATTTTTCCTTTAAGAAAACGCCTGTATAGTTACTGTATCCTGACTTCATGTGAATAGTCGTGTTCAGCGAGAGAGGATTATGCTAAAGTAACCGTTTCGAATAAGTGGAAATACAAAATGAATATGTATTTAACACACAGGTGACAAATGCTAATATTTACTTTTTCTTTAAAAAAAAAAGAAAGGAAATAAGTCACAAGCTTTTCATGATGGGTAATGATTGTTTTGAAGTCTTACAATTCACAGGGGTCCTTTGTAGCTAAAATAATTAAAAGAATTTGCATATTATACCTGTATCAACTCCATTTTGTGTCTATCTCTGATCATGACAGACGCAATCCTGTTTGCTCATAGAATTAAAAAGCACCACAGGGTGACAGGCATATCTCAGCTCCGCAGGAGGGCTTCTCTCTGAGTTGTGTTTAGTTACATTGTCTGCAGTGCCAACTAGAAAGCACTGGAGAGATAAGACTACGGAATAAAGTTAGAATAACCAAAATATTATAAAATTGTTCTTAAAGAAATAATTGAATTTTCGCCTTTTTCATTCCACTGCCTCATTAAAATGTTAGCTTAATTTTCAGATTGATCCAGGTCTCGGCAATTGGCTGGTGAAAGTTTTTGTCTATTTTCTTAAGTCAAGTCAGTAGTGAAACATTGTTTCGGTTCCTACAAACTGAAGGAATTCTCGATCTTATTTATTTATCTTGAATTTCTTTGTGTTGATACATAAAATCAGTTTCTTTATTATTATTATTAAAATTAAAAGATGTCAGTGGGAGGTCAGAGACGGAAACACCTGAAGAGAGGGCATTACGCTTCTTTCTGCCGCAAGCGTTTTTTTCCACTCGTGGGAAAAAAAACGCCTCCGCCTCCCATTGAAATCAATAGGAGGCGATTTCTGACGTTCTTTGGCGCAGTTTCTGACCCAAGTTCCACGTAAAAACAGAGCCAAGAAACTCTGTGTGAACAGGGCCACACATACTAACAACAGTGCAGTAAAAATAATTAGGTAATTGACCATATACAATTTGGGCAACACAAACTAATTTCATTGGAAGAAGCAGTCTGTCAGAAAACAGCTGTAAAGCCAGGGTCACACACTCAATTTTGTTGCAGTTTTTGGCGCAATTTTTGGCTATTTTTTTTTAATACTCAAACACAGGAGTGGATGTAAAAGAAGGGATGTATCAGTCTTTTTATTATACCTACTTCCTTTTAGATCCACTTCTGACTTTGGCCAAAAAAAACTGTACCAAAAACTGCATGTGTAATCCTAGCCTACGGCTGGCAGTTTTTGATGCAGTTTTTTTGAGCCATTCCAGGAGTAGATTCAAAAGGAATGGGTAGTATAAAGGACGGACCTTTTTCTTCCTGTTTGATCCATCCCTGACTTTGGTTAAAAAAACTATATCAAAAACTTCACCCCAAATTTCATCGAAAACTACTTGTGTGATTCAAGCTCTAATAAAACATGGTGTTAGGTTTCGTTCACATCTGCGTCAGCGTCCCGTTCTGACATTCCGTCGGAGCTTCCCGTCAGAACAGGACCCTGATGGAACAAACGGAAACCATAGGTTGATTTCAATGGTGGCGAATCCAGTGCCAATCGTTTGTCTCAGTTGTGCAAGGGTTCCGTCGTTTTGACGGAATGAATACTGTAGTCGACTGCGCTATTGATTCCGTCAAAACGACGGAACCCTTGCACCACTGAGACAAACAGAAACTATTGGCAACCGGATCCATCACCGTTGAAATCAATAGTGATGCAATTGGAAACCTATGGTGTCCGTTTGTTTCAGATTGGGTCCTGTTCTGACGGGAAGCTCCAACGGCACGTCAGAACGGGACCCTGACGCAGATGTGAACGAAGCCTTAGCAGAACTTATATTCCTCTCTATAAGGAGTATGTAACAAATAGCTAAAATATGCTGCAACAAAGTCACCAGGACCATTTTATCCTTTAAACAAAAAGTTTTAACTGTATGGAAATCTTGCAAGTTTTGTGCTGATTTATGTGTTTGATTTGGTTCTGTAGTGAAAGTGTAAATTTTATGAGGTGTTCGTATAATTAGATTGAATGTGATGGGATTGCTGTGAAAATTTACTTTCAAAAGGGAAATGTTAAATAATCACTATTCCAGGCTTCTAATCCCACACATTTTCCCTTTTCTAGATTGGACGTAGGACAATTTCTCAAAATTGGATCGACAATTTGCTGCAGACATCCCATTGTTCCTGAAAATATTGAGAAGGTAAATCCTCCTAATCACAATGACATTTTCTTAAAAGCTATTTTATGCATCAGAACCAAAAAAGTGACATGTTTATACTGGTGGAGTAGAAATGTGAATAATATTTCAAGCTTACCAGGACTTTAAAAAATCATCATGGCCTCGTCATTAGCTGGGTTTCTACATGGTTAAATGAGAAAAAAACAACTTAGATCCTATTAAGGGTAATGTATTTGATATTAGTTTTTTTTAACTAAATATAGAGGAGAAATAATGGGTAAATTGTAGATATTTATGTCTTATTTAAAAAAAAGGTGGCCATATTCGAGTCACACACTTCCTTCCTGTATTGATAGTGCAGCAGGAGATGTATGTTTTATGGTAGCAGAAATTAATGGGAGCTAATGGTCAGAGTAGTGTCAATAGACTAATACAGTCCCCAGGAAGAGAAAGAATACAGGATCTTCATCATAGACACCAGTGAGTGGCAGGGGAGCAGTATACAGTGCCTAATCAGTGTATATGGTGTATCATGTTACTAGCTTGCCTTATCTAGGCCTCCAGCAGTACAATAGAGCTGACATCTGTCATTAAATCCTCCAACCTCTAATAATAAATTAATGACTCCGTTGAGTCTGTCTCAGTCTATACAGCAAAGCAGAAAATAGGAAATATCAGCTTACTGTGTGTGCTCCAGGGTAAAAACTGGAATCTTCAATATTTAGTTGTTTTTATTATGGATGGTTACATAATATGTCTCATTTCTTTGAACTAGTACATCTGTATGCTCAAAGTTGAATTAGCTTAACCCCTCGCAACATTTTTCAGAACGAGTGGTAGATTTTAAATATGGCATATGTTGTATTGGGAAACTGAAAATAAAATCTTTGTGGGGTAGAACGAGAAAAAAACTGATTTTTTTCCATTGTATTTTGGGTTTTGTTTTTACGGCATTCACCATGTAGTAAAAGCAACATGTTAACTTTATTCTGTGGGACAATATAATTACAGTGATACTAAATTATATATTTTTCTTTATCATGCACTAGTGTTACAAAAAGAATAGCTTCAAAAAAATGTATGTGCCATATTCTGAGAGCCATAACTTTTTTTTATTTTTCAGTTGAAGGAGTGGTGTGAGACGAGCTGTAGTTTTTATTGGTACAATTTTATTTTATTTAACTTTTTTCAAATTTTTTTTTTTTAGTCCCTCTTGGGGACTGAGCAAGCGATTATTTGGTCGTTCGTACAATACACTGCAATACTTGTAGTGTATTGCAGTGTATTGTAATGTTCTACGAGCTAGGCAGGGCTTAGGAGCACAAAGATGGCTGACCTGGAGAATTTCTTTAGGCCCCCAGGCTGCCAACAAACGAGTCACGGGAGACCCCCCCCCCCTCTTCCTAACCGCCTGGATACGGAAGTCTCTCTTGACAGAGGTATCTAACTAGTTAAACGGCTGGGATTGGAGTTATCTCTAATCCCAGCCGCTACAGTGAAGTGTTGACTGTAACATACAGCTGACACAGGTTGGATATGGAGCAGGCTCAGTCCGTGAGGCCACTTCATACTCTTCCTTACCGGTCATGACGTACAGTTACATCAAATGTCAGGAAGGGCTTAAAGAGGCTCTGTCACCACATTATAAGTGCCCTATCTTGTACATAATGTAATGTAGATTACAGCAGTGTTTTTTTATTTAGAAAAACGATCTATTTTCACCAAGTTATGACCTATTTTAGCTTTATGCTAATGAGTTTCTTAATAGACAACTGGGCGTGTTTTTACTTTTGACCAAGTGGGCGTAGTGGAGAGAAGTGTATGACGCTGACCAATCAGTGACAAATCAGCGTCATGCTCTTCTCCCCATTCATGTACTCTGCACATAGTGATCCTGCATTGTTCACTATGTGTAGCACATACTCACACATTAACGTTACTGAAATGTCCAACCAGGACGGGATGTCTATTCACAATCCCAAAACTTCGGTAACGTTTGTGTGGGACTTACAGCACAGCAAGCGTAATCTCGCGAGATCTCGCTGTAAATGACATCACAGCGTGATCTCGATGTGCTGTGTGAGTAAGTCACACTCAAATGTTACCGAAGTGTCGGGATTGTGAATAGACATCCCATCCTGGCTGGAGGTGATGTCTATTCACTGTCAGGACACTTCAGTAACGTTAATGTGTGAGTATGTGACTGCACATTGTGAACAACGCAGGATCAGTATGTGCTGAGTACATAAATGGAGAGAAGTATATGATGCTGATTGGTCACTGATTGGTCAGCGTCATACACTTCTCTCCATAACGCCCACTTGGTCAAAAGTAAAAACACGCCCAGTTGTCTATTAAGAAACTCATTAGCATAAAGCTAAAATAGGTCATAACTTGGTGAAAATAGATCGTTTTTCTAAATAAAAAAACACTGCTGTGATCTACATTACAGCGCCGATCAGATTATGTACAAGATAGGGCACTTATAATGTGGTGACAGAGCCTCTTTAAGCATTTACATCCACCAATTTGCTCTGCACAATATTAGTCAGGAGAGTAGAAGAAGTGAGCTTCATGCTGATGTTGATCAGAGTACACATGATACACCTTCCTCTAACTCAGGCCTATTCAGCTCTATTCACATTGCGTTTGTCAAATGCCAAACATATCCATAGCCCCACTGACCTGACATATGCCAAAGGACTGTCGGGAAGGTATACCTTGTTTTTTTAATTAGAATTATTATTATTATTATTATTATTATTATTATTATTATTGTTGTTATTATTATATTTTTTTTAATGTTTTTTTTATATACAATAAGAGGCTTCCTTTATATATGACAAATGCTAATAGTTGAAAATTATTATCCTTTTTTAATAGAATGAAGGAATTTCGTAAACAAATCAACTCCTTCTCCAGTGACTTGAAGTAGTAATTTTTCTACAAATAAAGTCAATGCTAGGAGAACTGCATCTGTCTATTCAGGGGCTTTCAATCTTCAGTGGATGGGAATAATTACCTTGTGCCCTCGCTGGGTAATTGCCTTTTGATTGAGGTTATCAAAGTAATCAAGTCACCGAGAGGCAGAAGCCATTGGCTGGGTTAAAAGGAAAACGGAAAATGTGAAGAGATATGTAAAACCGGTCAGATTAATACATAACTGTGAAATATCTCAGGTCTGTAATATGGAATCCTGCTAGAAGAACTTTAGCCTTACATAGATTAATCTGTATTATATGTTGAATTATCTTTAGATTTAAAGGGCCTGTAGATATGTTTATAGAACACACATCTACTACTAGATTTGGTCAATTGGGCATTACCACCAAGTAACCATGGATAATCCTATAGGACCTGCCACCAGAGGGGCTTCGATAGGCCGGTAACACAAAATCTTGGTGCCCGACCAATCACTGGAAACCTGAGTGGATCTTAAGCAATTTAACTATTATGTGGGCAAAGCAAAGAAGTACTCTGTGTGCACTGTATGGCACAACTATACAGATATGGGATAGCAATATTTTCTGAGTCTGGTATGGTGCTATTTTGTGATCAAGTTATTGTTATCAAGTTATCGCACAGGTATGTGGGACTGTTATGGCACTATTGTGATCATGGTGCAGCATTGTATTGTGGGCACAATACGTCACTGTTTGTCCACATACTTTTTTGTTGCCACTGAATGGCACCATGCTGTGGGTACTGCATTGTACTATTATGTGGCCATCCTGGCACTATTTTGTGAACTTCTATGTAGGCATGGTATAGCAAAAGTATGGTGTGGCACTATTTTATGGAAATGTTTTGTAAATATTTTTAGTCCACTGTTTTGTGGGAATGTTGTGGCACTACTATGAGGGCACTGCGTGCATAGTATTGTATTGTGGGTACTTTACAGCCTTGATTTGTGGGCACATTATGGTACTAGACTGTGAACATATTACTGCACTGTATGGCACTACTACATTGGTACTCTATTGCAATATTATGTGCTCATATGGGCACTGTGTGGTACTTTTTTTTATTTAAAAGGGGGGTGAAAATTTTTCATATTTTGATTTTGAAGCCTAAGCACATGGCTTCTCTCCTGCTCTGGGTATACAAGATTTGGGTTCTGTCTATATTTGACTGTTCATATGAAATAATATACATTTTACATTTATATTTTGTCAAGTATAAGTACTAAAAAAAGATCTGCGTTAGAACTTTCTACATGGTGGATAATAATGATAGTTATAACCTCTTATAATCAATATTCACTTCAGCCAAAAGCAGAAATGTCCTTTTCCAACATATTCACGCCTAAAGTTGTATCATCCAGAACCTAATTTGTCCTTTTTTGGAGAAATAATGAGATTTCTACTCCACCAGCTGACATTTTACAAGTGATTGTTTCTTTGCAAGTACATTTCTATTAAAAGAATTGAAATTACGCTAAATGCTTCACTCTGCTGCTGTCGACTTGACCATTTTTAGTTCTCCTCTGAAAGCCCCGATAGCTGATCTACCGCCATAATTACTTGTTAACTGAAAAATGTTATCATTTATTTTTATAAAAGTGCAACATACATCATTTTAGACATTTATATTGAATTTTCTGTAATTTCATGCTAATGTTTAATAGAGGAAAGCACATTTATCTGTAGTCACTTAGTTACAGCTCATCTGGTGGACTTATCAGGCATGGATAAAAAAAAAATGAAATCTTTACCAGAATGATGAAATATGTCTTAAGATTTGGAGCCGTCTATAGTCTTGTATGTTGCCTCTGGGGTTGTCTTTAGTCGTTCTTTGGGGTGTCGTTTAAGACGTGATCTTTGCTTCCTTGTTGTAATAGTTTTATGGGATTGGAGGTGCTTGTTTATTTATAAGAGATTTGGTTTTCTACAGTGCGTATAATACAATCATTCGGCTGCTTTTACCTCCTCGGAGCGGTTTCATACATCACAATTTACTATCACATCAATAAGAAACAAAGCTAAAAATAAATTCTACTTATAATGCAGTTGAATCTCTCGAAAAATTAGTTAAATAATGTGAAACGTCCCTTTTAGGCAACTTTTGTTAAAAATGGAGAGAAAAACAATATACAATTGATCTATCTATCTATCTATCTATCTATCTATCTATCTATCTATCTATCTATCTATCTATCTATCTATCTATCTATCTATCTATCTATCTATCGTGGCATAACTACCGCCGTAGCAGCAGTAGCGGCTGCTACGGGGCCCGCGGCATGGGGGGGCCCATGTCGCCCGCCGGCACGGGCCCCCACCATGGCCGGAGGCTCCGCTAGCAGCTGCTATGGCTGCTACAGCGGGACTCCACTGAACAGTACGGCAGAGCAGGGAGGTATCTCCCCACTCTGCCATTAAACAAAAGACATGTATCCCCTATCCACAGGATCTCCACAGGATAGGGGAGACATGTGTGATCGCTGGCAGCAATAGGGAGAACGGGGGACTGAAAGTACCCTGAAGTTCTCCATCACAAACCTCGGACTTCCGGGGTCTGTGTCGGTGGCTCCGTAGAAATGAATGGAGCGCCGGTCCCGCTTGTTCGCATGCGTGACCAGCGCTCCTTTCATTTTTAGTGAGCTGCCGACACAGACGGCGGAAATTTTTTACACATTTTTCTCTAGGTATGCTATCAATCTGGTAGTGGTAGGGTACATCATACAATAATGGCATAGTGGTAGGGTACATCATACAATAATGGCATAGTGATAGGGTACATCATACAATAATTGCATAGTGGTAGGGCACATCATACAATAATGGCATAGTGGTAGGGCACATCATACAATAATGGCATAGTGGTAGGGTACATCATACAATAATGGCATAGTGGTAGGGCACATCATACAATAATGGCATAGTGGTAGGGTACATCATACAATAATGGCATAGTGGTAGGGTACATCATACAATAATGGCATAGTGGTAGGGTACATAATACAATAATGGCATAGTGGTAGGGCACATCATACAATAATGGCATAGTGGTAGGGCACATCATACAATAATGGCATAGTGGTAGGGTACATCATATAATAATGGCATAGTGGTAGGGTACATCATACAATAATTGCATAGTGGTAGGGAACATCATACAATAATGGCATAGTGGTAGGGTACATCATACAATAATGGCATAGTGGTAGGGCACATCATACAATAATGGCATAGTGGTAGGGTACATCATACAATAATGGCATAGTGGTAGGGCACATCATACAATAATGGCATAGTGGTAGGGCACATCATACAATAATGGCATAGTGGTAGGGTACATCATAAAAAAATGGCATAGTGGTAGGGTACATCATACAATAATTGCATAGTGGTAGGGTACATCATATAATAATGGTATTGTGGTAGGGTACATCATACAATAATGGTATAGTGGTAGGGTACATCACACAATAATGGCATAGTGGTAGGGTACATCATACAATAATTGCATAGTGGTAGGGTACATCATACAATAATTGCATAGTGGTAGGGTACATCATATAATAATGGTATTGTGGTAGGGTACATCATACAATAATGGTATAGTGGTAGGGTACATCACACAATAATGGCATAGTGGTAGGGTACATCATACAATAATGGCATAGTGGTAGGGCACATCACACAATAATGGCATAGTGGTAGGGTACATCATACAATAATGGCATAGTGGTAGGGTACATCATACAATAATGGCATAGTGGTAGGGTACATCATACAATAATGGCATAGTGGTAGGGTACATCATATAATAATGGCATAGTGGTAGGGCACATCATACAATAATGGCATAGTGGTAGGGTACATCATACAATAATGGCATAGTGGTAGGGTACATCATACAATAATGGCATAGTGGTAGGGTACATCATACAATAATGGCATAGTGGTAGGGTACATCATATAATAATGGCATAGTGGTAGGGTACATCATACAATAATTGCATAGTGGTAGGGTACATCATACAATAATGGTATAGTGGTTGGCTATACAGATGTAGCCATCTTTAACTTGACTTTGATAACTTGTTGCAGTGGGATATCATACAACAAAAACCATTGAACAGTCATTTAAAAACTCAAGATAAGGAATCTTGCCACTGTTTATTTAATGCATTAAAAGTCAAGATAAAGACGGCTACATCTGTATTAGGCAGTAATGACATAGTGGTCAGGTATATCATACAGTAATAATATAGTGGTCAGGTATATCATACAGTTATAGCATAGTGGTCAGGTATATCATACAGTCATAGCATAGTGGTCAGGTATATCATACAGTTATAGCATAGTGGTCAGGTATATCATACAGTTATAGCATAGTGGTCAGGTATATCATACAGTCATAGCATAGTGGTCAGGTATATCATACAGTTATAGCATAGTGGTCAGGTATATCATACAGTTATAGCATAGTGGTCAGGTATATCATACAGTTATAGCATAGTGGTCAGGTATATCATACAGTTATAGCATAGTGGTCAGGTATATCATACAGTTATAGCATAGTGGTCAGGTATATCATACAGTAATAATATAGTGGTCAGGTATATCATACAGTTATAGCATAGTGGTCAGGTATATCATACAGTTATAGCATAGTGGTCAGATATATCATACAGTCATAGCATAGTGGTCAGGTATATCATACAGTTATAGCATAGTGGTCAGGTATATCATACAGTTATAGCATAGTGGTCAGGTATATCATACAGTCATAGCATAGTGGTCAGGTATATCATACAGTTATAGCATAGTGGTCAGGTATATCATACAGTTATAGCATAGTGGTCAGGTATATCATACAGTCATAGCATAGTGGTCAGGTATATCATACAGTTATAGCATAGTGGTCAGGTATATCATACAGTTATAGCATAGTGGTCAGGTATATCATACAGTTATAGCATAGTGGTCAGGTATATCATACAGTTATAGCATAGTGGTCAGGTATATCATACAGTAATAATATAGTGGTCAGGTATATCATACAGTTATAGCATAGTGGTCAGGTATATCATACAGTTATAGCATAGTGGTCAGGTATATCATACAGTAATAATATAGTGGTCAGGTATATCATACAGTTATAGCATAGTGGTCAGGTACATCCTACAATATTGGTATACTGGTCACGTAGAGCGGTCAATTAAACATTAAATACATTTTCCATGGTGCCAAAATATGGGGGCACAATGATATGCAGCAAGGTCCTACATTCAAACCTCCCAAGCCTAAGCAAATCTTTTCCAATTAAATTTCCTTGACATGGGAAAAATGCTAGCACTCTGTGTACTGCTCCTCCGAGCGTCGCTTGTCACTCTGCAGTAAAATGATATCTATGGTATTTGTTTTTATGTTTTTCTCTTAACTCGATGAAATTAAGTTGTACAAAACTCTACAAAAAAAAAAAAAAATCTGAGTCACCTGTACAAGGAGTCAACAACAAAGCAAAGAACACGACATGGAGAAACCCGGAACGCAGCCGAGAGGCTTCCAGAATTTTTTCTCCCATCCATTTATTCAGGTTATTACAGAATGAAATTGAGACATACAGAGTAACTAAGGTGACCTCACAAGGTCAAACATAGCCGGCTCTTGGACTTAAAGTAGAGTCAATTTAAAAGCAAAATCTTAAATGACTAGGTTACTCCAAAAAAAAGATTCGTATGACAGAAAGTTTCACATTGATGTCTACATCATAAATCATTGTGACAGAGCACTTAATGTATTTTTTATTTATTTATCCGCTGGCTGTAGAGGCTCTGCTATTAGTTAACATTAGAAACATTTACTGCCTGGACCAGGGCGGCCAACAGTGCAGTACATAAAGTACTGCTGTGAGGGACTCTGCTAGATACGGTGCCCACCTGCAAACTGGCTATCGGGAGAATCACCTACACAATCAGAGTAAAAGAAAAAGAAAGCACTTTACCCCTTTAGTTGTTATCTCAGAAGGTACTGCCATCAGGGGCCCAGCCACATAGTGGGCTCATCTACTGTTAGAAGAAAGAGCCACACGGAGTACAATTTTTTTTAGAAGTTTTATATCGGTAGGTGTCCGGGTGCAGAGATTTCCACCAACGTCTATAACAAAAGGGGAAGAAGTTCTTAGGTTTGCACTTTGCCAATTTAGTTGTTTTCAGTGGCCCGGCCACATAGCAGGCTCGTCTGCCAACTCACCGTCGAGAGAAGGAGCCCTAATTGTCAGAGGTTATATCGGTAGGGGTGAAGGCCCTGAGACTCTTACCAATTTCTGTAACAAAATGGAAGGAAGTTCTCAGGTAAGTATTGTGACCCTTCAGTTGCTGTCTGCATCTTCTTCCTTCCATGGGCAGCTGAAGAAGGCCACATAGATGCTTTGTTCTTCATCTTTAGCTAACCTCGCTCGGGGTGTAGCTGTAGGGGGCAGCCAGGGCATGTGCCAGGTGCTCTGTACCAGGAGGACAGCAACAAGCCTCTCTGCCTTGGTCAGCGTATTCAGATACAGGGCAGTGAATTGAATCTTTGCAATGGGTAAAGGAAAGCTTAGCTACTCGGAAAAGCCACTTAGGGAAGCTGGCAACAGTTGAAGGGGCAAAGGAGATATGTACAGAAGACCCCGACCATTTAACCTGATGGGTCCCTGGAATTTCTGATGACCTCCCTAGCCTCGACTGTAGCTTATTGCATTGATTGGACTTCTGCATATGACATGACTGTAATATATGCAAATTCACCTAATTTTGGATCAGAATACACACATTGTGTTAGTAAATTTATTTTGCTTCAAGATGTCCTCAGAACAAGGACAGTCCCCCTCCCCACTTTTAGAACATTTTCATTATCATTTTCAATTGGAATTAAGTTTTCGGTTATGATGCCATACGTTAGCAATTTGCTTTTCCATATAAAACTACATTATGGTTTAATACATCCCATAGTCGTGATGTCTAACATTTACAAGATGGAATATGGAGCTGTTAATTGAATTATCCTGAGGAAATTTACAAGAAGTAAAAGATAGGGAGCTAATATCGAGTTATCTCAGTTCGTATGGATGATTATGTGCTGCTGTAATGTTATACTTTATTTTATTATGTGTTGTAAACGGTATAAATTTAAACTTTGTGATAATCCACAGCATGAAGGTCAAATACACAGGGAAGGGGGATACTAAAAAAAAAAAGGATTACATTTTCTTGTAGCTCCAGATGTGTCCACCCTTATCTTTCCACTAATTTTGTTAAGGACTCAAATTTCTCATGACACAAATTGGATACAATATCGCGCCATGCTATCAAAACCTTTGACCGGCTGCGATCCCCATCACAAGCACTGAGCGACCACATTTATAGCATAGACATCTGGTGACAGAGCATGGCAAAGTCTTGTTTTTTTTTTTTCAAAGCTGGTCATCTCGCGCCACACATCTTAGGATATGTGGAGCCAAGGGGAAAGGTAAGGAAGGACACATCTGTACCACCCACCCCCAGATCTAGGCAAGGGAAACTGGAGTCAAAATCAAGACCAATCAGAATCACACTGCCCCCATGTACACTAGTGGCTGTTATAACTTATTTATTTACTTAGTACAGCAAATCAAACCTGTGGCTTTTCAGTTGTAGCAAAACTACAACTCCCAGCATGTCCTAATATATGTATGCTGGGAGTTATAGTTTTTCCACAAGTTGTAGACTATTGTAGCTATAGACTGTCAGGTCATGCTGGGAGTTGTTGTATTTCAACAGCTGAAGAGCCACAGTTTGGAAACCATTGTAGACACAGGCTGTCAGGGGACAATGGGAGTTGTAGTTTCACAACACATGGAGAGCCACAAGTTAGAGTAGTTGTCACTGTAAAAAGTGAAAAAGATTGTACCTCAAGTTTTGCTCACCTCATAACCAAGTTGCGTTTTTCCAATGCGTTTTTTCAATGCGTTTTGTGTAAAGCTTGATTGATACCTAAATAGGCATAAAAATCCAAGAAGCTGTGGGTGCTCGTAGATCCTCCTGAGCTTAATCCTGTGTCGACAGCAGGTTGTAGTAACAAAAAATAGTGTGTAGGAAAGGCAGATCCAGCACTCAAATGATAAAAAATTCAATTTTATTAGGTCATGTTAAAAGGGATAAAACAACAATCCCGGGACCACGCTTATGATTAAGGACCCTAGCGGTCTGAAACGCGTAAGCGTGGTCCCGGGATTGTTGTTTTATCCCTTTTAACATGACCTAATAAAATTGAATTTTTTATCATTTGAGTGCTGGATCTGCCTTTCCTACACACTATTTTAGTTGTCACTGTAGTTGCAGGCTGTCAGGGCATGCTGGGAGTTGTAGTTTTACAACATATGGAGGGGCATAGTTTGTAGACCACTGTAGTTGCAGCCTGTCAGGGCATGCTGGGTGTTGTAGTTTTACATCACATGGAGGCACATAGTTTGTAGACCTCTGTGCCTCGTTCATGACACATAATGAGAGTCTGGGTGTTTTTGTCAGTTTGGCTTTGCTTTGAGGAAGTATTTTAGTTCTATTTTCTGGATCACACGTTACTGATACTATTTAATATCCAACATTTAGAAACTACTATCTGTGTCGGCAACATAAGTGTCAAATGAAAATACATTTTCCTTAACAGATGCATTTATTTTACAGAAACATTTACAAGTCAAATATGACAAGTTGCTTTTGCTGGATATGGAGGGTATGATTGAAATTTTAGCTTTCAGATAACCGGTTATGACAAGTATCGTTAGTAGCTTTTATCTCAATTGAGGGGAAATTTTGTCAAGTTGGATCCAATTCTTGAAAGCCTCATTCTGTAATATGTCTGTATGGAGGAAAGTGATTGATACTGGAGGACTCAGCACTAGCCATGCATGTGCATCTTGCTTGATTTGCCTTAAAAAATAATTGTAAAAAATGCAGATTCACAAAGAGTTCATTATATATTACTTTAAAGGGTTATTCCAATCCTAACTCGCTTGTTGATTTTTTTTTAGCCAATTAATTTAATGCTAATATATGAAAAAAGTCTTATTTTGCACCCCTTGTAGTCATTGACTTCTCAATACTTCTCATGGCTCCTTCTGGTTTCCCCGCAATTTGTACCCAGGCACTTCCTGAAATGTGGGCATGTCACTCGCCCATCTCTCTCTTCGCCACCATCTCTGTGCAAACTCCTGATGCTGCTATCATAAACTTCTGATAACAGCATTGGGCTCACTGCTGTGCTAGCGCTGGAGCCGCGCTTACAAATAATATGACCAGCAGGGGAGGTGGAAGGGTCGAGGTATCGCAGCCTCAGCGGGCTACCGGGAATACAGCCAGCAGAGGCAGGGGGAACTGCGACAGGAGATTGCAAACTGTGGCAGTGGTCGTTTCCATAGAAATGACCACCGCAACAAAGAAGATGGAGTAGGGTGGAGAGGGGGCCATACTGCCAAACGCTGCATTACAGAAAGAAGAAGCTATTTAGAGATATTAATACATTTACACTCCAGGACACTTGGTCATACAAGTATATGTTGGGAATAACCCTTTTAAGTATGTTCACACGCACTGTTTTCAGACGTAATTCGGGCGTTTTGCACCTTGAATTACGCCTGAAAAAACGCCCCTAATACGCCTACAAACATCTGCCCATTGCTTGCAATGGGATTTACAGTGTTTTTTCTTCCCACGAGGTGTAATTTTACGCGTCGCTGCCAAAAGACGGTGCGTAAAAAGACGCCCTCATCAAAGAAGTGCATGTCACTTCTTGGGCCTTTTTGGAGCCGTTTTTCATTGACTGCATTGAAAAACAGCTCCAATAACGTCTGTAAAAAAAGCCGCGAAAAACGCGAGTACTTGCAAAAACGGCTGAAAACCAGGAGCTGTTTTCAGGCGAAAACAGTTCCGTAATTTCAGACGTATTTTTCTACTGCGTGTGAACATACCCTAAGGCCACTTTTACACAGCCATAATACCGCTGCATTGTAGGGTCAGAGTTAGATATAACTATTCTTCTGCTTTTTATTTCTTGTAAAGAAATTCAAATTAGTATCTGATTCATTTATTGATGGACTGATTGATTGCTTAATGTATCTATTTAGTATATAAATCCATGTTTTTGAGATACAGTGCCCCAAACCTCCTGTATAGACATAGAGTTAAATGATAAAAATCTGTCTGCCTGCTATCACCACTAGAGGGAGTTCAGGAGCTTACTGAATACTGTTTTATTATTGAGTTCAATGTATAAATAGTATGCAGTAAGTTGCTAAGCTCCCCCTAGTGGTAGCTGTAGGCAGACAGCATTGTATCATTTATCTTGATTCATAGAATTTTTAACTCTTTAAAGATATGTTAAGAAATTAATCAGCACAGAATATTAGAACATTAGACTTTTAAAAAATAAATTTGTGTGACAGTGTTTAAATTCACTTTAAAGCCTGAGAAAGCCTGTGGGTATTTTTGTTTATACAGATGTTTTCTTTCTTATCTTTCTTATCTTTCCTCTTTTTTCAAAATTTTCTGAGATGTGTGGCGCGAGATGACCAGCTTTGACCATGATTTTGCGAGACTCTGTCACGAGATGTCTATGCTATATGTGTCTAAGTGTAGCCACCCAGTGGTTTTGATGTGAATTGCAGCATGTAGAGAGTTTTACTAGCATGTCCCAATATTATATTGAAATGGTTTCACGATAAATTGGAGTCCTTAGCCAAATGCAAGCAAAGGTAAGGGTAGACACATCTGTACTGCTTCTAAATAATAATAGATTTTGCTTAGAGCTAAACGGGGGTGAAGTCTAAGGCCCCATGCACACAATGGTAGATTTTGTCTGTAATTACGGACACATTCAAACACGGGGAGAACGTACAAACTCCATGCAGATGTTTTCCTTGATTGGATTTGAACCCAGCACCCCAACATTTCAAGGCAATCGTGCTAACCACTTAGCCACCGTGTCCTATTTTTGTATTTTACGGACCATGTTCCCATGCTTTATAATGGGAGCACGGTTCGCAAATGCGGATGAGTGTCTGCAGCTGTCCGCGGCCGGCCTTGCCCGTAATCACAGACTTTGATTATGGGCATGTTTGTGTGCATGGGGCCTTAGGGATTTGCGGATTTTCCCTTTAAAACACCCTAGATAGATAGATAGATAGATAGATAGATAGATAGATAGATAGATAGATAGATAGATAGATAGATAGATAGATAGATAGATAGATAGATAGATATGAGATAGATAGATAGATAGATAGATAGATAGATAGATAGATAGATAGATAGATAGATAGATAGATAGATAGATAGATAGATAGATAGATAGATAGATATGAGATAGATAGATAGATAGATAGATAGATAGATAGATAGATAGATAGATAGATATGAGATAGATAGATAGATAGATAGATAGATAGATAGATAGATAGATAGATAGATAGATAGATAGGAGTCAGGACAGGCAGCGATCCTCAAGCAGAGTGAGGAAACAGTCCGAGTCACATCCAAAATAGCAAAAAACATATACCTTTACAAATTGAGAGAATCTAAAGAAAAATGCTGCTCATGAAAGGTATGTCAGTCAGTGAATGGGTTTGAGCTGCAATACCAGGCATTGGCCATGGACAAAAATGGCGCTGTTTCTAGAAAATTAATAGATCTTTTTTTCTAATGTTATACATTTCCTTTAATCTTTTCAAGGTATAAAGTCATCAATGCCATATCCTAGGTATAAGTAGATTATATATAACTATGGTGATCTGTACTGGAACCATCAAACATCTCACTTCATCTCCTTCATTTAAGAGGAATGCTTTGAATGGGATGTTAATACAATTAGACATGATTCAACTGAATCCCTAAATAAACGGCACGTGCAGTAAAATTATTTTGCTCCATAGGTCAAACTTAGCTTCACAGTCGTTGCTTTTTAATCAATAAAGTACCATCTCACCCGAACGTGTAATTTTTCCTCTTTACCATTCATTTAGCACAGTAACGTATTCTCTCCCTTTTAATTAATGACAGCTAATTTTTTGAAAATTAGGCCTTAAATGATGCGGAAATTGCTTTTTCTTTTCCCATTGACAAATGTTAAGGAGATATTATAGAAACAGAATTGTAAATCTATATCTATCTATCTATCTATCTATCTATCTATCTATCTATCTATCTATCTATCTATCTATCTATCTATCTATCTATCTATCTATCTATCTATCTATCTATCTATCTATCTATCTATCTATCTATCTATCTATCTATCTATCTATCTATCTATCGACCTCCCCAGCAAACTGTTCTCTGACAGCCGAATCGATTGGTTCGGCTACAGAGAATATGATCACAATTATTAACTGCTTCCCAACCGTCCACTGCAAATTCATGTCGGCACTTGCTGGGCTCTGTGCAGCGCTGACGTGAATTCACAGTGGGTGTTAAAAGCGCAATCCGAGTGTCCCAGGGTAGCGTTGACACCCGTATCGCACTGTTAACCCTTGCCTTTGGTCCCAGAGACATCATCGCCCAGCCTACATGTACCCTGATGTACTCCGCACAGCTTACATATACCCTGATGTACTCCGCACAGCTTACATATACCCTGATGTACTCCGCCCAGTTTACATATACCCTGATGTACTCTGCACAGATTACATATACCCTGATGTACTCCGCCCAGCTTACATATACCCTGATGTACTCCGCACTGCTTACATATACCCTGATGTACTCCTCACAGATTACATATACCCTGATGTACTCCGCACAGTTTACATATACCCTGATGTACTCAGCACAGCTTACATATACCCTGATGTACTCCGCACTGCTTACATATACCCTGATGTACTCCTCACAGATTACATATACCCTGATGTACTCCGCACAGTTTACATATACCCTGATGTACTCCGCTCAGATTACATATACCCTGATGTACTCCGCACAGCTTACATATACCCTGATGTACTCCTCACAGCTTACATATACCCTGATGTACTCCTCACAGCTTACATATACCCTGATGTACTCCGCACTGCTTACATATACCCTGATGTACTCCGCACAGCTTACATATACCCTGATGTACTCCGCACAGATTACATATACCCTGATGTACTCCGCACTGCTTACATATACCCTGATGTACTCCTCACATATTACATATACCCTGATGTACTCCTCACAGATTACATATACCCTGATGTACTCCTCACAGATTACATATACCCTGATGTACTCCGCACAGCTTACATATACCCTGATGTACTCCTCACAGCTTACATATACCCTGATGTACTCCGCACTGCTTACATATACCCTGATGTACTCCGCACAGCTTACATATACCCTGATGTACTCCGCACAGATTACATATACCCTGATGTACTCCGCACTGCTTACATATACCCTGATGTACTCCTCACATATTACATATACCCTGATGTACTCCTCACAGATTACATATACCCTGATGTACTCCTCACAGATTACATATACCCTGATGTACTCCTCACAGATTACATATACCCTGATGTACTCCGCACAGCTTACATATACCCTGATGTACTCCTCACAGCTTACATATACCCTGATGTACTCCGCACTGCTTACATATACCCTGATGTACTCCGCACAGCTTACATATACCCTGATGTACTCCGCACAGATTACATATACCCTGATGTACTCCGCACTGCTTACATATACCCTGATGTACTCCTCACATATTACATATACCCTGATGTACTCCTCACAGATTACATATACCCTGATGTACTCCTCACAGATTACATATACCCCCACATTATAAACTGAAATTCCAGCAAAACCTCAAACAGAACAACTGCCAAGCAAAATCTGCCCTCCAAAATCCAAATGGCGCTCCCTCCCTTCTGAGCTCTGCTGTGGGTCCAAACAGAAGTTTATTACCACATATGGGGTATTGCCATAATCGGGAGAAATAGCTATACGGGTTTTTGGGTGCTTTTTATTCTTTATTCCTTGTAAAAATTTAAATGTTTTATCTTTTTTCAGAAAAAAAGATTTTCATTTTCACAGACAAACTCCAATAAATATAGCAAAAGACCTGTGGGGTCAAGATGCTAACTATGCCCCTAGATAAATTCCTTGAGGGGTGTAGCTTCCAAAATCGTGTCACTTCTGGGGAGTTTCCACTGTTTTGGCACCACAAGACCTCTTTAAACCTGACATGGTGCCTAAAATATATCCTAAAAAAAGGAGGCCCCAAAATCCCCTAGCTGCTCCTTTGCTTCTGAGGCCGGTGCTTCAGTCCATTACTGCACTAGGGACACATGTGGGATATTTCTAAAAACTGCAGAATCTGGGCATATGGAATATGTGAAATAGTAAAAATTTTGTGTGGTATTACTATCTGTTTTAGAAGCAGATACATTTTCCGCCTCTATTAGTTAATCAAGGCTCATTTAAATTTTTGGGGGGTTTTGGGAAATTGAAGTAGATTTTTTTTGTTTTTGGAAAATTAAGTGGATGTAATAGGAACTTTTTGCATCATGTATCTGCCTATGACCCACGCTGGATTGCACTATATCTATACCAAATGCTATAGTTTGCAAACTGCTCTGTTTAGGAATATCATCTCTTAGTTGAAGAGATCTGAGATGTGGTAAGCCATGGCTGTGTATTAATACATTTTTATAACACTATTTCCTTGGCATGAAATAATTAAATATCAAGTGTATGGAATATATCACAGCAGGAGCCTTAATTATAAGAGCAGGCAGCAGAAGTCCATTATACTGCAATTATTACAGTGATAAGAGTTTGTGACTAAGCTGATCCACTAATTAAACTTCTCGTATAAAGAACTGGATGTAGAGATGTATAAAATGATTTTCTGATCTTCGGTGTTTTTGAAGTTCTTAGGTTTATCCAACTAAATACCAGATCAATGTGAAAGTTGACCCTGACATTTTAACGAATAGAGTCGGTTTGATATGTCTGGGAGCTGCGGAACACGCTTAACCCCAGAGGTCTCCCCTTGTTTCTCCATACTAACCATGGGATATGTACTGTATGAAAGCACTTAGTGTCCACTGTACTATAATAAAATAGAGATTCATTTAATGTCAAATGTCTTGACAGTCTGGTACAAAAGACACTCGTCCAGACTAAACTGTTACAGTAAAAGTTTTCATGGAGCTCAGAAAGTTGGAACTTTAGATTGTAAAAAGTTGGATTTATAATCTATTATGTAAAAAAAAGTTTAAACGTTTAGGTACTCTGTTGTGTAGTGTTGTTGCTTTCTAATAATGGCAGCAAGATCAGCACACTCCTCTCCTGCTGCCGTTATCATTCCATTGATCTGATTGGATTTTCAACCCACTTCGTATCCTAACTGATTTTCTATTGCATTAATTTCCTAATTAACATAAATCACATGAGAGGATAGGTCACTGCTTCCCACAAAATAAACACACTCCTCTTCTGCTGCTGTCATTATTCCATGGATTTGATGGCCTTCGTATCGGACTGGTGGCCTTGGACCCACCAGAGAAGCAAGTTATGGGTTCTAAATCAGCGTAAAAATTGATTATCCTCTGTTGGAACTTGGTGGCCTATAATTGTGTTAGTAGACCCATGGAAGGATTCTCTGGTACTCTGGGGGCTAGTCAACCTTGGATGTTGATAGGGTGTTCGGTCCCCACTTACTTTTTGTCATAGTTCATTAGCATAGTCACATTAATGAGCAGGTCACTTTGTCCCCCAAAAAGTGCACACTTTCTTCATGCTGCTGTCATTATACCCGGGATCTGATTGGCTACAGGGTGTTCTATGCCCAACAACTTAATATCATTGCTCATTAAACAGAACCAAATGGGTGGACCGGTCACTACTTCACACAAGATCAACATATTCTTCTCCTGCTGCTATCATCATTCCCATTACCAGATTGCCTACAGGATTTCCTTTACCCACCCTCTTTATGTCATATTGTAGCTGATTTTTACTTTCATTCTTGTCCGTGCTAATATAACAATCACATGATGGGTCACCGCTTCCTACAAGATCCTCCTCTGCTGCAGTCATAATTTCCAAGATCTGGCTACAAGGTGTTATATTCCCACTAACTTCATGTCATAGTTGCATTTTACAATTTTATATGCAATTGTGTGCTTAGTAACATAATCATATGAGTAGACAGGTTACTGCCTTCAACAAAATCATCCCATTCTTCTCCTGCTGCAAACATTATTCCCATGATCTACAGAGGTGGAATTTTTGCCTACTCCATGACATATAGTTGAAGACACTTCTCCTGTCACATATAGTCCTGTCTTTACAGTCATATTAGTAAAAAGGTCACAAAGAAGATTTTAAAATTTCCATTAACAGCATAGCAATTGATGGAAACTAGGCAACCGACTATATGATTTTTATGATTTTCTTTTTCTTTCTTTTTTATTCTGCTTATTCTTGCTTTCTACATAATTGTTAGCATTTCTGTTGTATCTCAGAGGAAAGTGCTGTCAAAGAAACATGACCATTTCAACTTGAAAAGCATTTCCAATGGTCAAGGTAGGTTACGTTTTTTTCAATCAATTAAACTAGCATTCCCATCTCACTAAATTCAGCAAAAATATACAGTTTATGAAAAAGGTAATTTCATAAAGAAAAATGCTTTATATGTCAGAAGGATTTGGCGGTCTCCAAAGAAATGAGCTAGGACCTGACACATACGACTTAAATAATATTTTCTTCTGATTATACATAGTTTCTGTGATTTATAATATTTCTTTAGTCCTTTATGCTGTTTGTGCAGAGTACTGTGATACATTATGACTTATTTGATAATTTGGCGGAATATTTCAAGCGTTAGTGGCTTGTTTCTTTCAAAATTGCTATTATTTTCATCAGAAATGCTGAATCTGTCCTTTTTTTCTCATTTACGTGACATTACGTTCTATAGTATTCTAGGGATACATACTTTAAGTTGAACTGGAGGTCAACATAGATAAGAGTCCTTACAACATGTTTTCTGGAAGGAATCTTCGATCTCTGCTCTTGTCTTCAAGTCAACACTCATGATTGATAGTAATTGAAATCAATGACATGTTGTTGTGTAGAAGCTTCTTTAATAGTCTTTAGAAACACAGTTCTGTTACGTTAATCCATATTTAAAGGTTTTTTTTACCACCATTTGATGGCATATGACTAGGACCCTGACCCCTGGGACCATTAGAATCCCAAGAATGAATGTGCGTTCAGAAGCTTCACTGTGTCTTAAAATTTTTTGGGATCGACGGAGGTCCCAGCAGTTGGACCCACAATAATCAAACAATGATGGCATATTCTAGCAACATACCATCATTTTTAATGGCGGGAAACCACCTTTATGTTTCTAAATATCGGACAGGGGGTCCTTGGCGCACCAGTATAAATAAATTTGAGAGTCCACTTGAAATATTCATAGTCTTTGCTTTTATCATTACACACAGGTCATATCATCACAATAGTTATTTTCAAGCAAATGATCTTCTCCACTGTCAGTTACAGATACATGTTGCGTTCTCTGCTGGACTTCGCCTCTTATCACATTTAAAGTGAGAAATATCCACAAGTAGATCTTGGTACTCTATCGTTTCAGCTACAAGGACCAGGGTACTTCCCCAGAGCTAAGTCCTGATCTATCCCTACTTTTTTTTCCAACCATTCTGTTAGGAAACATCAATCACTTTAAGGTTGTCATGACTAGTAGGCTAGATTATGGGTGGCTCTGGTTTTTGATGCAGAGCCAATGTCGTTTCTCTGTCTGCGTCCTATCAGGACCAAGGGTGGTGTATATGAATATGTTCAGTTTTCTCAATGTTGCTTGTGATTCTCTTGTGTATGCACGTTCTGATCAAGCTCCTGGTTACGCCCTGTATCACTTTGATTGTTTGGATTATATGAACTGGACTTCAGCTTGTCTTTGAATTTACCCTCTGCTTACTGATTTGGACTTTTAGTATCTCCTGATTTTGTACTCTGCTTGTTTATTACCCCTCTGGCTTGTCTGGTTATCCATTCTGTTATTGCCTCCTGTCCTACACCGTATTCTGTAAGAGCAACCTGGGTTCTATGCAGCCAAATCCAACTAGCCTTGCGGTGGGCCCTGGTGAAGACCATAGAGTAGCCTTAGACTCTGCTGACCAGAGTGGTGACGACTTGAGGTAGCTGATTTACCTGCACGCTTGATCCAGACAGTCTCCAGCTGTCTTTGGGGAATTGCTCGAATAGCAATTCCATAAACTTGCACTCTGGGGAATTGCTCAAGTAGTGATTCCCTGACACATTCATCATGATACACGTCACATTACAGTTCAGGTGACATCATAGGGCAGTTTTATTCTTGCCACATGTTACATTTGGGTGGTCAGATGTTAATATACACAATGGGCTAATTTACCAGGCAAAATGCGCCAGAATTCAACCTCAAACTGGCGTGTTTTTGACACTTTTTACACCTCACTAGACAGTTTTGAAAAATGTCTAGAAAACGAGGTGGAGTCGTAAATTGTGCCAGATTTATTAATGGCATGCACCATTATTTTGGCGCAAAATATTGGTGTAAAGTAAACCAGCCAAGAGGTGGCATAAGGAAGAGAAAAGTGTCTAGCAGGATGCCTCAGATTTAGTGCACAGTATGTGCCACAGTGATAAATTTCGTGCATGTTCTGTCCGTCTCTTCCAGTTTTATGCTGGACTGTACTAATAAATTTGCTCCAATGTGTGCACTCTCTGCCATTTCTCAAATGTCCTAACTTTAGGGGTATAATGTCAGGGTTTTAGGGACTAGTTGAGAATTTTGGAGCAGCCGCACAGCAGGCTAGGGGCTCCTTACAATTTGCATCAAGCCCATGGAACCCCAAACAAACATGACCTGGTGTTCATCATAGCAGTGGATTACAATTATATAGTGTCCCGCCACCATATGGAAATCAGCTAATGCCCGCCTCATGGCCCAGCCCAATAAAAAACAAATCAAATACTTGGCCCTGTCATCTCCATGGTCTTTCCAGTACCCCTGGTGTTGTGGTATAGAGAAGAGAACTAGGGTACTCCATGAATGAGGGACACTTCATGTCTCTCTGCTGGATATTATGGACCATACCATCGTTATTAAGATCCAGAACATTTTTTACCACTTTAAAAAAAAAAATGTAAGTGAAATGGATCGATTTCTATCACAATATTTTTTGGTGGATATTGTTACTTGTAATGTTGTCTTTTATCCCGGGTTTAGGTTTGGATACGTCTTGTTATTTAACTTAGTCAGACTTCCAAACGCTATTTAGTAAGACAAAACCACAGAGCTGACTACAGGGACGCTTTAATGAATGGTTTTCATGACAAGTCAAACTGAATCAACTTTTCATATGTAAAAGTCTATAAAATAAGTTAAAGACAACATAATTAGTGGACTGGCAGAGGATGGACATTGCACGGTATCACAGTTATCAAGCTGTGCTATTTTAATGAGAAGAAATACATGAACAGACAGGCAATCGCTTGCTCAGAATCTCACTTCTTGGCTTGTTTTTATAGAACCCAGAATAATCAAAGGTGACATTGTACTAAATCTATCTTCTAACATTTATGCACATTTCTTGGAGTTATACCGAAATTCTTATAGCCAAATAACATAAAAAATACTTATTTGAGTTTCTTATAAGTCGAGGTAAAGAATAAAGGAACCCAAAAAATATGTATTTCCCATTATTTATACACCATTGTAGACAAAATTATTCTCTCACACTGGTCCCTGTCTATTAAAGGGTTAAAAAAATCAAATAACCCACTGGGCCCTGATAAACTAGACCCCTTGATCAACCTAAGGATAGAGCAGGCAAACTTGCACTGACCTGGACCAGCAGGGACTTAAAGGGGTATTCCCAGAATCGACAATTCTTACCTATCCACAGTATAGGTGATGTCTGATCGCTGAGGGTCCCACCACTAAGACCCCCACCAATCGCAAAAAACAATGGTCTGGAATTACCTCTTCCTCCTTACTTCTAGACATAGGGAGGAGGACAGTAAATGGACCGGCGGTCAAGCAAGCGCGCAGCCGCTCTATTCAAAGTGTATGGGAATGAAGGAAACAGTCGAGTACAGTGCTCGGCTGTTTCCATCAGTCCCATAGGCATTGAATGGAATAGTGTACCCATGCTCCACCGCCACTCCGTTCAAGCTCCTTCTCTCTGTGGGTGAAGTGAGGAGGATCTGGGGGTTCAGGACCCCCGTTCTCACGATCAGTAAATATCCCAGCAGTGGACCCCCAGCGATCAGACAGTTATCACCTATCCTGTGGATAGGTGATAATTTTCAATTCTGGGACAACCCTTTTAACCATTTAAGGGGGTTTTAAAGATAAAATACCAAAAAACTGGCCAAGTGGGGGAATGTCATAAAACAATAAAAGACTCATTACTCAGGTAGACCCTTGGTGCAGCTGTATTAAATATTGTCTAGACTAATAAACTGTAAAAAAAAAAATGCTAAAAACACAAAAGTTTATTCAAAAGATACATCGTTTATAATTAAACCATAGTTGAGCTTTATAAACTCCTTTAAAGTAGATCTGTCATGGAAGGGAGATGGGAAATTTCATATATTTAAAGGGGATGGCTTATCTTGACAACCCCTTTTCATATGCCCCTATTAGGGCATTTGGACATCATCAAAGGGGGCCTAGCTCAGGATCCTCTCTATGAGCCAGAGGGAAAATCTGCTAACGTATTAAATATATATTACATATTTATATGTATTACATATATATTACAAGAATGGCCATTTGAGTGTTCACATTTAATACTACATTTCCCCTGTAGTGGCCGCGGCAGTGGAAAAGAGCAGCCGACAGCAACTTCCACTGGCAAACTCAGCTGAGATGACTAGCTTGAAAAAAATCAATGATTTTGCGATACTCTGTCACGAGATATCTATGCTATATGTGGGGCCACCCAGTGGTTGTGATGTGGATTGCAGTCTTTCAAGGGTTTTTCTAGCATGGCGCGATATTGTATTGAGTTAGTTTGTTACATTAGAAATTGGAGTCCTTAACCAAGTTCAAGCATAGATAAGATAAGGATGGACACTTCTGTACTTTTACCTTCAATACTGACTTGAGCCCATAGAATTTCTTATTTCCGTTTAGTAAGGTGTTGATCTCTTTCTACAGTTCAGTCTTTTGTTTTACTTCATTCCTACAGAATAAAATACAATCATGATACCAATCAATGAATAGGAATGTCCTTATGTAACAATTTTACTTTATACTGTATACAATTTTGTCACACAGTATTGAAATTTTACTGACAAGCTATATATATTTTGCCAAGAGCAGAGAAAATAAGTGCCCCCCTCATCCTGTCTGCATGTTTTCTATCTTGTAAAATCTATTTTTTTCTGTGACTATTGAACTGTATCAAACAACTTCTTAATATAATGGCAATTTCCTGCAATGCAATATGAGGGCAATCATAATTTTACTAATGTAGACATGTCCATTGATAAATCATATGATATTTTTGAAGAAATTATTTAATAAAAGCATTGAATATTACAATATCCTAGCTAAAGAGTCTTAGAAATGTCTAGAACCACCTTTTAATATTTAGTTCATGCTCAACATAGCATGCAAGAGGCTAATTTACTACACATCTCTCTATAAGCCTATATGCCTAGTTATATGACTAGTTTTTAATGCCATATTTCCCATTATTGGAGCGCAAGAAGATATTACTGTATTATATTGTATGTTGTTTAAATGGACACTTTCTAAGTTACTAGAGAGGGGTCATTACTCAGTGGAAAATGGCTACACGGAGTGCCTCTTGCTCTGGAGGACTCGGCTTTACACAGAGAGTCTATTAATCTCAATTGAATCTGTGTAATGCTTTATTTCTCCTGCAGTGGCGCTGCAAAGAAATTGCACACTTGGTACCAACAGGGCCAGTTTTTAAGGCAATAGGGCCCTGGAAAAAAATAAAAAATCTTACCTCCTCTTCTCTAGTTTAAGACTGTTTTTTTTTTAAAAATAATTTAAAAAGCTTTATACATAAAATAATACTGCCACACATTGTGTAAATGATACCTCCATTCAATATCCAAATAATACTCCCATATGGTGCCCTCATAAAATTGCCATTCAATGCCCAAATATAATAGCATATAGTGTCCAAATAATACCACCATACAATGCCTAAATAATACTGCCATACAGTGTCCACATACTGAAATACCAACATATAGATCAGTGCAGAACAAGAAACAGAAAGTTATACTAAAGTGATTTTTAGGGGTATTCCCATCTTGGACATTTATGGCATATCCATAGGATATGCTATACATGTCTGATAGATGTGGGTCTTACCTCTGGGACCCAAACCTATTTCTTTAGAGGTGCCCCCTTACCTCCGTCCTCTTTTCGCCTGCAGTCGCTAGGGGCCCTAATCTAGAGGTAGGTGTGGGTCTTAGAGAATGTCAGTTTAATTGTAAAATGGTAATGGAATTTAAAGATAAGGATCGGCTTTTTTTCAGAAACAGTGCCACTCTTGTCCATGGGCTGTATTGGTATTGAAGCTCTGTTCCCTTGAAATGAATGGTTTTCTGATCTGCAATACCAGACACAGCCCATTGAGTATGACTTTTTTTCTTGGTAACCTGTATTAGTAGTTTGATGGCCTCTTCCCTTTACTCTGTGCTTTCTTTTTAAACCCAAATTAATAAACTATCCACACAGATTATGTGTTCCTTTCACTGGAGGCTTGGGCAGAGAAGTGTCAAATGAGATTTAAATCTGACACATGTAAGGTCATGCATTTAGGAAGGAAAAGTACATGTCACCATTACAAATTAAATGGGAAAACAATAGATAACATGAACATGGAAAAGGACTTAGAAATATTAGTGCACAGTAAAACTTAAAGGGAACTTGTCACCAGCATTTCACCTATTAAACCAGCAATACCTGGTGGTAGTGGGTGAAAAATCATTTCTATATACCCTATAATTGTCTTCTTAGTCGGCTGCAGCTTTACTATTCAGTTTTTTAGTGTTCCCACACCGTATGCTAATGAGCAGAAAAGAGTCATATCTTCGTTTGAAAAGAGTCAAATCTTCGTTTGAAAAGAGTCAAATCTTCCTTCCTCAAGTCTTTCCGAGTTTTCCCCGCCTCCTTACTTTTGATTGACAGCTCCTCGCCTTCCCCCAGCACACAAAATCCCACGTTTGTGTATTGATATCGTCTTCTGGGGTGTGCGCATAAAGTGACACCGGATTATTACAATAAAAGGCGCAAAATGTTGGCAGACCATTATTTACAGTCGAAGGAGGAGTTTAGGAGAGGGGATAACGCCAATGAACTTTTGATAGCAGCGGCCAGTGAGGGAGAAGTAAAGTTCAATAGGTGAAATGCTGATGACAGGTTCCCTTTAACTGTAGCAACCAGTGTCAGGCAGCTGCTGCCAAGGCAAATAAGATCATGGGGTTCTTCAAAAGAGACATAGATGCACTTGAGGAGAACATAGTTCTACCACCGCACAAATTGTGTATAGTTTTGGACGCTAGTGTACAAAAAAGACATAGTAGAGCTTGAGCAGGGTCAAAGGCGAGCAACTAAAGTAATAAATGGAATGGGTGGACTACAGTACCTAAAAATCCAAATTAGGGTTACAGCTGAGGGGTGGCCTTATAACTTTGTTCAACTATATGAAAGGTCAATACAGAGATCTCTCTCCTGATCTATTAATACCCAGGACTGTAACTATAAGGGTATGTTCACACGCAGTGACCAGAAACATCTGAAAATACAGAGCTGTTTTCAGGCGAAAACAGCTCCTGATTTTCAGACTTTTATTTAACAACTCGCGTTTTTCGCAGTGTTTTTTACGGCCGTTTTTGGAGCTGTTTTTCAATGGAGTCAATGAAAAACGCTTTCAAAAACGTCCCAAGAAGTGTCCTGCACTTCTTTTGATGAGCCGTCATTTTACACGCCGTATTTTGACAGCAACGCGTAAAATAAAGGCTCGTGGGAACAGAACATTGGAATTCCCATTGAAAGCAATGGGCAGATGTTTGTAGGCGTATTAGGGGAGTTTTTTCAGGCATAATTCGAGGCGTGAAATGCCCGCATTATGCCTGAAAATACTGCGTGTGAACATACCCTCACAAGGGGCATTCTCTAAATCTAGAGGAAGAAGGTTTTTACACCGACCTATAACAGGATTCTTTACTGTAAGAGCAGTGAGACTATGGAACTCTCTGCCAGAGTAAGTTGTTATGGTGAATTTATTGAAAGAGTTCAAAACAGGTCTTGCTGCCTTTCTTGAGACTAATAATATCACAAGTAATGTTTAATAGATTACAGTAGATGGGTCATTGATCCAGAAATTTATTTTGATTCCCATATTGGAGTCAGGAAATAATTTCTTCATAAGATGCGGAAAATAGTTTTTTGCATCATGGGGGTTTTGCCTACTTTTGGGTCAACATTGCAGAATAATAGACTGTACTGGATGGACATATGTCTTTTTTCAGCCTTACAAACTAAGATACTATGATTCTGTCTAATAAACCTTGTACTCTAAACAGTGATGGTTTATAGGTATAGTTCCATCACTATTGAGCTAGATCTACCGCCTAATCAGCAAGGGGAGACACAGAATCAGACAGTCCGATTGTAACGTCTGTGGTCGCTGACCACGAACTCCTTCCATCCAATTGACGCCCTTCTCTCCAGAGATGTCTGCACATACGGCCGTGCTGTTCCACAGTGACCACCAGGGTGCGCTCGTGACCTCAGTCCAGACTTAAGAAGCCAAAGTGCACGAAGGTGGGAGATTGAGCTGATTGCTCCCAGAGCACCCTTGGCTATAAGAAGGGCTGTGCCCCTCCCTGCAATGCCTGAGCGTTGTTTGTCATATCCAAAGTTTGTCTATGCAAATGGTCTCCTAGTGTTTTCCAGTTCCCAGTGTTCCCCGTACCTGTATCCTGTATCTTCTATCCCGTGCTATCCTCTTCAAGTGCCGTGCTGAGCTGTAGTCATGCTGTGCTGTATTCCACGCCTGTCCTGCTACTCCACGCCTGACGTCTGCCTGCTGCCTAGTCCCAGCCGAGCCTGCCTTGCTACTGTCCGAGCTGTCACAGGTACACTATACGAACTATAGACTGTGACCTGCTCCCTGTTGGCCAGCTGCCATACCGTCAAGGCGGTACGGCCCATTGGGTCCACGAACCCAACGTGACACCGATGCTACATTTCTCTCTGCTGATTGCAAATTTTGGTGGGAGATCTGGCTCATTATTGATGGGTTCTCCAGGACTAGAAAAACATGGCTCTTTTTTTACACAAACAACACAACACTTGTCCACAGGTTGTGTGTGGTATTGCAGATCAGCTCCATACACTTCAATGGAGTTTAGCTGCAATACCAGGCTCAATCCATGGACAGTTGTGGCACTGTTTGTGGAAGAAAGTTTTTGTAATCCTGTACTACCCCCTTGGTGATATGGGCCTTGCGCAATCCGCTGTACATGTAGCGTATATTACAGCTGAGACTCTACAGCAGGGGTGGGGAACCTTTTTTCTGCCAAAGGGCAATTTGGATATTTATAACATCATTTGAGGGCCATACAAAATTATCAACTTAAAAATGAGCCTGCTATATTTGGCCAAACATTCAATTAACTCACCCTAATGTGATGGCTGGAGCTGCTTCTATTTGGTGAGGCGCGTGATGTTAGACGGTATTGATGATGTTGCTACTGCGTCGGTCAGTCTGGAGCGCAGTCGTCCCTTTGGTAAGTTTTGAAAAGAACTCCCAGCAGAAAGTTGTTCCGACTTACTTAAAGGGGTTTTCCCATGAAGGACATTTATAAAATATATACAGGATATGTCATAAATGTCAGATAATTGCAGGTCCCACCTCTGGGACCTTCACCTATCTCTAGAATGGGGCCCTCTAAAACCCATTCTACCTTTCTGTGTTCCAGCTGATTTCCAATCATGAAGAAGAAAACTGCGTAGTTCGCTGAGCTGTTTCCATAACTCCCATAGTAGGGAATGACAGTTACGGAAGCAGCGTAGCACGCAATTTACGCTGTTTCCTTAACTACTATTCATTCAATGGGACTTATGGAAACAGCGTAGCTTAGTGAGCTACGCGGGTTTCTCCTTCATGGTGGGAAATCACAAGCTTCAGCCACAACACAAAAAGGTAGAACGGGGTTTAGGGCGTCCCATTCTAGAGACCCGCATCTATCTGACATTTATGACATATCCTGTGGATATATCATAAATGCCCTTGATGAAAAAAAAAACTTTAAGTCACCTGAACTCACTTCGAGTGAGTAGGGCGGGTGGACGGAGCCAAGAAGGGAATGACACGGCGGCAGCGGCGGTCAGAGTCAGGTCGCGGCGTGCTGGGACAGGAGTGGACCAGTCTGGGCCGGAAGTTCCCCACACCTGCTCTACAACAACGACTAAGATTGGAGATTATTGTTTAACCCCTTAGATGCCGCGGTTAATAGTGACTGCGGCATCTATTTGCTTAGAAAGAAGGAGGGGTTTCTCTGTCGCCCTATCCATCCACCACGATCCGATCGCAGGGTGCCGGTGAGTTGCTATGGCATCTGGGGGCCTAACAATGGCCCCTATTTCTGCCATCTGGCTGAGCCTAATAGGATACCTGTGATTCTTAAACTGACAGGCATAATACACCACAATACAGAAAGTGCTTTTAATGCACTGCAATAAATAGTGTTAAAAAATATGAAAAAGCAAAAAAATTACCTTTTTCCACATTAAAAATGCTTTATTATATAAAAAGTAAATAGAAAACAAAGTGAACATAATTAGTATTGCCGCATACGTAATTACCAAAAATATAAAATTATGATGTTATTTAACCCCCAAGGTAATTGCCGTAATAATAATAAAAAACAATGCCAGCATTGTATTTTTTTGTTCATACCACCTCCAAAATTTTTTTAATAAAAAGCGATTAAAAAGTCAAATACCCAAAAATGTACCATTGAAAATGGCAACTCATCCAGCAAAAAACAAGCCATCACACTGCTCCATTGATGGAAAAAAAGTATATATGGCTCACAGAACATGTCAACACAAAAACAAATGATATTTTTTTTTAAAGTATTTTTATTGTGCAAAAGAAGTAAAACATAAATAAAAACAATATCAATTTGGTGTCGCCGTAATGGTACTGACCTGCAGAATAAAGTTAACATGCCATTTATACTGCACGGTGAATGTCGTATAAATAAAACCCCAAAAAACAATGATAGAATTGCTGTTTTTTTATCAACCCCCCCATAAAAATTTTTGACAAAAGTATTCATTACATTATATATACCCCAAAATGGTAAAATTAAAAAATACAACTCGTCACGCAAAAAAAAAAACAAGCCCTCATACGGCTACATAGGTAGAAATATAAAAAGTTGGGATGAAAAAACGGACGTTGTAGCATCCTGAAGGCCAAAATGGGCCAGTCCCTAAGGGGTTAAACCATGTACGACCAACATGCTATGACTATAACTGTCGAAAGTGTATCAATATATTCTTTGTTGTGTTGCCCGGACAGCGTTCATTCCCATCATTAGGCTGTTGTAATATCTTTCAGTATCTTTAGATATAATTATTTTCATAAAGTTCTCATCAAATAAGGAGAAAATAGCATATGGCTCATGCTGGCAAATTACCACGTAATATAATGTGTGTCCAAATTAGCCAATTAGATGGCAAGAAACATTGCTACTGGCAAGGTCTGCGAGAACGGGTAATGATGGCACAAAAAGTATATTTAAAACCCTATTATAGAATGATAGCTGTCAAAATGATGATTGTTCAGCAGAACGCCGGCGCCTCGGTCAGGGCGGAAAACTTATTTTTATCATTGATTGGTTTAGTGTATTGTAACAGTGACACTCTGGGAAATCAACAGATTTCTATGCGGAAAATTCCAGGAAAAACGACAATGACTGGTTCAAGTTTGACAACCCATAATAAAAGCTGACCATATAGTCATAGGAAAAAGTCAGGACACGTTTTTTTTTCCAATTAAAGTTTTTATTTTTTGAGAAAAAAACAAAACATGAGCGTTTACAACAATCCTCACACCCTTAATCCAAAGGATAATGAGGTACATCATTAGTACAGAATTACAGAAGAACAATAAGAAACAAACAGACAGTAAAAAGGAAACCGTGACTGCTGAAGAGAAAAGGAGTGTAAATGTTATACATATCTATTGCGAGTCAAACAGATATTATGGCTAACAGAATGTGCAAACCTTATTAGGTCTAAATCCTATATGCAGAGAGACAGAAACTATACTTCCCAGAATCGAAAAACAAATATAATGGAAATATCTCAGCAGACAGATACCACAGGAGCTTGCGAGCGTATATCAGGAAGTTGGTCTACAAAGTCTGACCAAAGAGACCAACGTAAGGCAAAGGCAGAGTATCTGTAAAGGATCTGCCAGGCACTGCGGGGTTAACTCCCAGAACTAATCAGTCAGCACCTGAGAATACATCCCTGAGACTGACTCCTGCTTCCACCATTCAGGCTGGCAGGCTTAGGAGTGGGAGAGCCTATCGTAGCCTGGCCAGACTCAGCTAGCTCCCGCCCTCGGTCTATTTAAGCCTGCACTTCCTGTCCCTCGGTGCTTGTTATTGCTTTTGTTTCCTTCCTTGTGGTTCCTGGCCCAGCTACAGCTCCTGCTATTTTTGATCCTGCTCCATACCGACCCTGGCTTACCGACTACTCTTCTGCTTTTCGTTTTGTACCTCGCACACTCCTGGCTTGACTCGGCTCGTTCACCACTCTGGTTGCTCACGGTGTTGCCGTGGGCAACGGCCCCTTTTCCTTGCTCGTGTTCTTTGTATGTTTGTCGTGTTTGTCGTGCACTTACTGAGCGCAGGGACCGCCGCCCAGTTGTACCCCGTCGCCTAGGGCGGGTCGTTGCAAGTAGGCAGGGACAGAGTGGCGGGTAGATTAGGGCTCACTTGTCCTTCTCCCTACCCCCTGCCGTTACAGTATCGGATGGTTCGTATTGCCAACATTTTTTCCATTAACCAATCCAAGCGCACCTGGTTAGTGAGTTCCTGAAGAACCAGAGGTGACGGGGACTTCTAGGATCTAGCTATTATAATTCTAGTCGCCATTATTATATGTCCCACAATCGTCCTCATGGATTGCGGCATGTCCATAATGCCTATGAAGCATAGAGCTAGAGGATTGTGCAGCGAGTAACGTTAGATATTAAGGAAAAAGACACCTTCCAAAATTCAGATACCCGCGGGCAACTCCACCAAGCATGAAGGAAATCGCCCCTCTCACCACAGTTACGCCAACATAGTGGAGAGTAGGATGGGTTAAACCTGGAGATTTGTGCAGGCGTTTTATACCATCTCATCATAATTTTTAAAGCAGTTTCCCAATGTGATGAACTATGAGAGGCTTGTTTTGAGCCTCTGATGGCCTGCATCCAGTCTTCCATTGAGACAGTAGTATTGAGCTGCTCTTCCCACACCAAAAAATGACCAGGTTTCAGAGAAAGTTGAGGTCTATGGAGAGCAGTATAAAAAAAAGGAAATACCTTTTAGTTGATGGGCTGAGCTGTTATAGTAATCGAAGGCTGCTTTGGGAATAGTCGGAGAGTCAGGAGACCAGGACTGTAAAAGATGTCGGATCTGGAGGAATTTATAAAAGTCCCGATTCGCGATGCCATACGTATTCCTGAGATGTTGGAAAGAAACGAGACCTGTGGAGTCCAGGAGAAGATTTATGTTGGAGATGCCCACTTCTTCCCATCCTTGGAAGGATATGTCCGGAATCTTAATGGATAGGTATTTGAGCGGTAAAAATGTCAACAATTTGTAATTCTCGATAGGTGTACATTTGTGCAGAAATTTCCAAGCTGCCATAGAAGCAGCTATTGTAGATAAGCGGGTTGAGAAACTCATTGGGTTCTGTTCACTGGAGCGTAACAATGAGATGAGAGGTACCCTGGCTAGATCTCTTTCAATGGCAACCCACCTTAGATCTGAGTTATTATTCCACCAATGTCGAAGATGGGAGAGAATGGAAACGACATAGTATTTCCTCACATCTGGGACCCCCATCCCTCCACCAGAACAAGGTCGAACTATGGTGGAGGCGCAAATCCTAGGCTTTCTGCCCGCCCAAATAATATTGGTGGTAAATAAACGTTGCAACTTTTGTAAAAAGGTGACAGGAACAGGTATAACAACTGCCCGGAAAACATACAAAATAATAGGAAGTATCATCATTTTAACAATAGCCGTACGACCAGCCCAGGAGATCATAGGTTTAGAAAAGGTGCCCAGAAGATGAGATATCTTGGGAAGAAGGGGAAGATAGTTCCTAGCATACATTTGAGAGCTGGGACTCGTCAAGGATATACCCAAATATGTCAGGGAGCCGTCCTGCCATGAATATGGTAATTGAGAAGCAAGTAACGTACAGGTCGCTTGATCTATACCAATGTTCAGGATTTGAGATTTGGGGTCATTAACTTTATAATATAAGATTTTGCCGAATTCTGCGAGAACTAGTTGCAATGATGGCAAGGAAGAGAGGGGCTGCGTGCAAGATATAAGGACATCGTCAGCATATAAACCTATTTTGTGGGTATATTGGTTTGTCAGGACACGTTTTTAAACAAATTTCACCATGTGTTGTAACTGTCTGATTGACAGCCCCCATCTCGGAGCAGAGTTTTCTTTGCTCCATGATGTATACAAAAAATTGTGGCGGAATGTAACTTTTTGTACATTTTGCTAAAACGCAAAAACAAAAAACAATACCTAAAATTCCAGTAACATCCCCACCCCCACTTTGGCTACGAACCCCAAGAGCAGTGTTTGGTGACCACATTATAAGATAATGGATACTAACACCTTCAAAAATGTTTCTCCAAAGATATCATTGTATCTACAGCTGTGTTCTACTGATATAAAGGAACAATATAATGAAATGTTGCATTGTTTTCCCCAAAAACTCCTCTGACCCCAGGGGGCAGTGTGATGATCTGGACAATGTTCTTCTAAAAAAACCTTGTGGCCTGACATTCATGTGGATGTGATACGTACCACCTACCTAAACATTGCTGCAGACCCCCCTTTATGGCAGCAGTATTCCCTAATGGCAGTGCCCTCTTTCAGCAGGATAATGCCCCTGCCACATTGTAAACATTGTTCAGGAATGGTTTGATGAAGATAACTAAGGGTCCTTTACAACCGGGCAATTTTGGCTGTAACAACGAGCGCCGATCAATGACACAGCTCGTTGATCGGCGCTCGTTTGCTCATTTCACAAGGAGCTATGATTAGTAATGTATGGGGACGAACTCTATTTACTACGATCGCTCGTCCCCATACATTTCTATCATGTCGGCAGCATATCGATGTGCTGCCGACAACGATAATATTTATTGCTGCATAAACTATACGATCAGACGATGAACAAGCATTTGCTCGTTCATCGGCTGATCGCTGCCCTGTTTATACAGGGTAATGATCGGCAACGAACGTTCATAATAAAGCTCATTTGCCCGATCTTTGCCCATGTAAAAGAACCTTAAGTGTTGAAGGTGTTGACTTGGCCCCACTGATCACAGAATGGGGGACTCATGCCCCTTGTTCCTCATCACTGCAGTCAGAGTTTAAATAAAGCGATGCCGCAGTGGTCGAGCATGCGCCCTGATGCTCTATTCACAGTCATTAGCCAAGTACAGCACTTAGCTGTCTCCGTCGGCCCCATAGGTATAGAGTGGAGTTGCAGGATGCATGCTTGACCACTGTGGGCAGCTTTCTATTCAAAGTATGACCGCAGTGACAAGGAACAAGGGGCTTGGGACCCCTATTCTAGTGATTACTGGGGGTCTCAACACATCACACTGCCAGGATGAGGGCCTGTCATTAATAGTAAACTAGTGCATTAGGTATCAATTTAGTCGGTCTTGTTCCTGGCTCCTGCGGGCCGCGTGGATCAGGACTACAGCAAGCAGACACTTTCTGCCATGGAGGGAAGAGGCGGTGGAGCAAGCAGTACTTCCTCCTCTAGCTTGGCCCACTTCCCTATGCTGCGGCCTACCAGGTGACATGCACAGCCACAAGCCCCACCCAAGTCCTGCCCAGCAAGCATCCCATAGGAGTGAGCCCACCCCCTCCCTCCCAGACAGTGATTCAAAATCTCAGCCCCAGCAGTAGCACTCAGTCCCCCGCATGCCCCTTTTCCGAGTACATCCCAGAAACCCTGCGCCCGTCTGGGACTAGAGTTAAGAGATCCCGCCCATGTCCGTCCTAATTTCTCCTCCTGTCACCCCCGGACGTCACGTCGCTGGTTCTCAGAGACCCATTGATGCAACCGCAGCATACACAGCACTGCACTGCACTGAGTGGTAAGGGGGGCTTGTGGGTTCCCAAGGCCTAGGGGCCCGATCGCAACTGTGACCGCTGCGACCCCTAAAGCTACACCACTGTATCTATCTATCAAAAAAATATCCAAAAATGGCAACAGCACTCTACAAACACCAATGCCACCTAAACATTATAAATAAATATGCATTGCTGCTAAATCTATTTACAATAGGGAGGTTCTAAGCGCACATTTTGATCAAATTGTGTTTGTCCACCTGCCACGACAAGGCGCCCTCTATAGGTGGGGCTGTGTTTATGTGATTCATATATGTGGGGTTAGTGACTGCCTCCATTATTTTGTTCTTGCACTCCTCCCATTCTACCCTGGGTGATTTTAATTAACTTAATGCTGGTTCCTACTATCCCCAGATATATATGTAGGCTTAGTCCCAGTTCTGGGTGTATGTGCAGAGTAGGTCCCCACCTATGGAGGACGCCTTGTCGTGGCAGGTGGGAAAACACAATTTGATCAAAACGTGCACTAAGAAACTCCCTAATGTAAGTAGATTTAGCAGTAATGCATATTTATTTATATTTAGCGTCTCAGGTGACATTGGTGTTCGAAGTGTGCTGTCGCCATTTTCTTCAGAAGAAATGCTAGCACAGGCTTCCAGTATCCGTAGTTTCAGTTGCAGCACATCTCATATCTTCACAGCATAGACAATTGCCTTCAGATGACCCCAAAGATAAAAGTCTAAGGGGGTCAGATCGGGAGGCATTTCT